>NC_052152.1:75458682-75759571 GCF_902713615.1 Scyliorhinus canicula
GGCATTTTAAAAAGCTGATCGCGGCCATTGGGCACTTCTTCCCGCGATTGGAAAGACCGCAACCCTCCCGACACCTGGCCACGACCCAACCGCGGGTCGTGACTTTGACTTTGAAAATGACTGCCCGAGGGGGCAGACCATCAGGTCCCAGAGACTTATCTGCCTTTAATACCATTAGTTTATTCAATATCTTCCCCCTCGTGATGATTATTGTACAAAGTTCCTTTGCATTAACTGCAGTTACCTGAAAATTTTTATTATTCTCGACCGTGAAGAAAGACAAAATATTGGTTCAGTGCCACCGCCAGCTCTCTGTTCCCCATTATTACCTCACCAGCATCGTCCTCTGAAGGAACATTTACTTTAGCTAATCTCTTTATCTTCTTATAGAAGTTTTTAATATCAATGTTTATGTTTTCAGCTTGTTTCCTTTCGTAGTTCATATTAGCTCTTTTGATTTCATTTTTAGTAGCCTCTTGCTGAACCTTAAAGTTCTCTCAATCCTCCAGCTTACCACTAACGTTTGCAGTATTCTATTCCCTAGTTTTGCCTTTATGTCCTCTTTGACTATGGAATGTTTTTCTCCCTTTTACAATTCCTCTTCCTCTCAGGAATATATTTGAAACCTAAAACAGCACGATGCCAATTTAAACAAATTGTTCTTCCCATTGTTGACAGCAAACTTTCTTTCCCTTGTTTTCACACCACCTGCTAATTGTGACATTAGAGATGATTGGCAATCTCTTCAGGAAAGCAATTACTCACCTCTATTCAGATAAAAAGAAATGAGCATTATTTTTGAAATACATCTTCTCCAATCATCTAATTAGAATTGAAGTCTGTAAATGGCAATTGGCCAGAATTTTTAATTAACAGAAGTAGTCCTGCCACTGAGCCCCAAGATGGGAACCGAGCCAGTGCGGCCGAGTGGTGGGACACTCGGTGGCATTTTACCTGTTACGGCCAATTAAGAGGCCACCTCTGAAACTGTTGTATAATTCGGATGGCAGATGCCTCTCAAAAGCTGCTGGCTTAGAAGGCTGGTGGTGTTGCAGCCTCAACAGTGCTATTGTTAATGTAAGGCAATTGAAAGAAGCTGAAGACGCTTCCATGTTGATGCACCACCAAGACAGTTTCTTTTTCCTTATCATGCAGGAGCCAGACAGACACAAATACACAGGTGATTGGACTGTGATGGGGGTCCACTTTGCAATGACAATGCCGTAGTCACGGGGACAGCAATTGCCATGGTGAGGGAGAGGCACCATGACCGTAGAGTGGTCATAAAGGAAGACCCCCCCACAAGAACCCATTGGGAGGCCACCAGGGTTTATTGGGTAGTCCTGTGGTGCCGATGCCTCCCAGTGCCAGGAAAATGCCGATGGGGGAGGGAAGTAACTCTAATTGGACACTTAATTAGCATAATTGTCAACCCAGTGGGCAGCCGTGCTGCTGAAGTTCTGTCTCTGAGAGTATCCGGTGGCAGCAGGAAGTTGGTGGGATGCCTTAACAATATCGTTTGCTGTCATTATACCAACTCTTCTGCCTCCCTGCCCGTCTCCAATGCATTTGTGGGTGGGGTTTTCAGGCCCCACTTGTGGCAGGTGTTTTGGCAGTCTGGAGTGGAAAATATCGGGAGTAGGCCAAAAATCATTTTTATATCGTTGTGGAACTAGTTTGCGACCATCAGCTCCATCCATCAACGGTGGGCTGCCTTTCACACCGTGGCACCTGAGGAATGTCATTCGAATACAGTTACATATCAATCTCAATTTAAACCCTGTTTTCTAGTATCGCTCCCACCGCCTCCCCACCCCCGCCCCAGCTGGGTCATCCGGGCACATCGGGTTGCAATTAAAACAATGTCTTTCACAATGGGATAACGTGACGTGCACCTGGTGACCTGCACTACGCTGGTGACTTTGAGGTTTGTTCATCTCCCTTGTACCATGCAGAGCTTGTAGTAATCAGTGCTGGGCTTTGCAAGCAGCAGAAGTATGCCGGTATTGCACAGCGACTGGAGGTCCTTTTAAGGGAAATAATCTTTTAAGATTTAGTTCAGCTGAATTTAGTTGCAGTTGGAGACAGAACACTGGGGAATGAATATCACTCAACTCTGCCAGGAGAAGCAGGACAGAAGGAAGCTGCAAAGAGGCAGGCTTCCAAGGAATCAGTTAGGGTACAGATAACTAGGGAATTGGGACAGAATAGATGTCTTCAAACGACAGAATAGAGACGAAAGTATTGTTCAGGAGATTCAAGGAAGAGTAAATGAAGTGTTCTGAGCTGAAGAGACAATTGCAACAATCAGATGTAAAATGGGACAGCAGACTTCAGAGGTAAATCAAAAGTTTGATGTAATTTTAATGAATTTGGGAATCAAGAGTTCATGCAATTATGAACAGTTTGAACAGCAGTCAAGACAAAGAAATCCTAAAGTGGGTGATGTAAAACCTGGATACTCCATTCGCTGTTAAAAGTGAAGTGGAACTTTGTTTAAAAGAGTCATTAATAAAACCAGAGGTGGGATTTTCCCGTACCCGGCAGGGCGAGGGGCCCCGGCGGGACGAAGTGGCACGAGCAACTCTGGTGTCGGCCTGCCCCAAAGGTGCGAAATCCTCTGCACCTTCAGGGGCTAGACTAGCGGCGGAGTGGTTTGCGCCCCACCGGCCTGCGTGGAAGACCTTTTGCGCCATGTCAGCCGGGGCTGAAGGGTCTCCGCTGGCCGGTGTGGATCCGCGCATTTGCGGGAGCATCAGCGGCTGCTGATGTCATCCCCACGCATGCGCAGGGAGGTTTCACCTGCGCGTCGGTCATCGCGGAGGCTGACACGGATGACACGTAGGAAAAGAGTGCCCCCATGGCACAGGCCCGCCCATGGATCGGTGGGCACCGATCGCAGGCCAGGCCACTGTGGGGGCACCCCCCCGGGGCCAGATCGCCCAGTGGGGGGTCAGAGAATCCCGCCCCAGGACTGGTTTTAGAATGCAAACCACGAATGCACAACATTATTGGGAAATAAGTTTATAAAGCACATTTTTGGGAGTGCAGTTTGGAAACTCTCACCTAACAATCATCTGGGAGGAATCTGAAGAGAAATCCACATACATTCACTTGGGGAACCAGAGTAAAGTGCATGTATTGACCAGAGCCCATCAGTGTGCTTATTGGGACTTTGCATTACTGAGACCTTCTTCTTCGACTTCTCCTTCTTCAGTAATCTCTCACTATTGAGTATGTTTGTCCACCTACGAAAGTCTGTGTTACTAGTCATGGGTTTTGTGAGTTCTTGCATAGGTGATGAGCCTGATGCTATAGCTGCATCTTCGACTGCACACAAAGGACAAAGAAAATAACAAAGAAAAATTCAGCACAGAGCAGGTCCTTCGGCCCTCTAAGCATGTACCAGTCATGATACCGCCCTTGGCCAAAACCCTCAGAACTTCCGAGTGCCGTATCCCTCTATACTCATCCCATCCATGTATTTGTCAAGATTCCTTTTGGAATGCCTAATGTATACGCTTCTACAATCTCCCCCGACAGCACGTTCCAGGCACTTACCACCCTCTGTGTAAAAAGAATTGCCTTGCACATCCCCTCTAAACTTAGCCCATGGACCTTCAACCTATGCCCCCTCGTGACTGACCCCTCCACCCTGGGAAAGAGTGCCTGCTCATCCACTCCATCAATGCCCCTTGTAGACCTCTATCAGGTCGGCCCCAACATCCGATATTCTAATGAAAACAGCCTGAGTCTATTCAGCCTCTCCGCATAGCTAACACCCTCAAGACCAGGCAATGTCCTGGTAAACCTCCTCTGCATCCTCTCCAAAGCCTCCACATCCTTCTTGTTTCCAAATGGGTATATATTCTGTCCCTGAGAATTCTATCCAATAATTTGCCTACTACCAAGGTGAGGCTAACCGGCCTGCACTTTTCTGGATTATTACTGCTACCATTCTTAAACAGCGGTACCGCATTAGCCATTCTCCAGTCCTCTGGGATCTCACCTGTAGCCAATGAGCATACAAAGATGTCAGTCAAAGCCCCAGCAATTTCCTCCCTTGCTTCCCTCAGTAATCTGGGGTAAATCCCATCGACCTTAATGTATTTTAAAACACCCAATACCTACTCCTTTTTGATGCCAACATAACTATCCACACACCCTACCCAAGAATCGTCTTCCACAAGTCATTTTCTTTGGTGAACACTTTGCAGGTGGTTCCAGCAGGTGTGATCTGTCCTTTCTCAGTCTCCTTTTCCAGGCCTCCTCTTGCCATTGGATATCCTTGAATAACTGTGTCCCTTCAATCTGGAGGTTCCTCCATGTAAATCTCTACTGAGCAAGGGTCTCCCAGGCATTGACATTGAGGTTGCATTTCTTGAGGTTAGTGGTGTCTTTGAAGCATATCCTTTGTCCTCTTGTTAGGACGCCTTCCTTGAGCTGGGCAAAGAAGATTTGCTTTGGCAGTTGGAACTCTGACATCGTAAGAACATGGCCGGCCCAGTGGAGTTGGTTTCAGATGATCATAGTCTTGATGCTGGTGCTTTTGTTCCCTTCAAGGACACTGATGTTAGTATGCATGTCCTCCCTGCTGATGCAGAGAATGTCTCAGACTGCATTGATGGTACCTCTCCAGGGCCTTGAGGTGCTGTCCGTATATAGCCCAAGTTTCTGAGCTATGCAGAAGAGTTTTGAGGACAACTGTTTTGTACACAACAGGTGCGATTCCGCAAATTTGAGTTAAAGTTCACTGAATGATGCTAATCAACAGCACTTTGCTGTTTGTTTTTGGTCTTGGCGAGGAACTCTCCATCAAGGCCATGCTTTAAGTCGTTTGCTACACCGACGAGCGCTGCTTGCCAGTGTAGGCAGAATACTTGCAGATCGGGACACCATTTTTAAATGCACCCTGACCTTTTGACTCTCCTCAGCATCCCATCGTGACCTCTGGACCCGCCCTCCCCACTCCACCCAACGTACCTCTTCCGGGATCCTTGAATTACCCCAACGTAATCTCCAGTGAACAAGGCCGCTCTGGGCCCAAACTGTGGCATGGGCAAGCTGGCACTTGGGCACTTTGGTACTGCCTGCTTGACACCCTGGCATTGCTCCAGCCCACTAGGCAGTGAAACCCAGGCACCCTGGCAGTACTGTCATGTGAGAGTACCTTTAAGAAATGGGTGTTTATTAATGAGTGTGTATATAAATATCTGTAGTGGGTGTACCTTTAAGAAATGGGTGTTTATTACTGCAGTGATGTCAGAGAATGGGTGATGCTGGGCTGTCTGTCAGCTTTTTACTTTTGTTTTAGGCTGTTTGCCGCAGGGTGTGTTTTAGTTTCATTTTCAGAGCTGGATAGCTGCAGTCACAGCCAAGAGGGGAATTGGTCTCTCTCTCTGTAATCTAAAAACTGTAAATCGATCCTTTGGTGATTTAAAACTAATAACTGCTCTCAGTAGTGACTTTAACCTGATGTGCTTCTGTAAAAGGCTTTGTTTTTAAGTCTTATGGATGTTAAAAGGATAGCTTAAGGATTACGTAGTGTATTCTTTGGGGGTTGTATTTGAATTAATGGTTGCTAAGATGTTCACTGTATGTTTTAAAAAGGTTAACTTGAGTTCATAGAATGAACATTGTTTTGCTTTAGAAAATACTTTTCCGTTTCTGCTGTACCACACCTGTAGAGTGGGCCCTGTGCTCCCCATACCACAGTCTATTAAAAGTTGTGGGTCAGGTGAACTCCATGATACATTTTGGACTCTCTAAACCCTGGCCCATAACAGTACTAAGGTGGCACTGCCAGGGTGCCTGTGTGGAAGTGACAAGGTGCCAAGGGAGTGCCAGGGTATCACCACGTCCATCCCAGACCACCCAGGACCTTCAACTCCCTAGCAAGACCCCCAAAGTGTCATCATGACTGGTTCATGTGTTTGTGAACCAGAATCAAACAGCTACCAGTTGATGCCTTGCTGGCGAGGCGGTGAATCCCAGGCCCTGGGTGAATTGGGTGAGTGCATATTTAAATGAATCTAATTACTCATTTAAATATGCAAGCCTGGACCTCGCCCAGGAAGAGCAAGATCCAGATCGCAATGTCTCCTGAGGTTCTGTCGAATCTTGTGAGATGTTTCAAGAGTCACAATTCCCGCTGGAGGCCTCTTGGATAATTCAACAGCCTTGCCCTGACGAGACTGATTAGGCCGTTAAATTACGCTTGAATATCTTGGTGTCAGCCTTAGGCGTCCAAAGTAGGTTCTCATGGATTGGATACAATGTTGGATCCCTGCATCAATGTCAGATTTGTTGAAAGGTAGCTCCTCAGGTATGGGAAATGTTTCACATTTGGGAGGGTTTCTCCATTGATCTTGATGGATGAGAAGACTTGATCTTGCCCTGAGATGGGTTGGTAAAGGACCTGAGTATTCTTGAATTGAGGCTGAGACCAATTCTTCGGTATGCTTCCGCGAAGATGTCAAGCATGGCTTGGACATTCTCTTCTGAGAGAGTGGAGATGGTGATGTCATCTGCATAATGAAATTCCACGAGTGATGTCAGTGTTATTTTTTTCTTGGATTTCAACCGGTTGAAATGTTTTCCATCCACCCTGTAGACGATATCTACTTCACTGGGAAGATTGGTCTTGGCAAGGTGAAGGATGATGGCAATGAAGACGGAGAAAAGAATGGGAGCGATGAACATCCCTACTTGACACCAGTCTTGACCTCAAAGGTTTCTGTTTATTTCCGTTGGTGAGGACTGTTGTTGACACTTGTCATGGAGCAGCCAGAATCTGGACAGCTGGCCTTTGCCAGTGTCTTCCAGAACACTTCCCAATTGACTGAGTAAAAGCCTTGGTAAGAACGATGGAGGCCCTGCCAATAGTTTCTTCACAGCTTGAGATGATGGCTGTTTACAGTGCTTTCCAGTTTTCCAACTCTGGCATTTAAATCCTCAATGATGATGATCTTATCTTCTTTAGGAATGTTTTTTTAAAAACTTTTTCCAATTAAGGGACAATTTAGTATCATCAATCCACCTACCCTGCAAAACTTTGGGTTGTAGGGGTGAGACCCACTTAGACACGGGAAGAATGTACAAACTCCACACGGACGGTGATCTAGGGCTAAAATCTAGCCAGTCTCAGTCGTGCCCAGCTTGTTGTCCGCAGACTGTGGTAGTCACATCACATGACTCGGTCCATAGAGTTTCTGACATAATGGGCTGCAGCTTGTATAGAGTTGGGGGAGGCATCTGCAGGTGGTGGAATAAAAGCTCTTGAACCACATTCACTGACAATCCATTGACAGAAAGAGGACCTTTGGAGACAAATGCTGATATTTGTCCATTCTAATTGATTCTGCAGAGAATAGACAAACAGTAAGTTGGAGGCTGAATTCATTGCTGTCTGCTATTCTGCTTACAGGCGGGAGAGGAGAAAATTGTGACAGAGGTGCCTGGAACAGAAATCGCCTCATAACCAAGGGCCAGCAGGAGCTTGTCTGGAAGCAGGGGAGGAGGCTTACATAGATATGCAAAGGCAGCTCGCAAGACACAAGATCGACAGAACTCACATCTCTTACCTGTAGGCGTGCGAGAACCAGTGTCAACGACAGTTCCGCATGTCCATGGATCTGGTTATTCACATTTACCACATTCTTAAGGAATTGGTATCATGGAGACTGGGAGGGTATCCTTTTCCAGTGGCTGTGAAAGTAATGGCCACTCTGAACTGCTACACCAATGGCTCCTTCCAGGGCTCCACTGGGACGTCTGCAGGATCTCTCAGGTGTCCAATGTACAAATGTATTCTTGAGGTCACAGACACCCTTTTTGCCAAGGCCCACAATCATGTCAATGTCTTCAGAAATCAAGCAAGCCAGGACTTCAGAGCACTGAGCTTTGCTGAAATTGCTGGATTCCCACAGGTGCAGGAAGCCATCAACTGCACTCATGTGGCTACAGAAGCTCCATTGCAACAGGCACTTCAATACATGAACTGAACGGCTACCCTTCTCTCAATGTACAGGTGGTCTGCGACTACAAGAATCTGGTCATGCAGGTTCGCACAGGATACCCAGGAAACATTTGCAACTCATACAGCTTGAGTAGATCGCAGATCTCAGGCATTTTGAGGGACCACACAGGATCCAGTGTTGGCTCCTTGGTGACAAAGGATATCTGCAGAAGCCGGGCTGATGACACCAATGTTAGTCTCAGAACTCCTGCATTGGTCAAGCACACCATCGGCAACCTAAAGATGTGATTCTGATGCCTGGCCAGATATAGTGGAGGATTCCTGTACTGTCCCAAGAGGGTCTCACGGATCATGAAGGCTTGCTGCGCGCTGGACTACTTGGTGATGCAAAGGGGGGGAGGTTTTGTCAGGTCACAAAATGAAAGAGTTGCACGTACTTCTCAGATGATGGCCTCAAAGGGGATGAGGGTGATGAGTTTGAGGAAGCCGAGACTGCAAGGGAAGAGGTCATAGAATGGGCCAGATGAGGCAGGTATGTGCATGAGATCCTAATTGTCAGTAGATTCCACTAGGAGGGTGCCAAGTTGTAATGAGCACGACCTTGGACAAATGCCCTCCCTCATGGGCCAGTATGAACTCCACATTGCTTTTTAAAAAATCTTTTTATTGGCATTTCCCATATTTATAAGCAGTTGTATATATACACACATCACATTTTTCTCACCCGTGCTAATTTCCTTTATTATACAGAGAGGTTTAGTTTGTCCTTCGTTTAACTGACCCTATGTGCATTTTGTTGCCCTCTGGATCAGTCCATAGCTCCTCCCCCTTCCCTGTCGATCCCCGGCTTCGGCTGTGGTTTTCTTTCATTTTCCGTACAGAATGGAAAAGAAAAGGGTGGGAAAACCACATCTCTCGTGGTTTTCCCACCTTCCTTCCGCCTCCACCCCCACCCCAGCCCGGGCTGCGCAATCTTTTGGGACCTCTTCTATCTTGGTGTTTTAAAAAAATTCTTATTAGGTTATCCTCGTTGCTGGCCTCGAACAGGTATTGGAACAGACCGACAAACTGCTCCCAAGTGTCCAGGAAGCCTTCCTCCGAACCTCGGACGGTGTACTTAATCATTTCCAGGTGGAGAAGTTCCGAAAGGCCAGCGAGCCAGTCTACAGCTTTAGGCGGTGCTGCCGATCGCCAGCTAAGCAGGATTCTCTGGCTTGCGATTAGGGAAGCGAAAGCGAGGGGATTGGCCCCCTTCCCCATGTGTAGCTCTGGCTGCTCCGATACCCCGAAGAATGCCACCATTGGGCATGGCTTCACCCTCACCCCCATAACCTTGGACATTGCCTCGGAGAAGGCTGTCCAGAACCCAGCAAGCTTGGGGCAAGCCCAGAACATGTGGGTGTGGTTGGCCGGCACCGCTCACCTCCGGGAAGAACCTGCTCATTCGGGTTATGCTCAGATGCACTCTGCGCACCACTTTGAGCTGCATTAGGCTTGGCCTTGCGCAGGAGAAGGTGGAGTTCACCCTGCTCAGTTCTTCGCTCCAGGGTCCCTATCCTATCTCTGTCCACAGTCTGTCCTCCCATTTTTGTCTGGTCTCGTACAGTGGAGTCTGGGCTCTGTCCAGTAGCTGTCTGTATATTTTCCCACACAGCTGCCCCCCTTCTCGTTGCTTGTGCCTATCAGGTCCTCTCGTAGTGTGGTTTCTGAGGCCCTGGGGTAAGCTACTGTCTCTTTGCGGAGGAAGTGTTTTATTTGGAGGTGTCTCATTTCCTGTCCTTTTGCTAGCTTCCACTTCCTCGTCAGTTCGTCTAGTGTCACCAGTCTGTGCCCTACGTAGAGGTCCTCGACCGTCAGTGTGCCCCCGTGCCGTCTCCACCTTTTGAAGGTGGTATCCAGCATAGCTGGGGGGAATCTGTGATTGCCGCATATGGGAGCCATGGGGGACATTTTGGTTATCCCAAAGTGTTGGCTCAGCTGAGTCCATGTTCTCAGCGTGGCCGCTACCACTGGGCTCATTGTGTATCTTGTTGAGGTGGATGGGATGCTGCTGTGGCCAGGAACCGGAGGGTCGTTCCTTTACAGGATAACTCCTCCATTTGTACCCAATCTGTGTCGGGTTCTTGTACCCATCCGCTCACTCTTCCTGCCGTTGCTGCCCAGTGGTAGTATTGTAGGTTTGGTAAGGCCAAGCCCGCTTTGATTTTCCTTTTTGCAGTGTCTGTTTGGGAATTCTCGGGTTCTTACCCCCCCCCACACACAAACGCCATGATTAGACTGTCTACGTTTTGGAAAAAGACCTTGGGGATGAAGATCGTAATGGATCTGAACAGGAAGATGAACTTTGGCAGTATGTTCATCTTGATCGCCTGCACTCTCCCCGCCAGAGACAGTGGGAGTGAGCCCCACCGCTGAAGGTCTTTTCTTACTTCCTCCACCAGGCTGGTCAGGTTCCACTTGTGGATCTGTGTCCAGTCTCTGGCTATCTGGATCCGCAGGTAGCGGAATCTGTTCTGGGCTGTTTTGAACGGGAGCCCCTCCAGCTCTGTCCCTCCCCCTTTTGGGTTCATTGGGAATGCCTCACTTTTGCCCAGGTTAAGTTTGTAGCCCGAGAAGGTTCCAAACTTTTCAGTATTTGCAGTATTGCCCTCAGTCCCTCCTGTGGCTTTGAGACATAGAGGAACAGGTCATTTGCATAGAGTGAGACTCTGTGCTCTCTGTCTCCTCTCTGGATTCCCTTCCAGATTTTCATGTCCCGCAGGGCTATCTGCAGGGATTCGATCGCTAGCGTGAACAAGAGTGTCGACAGGGGGCAACCCTGTCTTGTTCCTCTCTGCAGCTGGAAGTATTCAGAGCTGGTGGTGTTAGTTCGGACGCTCGCTTTGGGAGCGTTGTACAGGAGCCTCACCCTGGGCAGCACGGTACCATTGTGGATAGCACGATTGCTTCACAGCTCCAGGGTCCCAGGTTCAATTCCGGCTTGGGTCACTGTCTGTGCGGAGTCTGCACATCCTCCCCGTGTGTGCGTGGGTTTCCTCCGGGTGCTCCGGTTTCCTCCCACAATCCAAAGATGTGCAGGTCAGGTGGATTGGCCATGATAAATTGCCTTTAGTGTCCAAAATTGCCCTTAGTGTTGGGTGGGGTTGCTGGGTTATGGGGATAGGGTGGAGGTGTTGACCTTGGGTAGGGTGCTCTTTCTAAGAGCCGATGCAAATTCGATGGGCCGAATGGCCTCCTTCTGCACTGTAAATTCTATGAAATCACCCAGGCGGTGAATCCCGCTCCTAGCACAAACTGTTCCAGTACTTCGAGGAGGTATTTCCATTTGGCTCTGTCAAAGGCCTTTTCTGTGTCCAGGGAGACAATCACCTCTGGTGTTTTCTCCCGGTGGGGGAGGGGGGGGGGGGGGGAAGGGGTGTCATTATTACGTTCAGCAGCCGCCTGATGTGAGCTGTCTACCCTTGACAAAGCCCGTCCGACCACGTCTGGTACACAGCCCTCCAGCATTTTGGCCAGGACCTTTGCGAGTATTTTCGCATCCACGGTCAGCAGTGAAATGGGTCTGTATGATCCACATTCCGTCAAGTCTTTATCTTTTTTGGGTATCAGTGAACTTGTGGCCTGCGCTAGCATGGGGGGCAGGGTACCCCTTGCCAGTGAGTCCGCGAACATGCCCCTTAGGTGTGGGGCCATGACTGGTTCAAATTTTATGTCGAAGTGCGCCTGCATGGAGCTGATGCTCTCCATGATTTCTCCCAGATCTATTGGTGTTCCAGCTCCCGCCTTCTGGCTTCCCTCACAACTGGTAGTTCCAGTCCATCTTGTTGCTATATTTATCTGGTTATAAATATGGCGGTCAATATGGCCGGTTCCTTAATCCTGTTTAATTATGTTTTGCTCTCGTGTCGCCAGGTATCTTTCGATACCGCCACAAGGTTCAAACCCGAATACTGATCAAAGAGCCAATGCACAGTTAGTTAGTTCAAAGTCAATACTATTTATTTACACATACAGTAATATCTACTCATGCACAAAATACTACAAACTAAACTATCTCTAATGCTAACGCCTATACTTAACTTCGGGTGCCCACTCAGTCAGAGGAACAATGGCCGTTGTTCGGATCTGAGGCTGTTGGGTTTGAAGAGGTAACAGGAGAACAGCTCGGGTCGTCCGTCTGATAGCGAGCGTTGACCTTGGACCTACTTGCTTCTGGTGCAGCTGGTGGACGGGTCTCTCCGCTTCGAGAGCCTAGTCCAAGAGAGTGATTCTCTCTTGGGGGCTTATTCTTATACCAGAAGGGGCTTTGTGCGCTTTTGGGCGGGCCTTGAACTTGGCACCAATTAATTGGGCCATATCTTGATCACTCGTATTGATCTTGACCAATAAAGGGGTGGGTGCCTTAATGGCTGGACGTGTCCTAGGTGGCCGTTGGCCTTGCTTTGTTTACGCTTTCGGTTTGGGGAACTGGCGCCGGGATGTCTGGATCTAGATCGGTTGCTTGAATGTCTTTCCTTTGTTCCCGGAGATGGGCCATCAATATGTTAATTGACCGACAGTTTCAGTCTCGTCTAGGAGTTGCCTTTTCAATACGCATACAGGCTCTGTGCCTGCTTGCTTTCCTAACATTGTCCATATTTCCCTACAGTCATTGCGATCATCCATTTTGTATTCTGGAAGTGGCCATCCCAAATGGCTACAGTCTAGGAACTGTTTCATCCCTGTACCCTGTTGGTGGGCTCGGAGGCATACAGTTCCCGGGAGAAGGCCTTAAATGTCCAATTGACCTCCTTTGGTTCTGTTACCAGTCTGCCTCTGCTATCCTTTACCTGGGCTATTTCCCTTGTGGCTGCCTGTTTTCTGAGCTGGTGAGCCAATCTTGTCTTGTCTCCATGTTCGTAGAAGGTCCCCAGTGTCTGGCAGAGTTGGTACACTGCTTTCCTAATGGATAGCAGATTAAAGTCCATTTGCAGCTTTTTTCTCTCCGCCAGCAGCTCTACAGTCGGGGCCTCGGAGTATTTTCTGTCGACTTCCAGGATGGAGTCCCCCAGTTGCTGCCTGGCCACCCTCTCTTCCCTATCTCTGCTTGCCTTGTAGGCTATGATTTCTCCTCTAATCACGGCCTTCAGTGCCTCCCAGAACGTGGAAGGTTAAACCTCCCCATTTTAGTTGTTACTAACGTAGTTCCCTATGGCCCGCGATGTTTTTTGACAGAAGGCGTTGTTGGCCAGGAGGTCCGTGTCCAGCCTCCACATGGGGCCCGGCCTGTCTCCAACCTCACATCCATATAATGTGGAGCATGGTCGGAGATAATGGTCGCAAGGTATTTCATTCCCGTGTTCCCTGGAAGCACCAATTTCCCCACTGCAAAGAAGTCAATATGGGTGTATACCTTCTGTACTTGTGAGAAGTATGAAAATTCCTTCTCTCCGGGTGCAGGAACTTCCATAGGTCCACCGCCCCCATCTGCTCCATAAATGCTCCCAGTTCCCAAGTCATGCCAGTCTTTTTCCCTTCTCTGGGGCTTGATCGGTCGGGCAGTTGGAACCCCAGCATTGCTGACTTTGATGACAGTGATGTGCTGAGCAGATGCACAAAAGGTGGCTCTCTAACGAAGAACTAGAAAACAGGCACTTTTGACCTAATTTAGCCCATCAAAATCGGACAAAAACATCCCCTCATCCTCTATAATACACAGACAAGAATGGCTGCTAGGTTGCAGTAACTCCGAAGGCCGCAAAGAGCCCAAAAGCAGCAACATACGACAGGAGCGAGTGGATCGGCGGACCCACAAGGCAGGGGCCTGGGCCACACCTGAGAGAGAGAGAGAGACCAGCTAGCCGCAAAATGAGCTCCCCCTCGCCAGAGGGTGGATGGCAGATGTTCCTCATGAGGGAACTAAAGGAGCTGAAAAGCGAGATCAAGATTGAGCTCAAGGCAGTGGTCAAAATGACGGTTAAAGAAGCGTTGGCCGCCATGCAGGTGACCCTCGACAAGATCGAAAGCAGATTGAAGGCCCAAGGAAACACGATCAAAGACCTGGAAAAAGCCTCAACGGACCAGAGTGACCGAACAGTCACCCTGGAGGCGGAAATGACGAGGTTGGTGGCGACCCACGGGAACCTGAAGGGAAAGACTGAGGACCAGGAGAACTGGTTGATGTGCCAAAACCTCAGGATATTGGGCCTGCCAGAGGGAACCGAAAGCAGGGACCCGACAGACTACATGGCCCACATTCAGAGAAGCCAGGTGGGAGGGACAGCTTCCCCAATTCACCAGAAAGCAACAGCGCCCAGAGGTCGCTTTGACCAAAACCCAAGGCTGGGGTGCAGCTGAGGGCGATCACCGCCAAATTACATTTGTATCAAGACCGGGCGAGAATCATGTGCTGGGACAGGCAAATGAAGGCGTGCAACTGGGAGGGACACCGGATCAGGATATATCAAGCCATTGGGATGGATCTGGCAAAGTGGGCGGCCCTGTACAGGAGTGAAGTGAAGTTTGGGATGCTGCACACAGCCAGACTTTGGATCATGTACAAGGCAGAGAGCATGACTTCATGACCCCTGCAGACTTGGAGGAGTTCGTCCAAAAGAACAGGCGGACAAACAGCAAGAGACAACAATGAGGTGGACTCTTGAGACGTGGAAAATGTTAAAGGAAAATGTGCACAGGACTGTGCCACCTCATTCTAAACTTGGGAACCTGGGCACAGAAAGGAAGGGGTGAGGGCAGCAGAGCACAGGAGAGAGTGAGGAAGAGACAGAGGGGGATAAAAAAGTAGTGGGTATAGGAGGGGGTTAGGCTGACCCCAAGAGGGAGGTCACCACACTACCGGGAAAGCTAGCGCCAGAAGGTACGAGTAAAGGGGGTCCCGGCACATCTCTCACCGGGGAGAGAGCGTATGGCGACAAGGGTGGTGCATATCACCAAAGGGGGGGATAGCTCAGGGGTTGGAAGGGGTTGGGGATGAAAACAAAGATGGGGGAACAACAGTAGGGAATGTGGTGTAGGAGAAGGGGAAAGAGGCAGAACCACAAGCAGAACACAAGGGACAAGGGCGGAAAGGGCTCTAGGTTGGCAACAACAGGCCACACAAGGTAACGAGGAACAAAATGGCACTGCAAACAGCCACTTTGGAGGGTCCCCAATCAAAGGGAAACCCTGGAGTGTAGGTGTTCACCTGAGAGAGAAGGACCGACTGAAGGTAAGAAAGGGATGGGTAGAAAGGCTTACTATTGATGTTACTGGATGAGAGCTAGGGGGCCAGCCATACTGCTTAGTAAGAGGATGGAATTTAGCGAGGCGAGGACGGTTATGGGCCCAAGGGAATGGTACGTCATGGTCAGCGGTGTCCTGGAAGGGGCACCAATTGTCCTGAAGAACGTGTATGCTCCTAACTGGGATGAAATGGAGTTTATAAAGCTGACCAGGGCCTCACGGTGGCTCAGTGATTAGCACTGCTGCCTCACAGCTCCAGGGACCCAAATTCAATTCCAGCTTCGGGTGACTGTTGATGCAGAATCTGCACGTTCTCCCCGTGTCTGCGTGGGTTTCCTCCGGGTGCTCCGGTTTCCTCCCGCAGTCTAAAAATGTGCAGGTTAGATGGATTGGCCATGCTAAATTTCCCTAGTGTCCAAACGGGTAGGTAGGGTGACTGGGGGCTTAAGTAGGGTGGTCTTTCCACGAGCCGATGCAGAATTGATGGGCCGAATAGCCTTCTTTTGCACTAGAGGAATTTTATGATTCTACCATTCTCAGCAAATCCCAGACATAAACACCCACTGA
The DNA here is from genome assembly GCF_902713615.1 of Scyliorhinus canicula. Classification (NCBI taxonomy): domain Eukaryota; kingdom Metazoa; phylum Chordata; class Chondrichthyes; order Carcharhiniformes; family Scyliorhinidae; genus Scyliorhinus; species Scyliorhinus canicula. The sequence continues at coordinate 75,474,449 of NC_052152.1, forward strand.
CTAATCATGTGGGTGGGGGGACTTTTAACTGTGTACAGGACCCACGGACAGCTAGTTTACATCCCAAAATGGGGAAGACATCAAACATGGCAAAGGAGCTAGGTGCGTTTAAGGAACAGATGAGAGCAGTGGACCCATGGAGGTTCACGAATCCAGGGGAGAATGAGTTCTCGTTCTTCTTGCAGGTACACAGGGTTTACACCCGTATCGACTTCTTTGTAATGAGGACATCGGTGTTTCCAGGGATAATATGAGTGGAATACTCCGCGATCGTAATATCCAACCATGCTCCACACTACATGGATGTGAGGTTGGAGATGGGCCATACTCAATGCCAGTGGAGGCTGGACACGCCCCTCATTGACGACAAGTCTTTCTGTGAGAAAATATCACCGGTCCAGACGGGTATAATACCAACAACCAGAATGGCTAGCGCTTTTCCAGGAGACACATCCGGAGTGAGACTCATCCAGAGTGGGGATTGCAACTTGCTAATTTGGTGCAGTGAGGTAAATCAGGGAAGGTAAGTGGAAAATCTAATTCTGCTGTTTTTCAGTTAAAAGTGCAGTGTGTAGCTTAGTGTCTGATTGGTTGAAGCTGCCCCCACCCTAATTGCTGAGAGGCAGTTATCTGTCAATCACCGGAGGCCTGTTTAGGGGCACATTGTATTCTTCTCTTTGCAGTTAAGGTATTTTTTGAGTCATCGATTAGCTGAGGTCTGTATAAAAGACAGACAGAGAGCGCACTCAGTAAGCTAGCGCTTTTCCAGGAGACACATCCGGAGTGAGACTCATCCAGAGTGGGGATTGCAACTTGGTAATTTGGTGCAGTGAGGTAATTCGTTGCAGAGTGTGAGAAGGTGCTTTTTCGGAAGTGCTTTTTAACCCTGGTAAGTGACTGGTAAGTAGTTTTTCTTTTCATTCTTTTCATTGTCTAATTTATTTATTTTTATTTTGAAATTGTTGTTGTATAAGTTTACCTAAGGTTTAAGACATGGCAGGAGATCCCAGACCCGTGTCATGCTCCTCGTGTGCGATGTGGGAGCTCAGGGACACGTTCACTGTCCCTGGCTCTTTCACGTGCAAGAAGTGTGTTCAGTTGCAGCTCTTGTTAGACCGCTTGACGGCTCTGGAGCTGCGGATGGACTCACTTTTGGAGCATCCGCGATGCTGAGGAGGTCGTGGATAGCACGTTTAGCGAGTTGGTCACACCGCAGGTGAAAATTAATGAGGGAGATAGAAAATGGGTGACCAAAAGAAAGAGCAAGAGTAGGAAGGCAGTGCAGGTGTCCCCTGCGGTCATCTCCCTGCAAAACAGATATACCGCTTTGGATACTGTTGAGGGAGATGGCTCACCAGGGGAAGGCAGCAGAGGCCAGGTTCATGGCACCGTGGCTGGTTCTGCTGCACAGCAGGGCAGGAAGAAAAATGGCAGGGCTATAGTGATAGGGGACTCGATCGTAAGGGGAATAGATAGGCGGTTCTGTGGACGCAATCGAGACTCCAGGATGGTATGTTGCCTCCCTGGTGCAAGGGTCAAGGATGTCTCGGAGCGGCTGCAGGACATTCTGGGGGGGGGGGGGGGGGGGAGGGTGAACAGCCAGCTGTCGTGGTGCATATAGGCACCAACGATATAGGTAAAAAACGGGATGAGGTCCTACAAGCGGAATTCAGGGAGTTAGGAGTTAAACTAAAAAGTAGGACTTCAAAGGTAGTAATCTCAGGATTGCTACCAGTGCCACGAGCTAGTCAGAGTAGGAGTGTCAGGATAGATAGCATGAATGCGTGGCTCGAGAGATGGTGCAAGAGGGAGGGATTCAAATTCCTGGGGCATTGGGACCGGTTCTGGGGGAGGTGGGACCAGTACAAACCGGACGGTCTGCACCTGGGCAGGACTGGAACCGATGTCCTGGGGGGGTGTTTTCTAGAGCTGTTGGGGAGGGTTTAAACTAATGTGGCAGGGGGATGGGAACCGATGCAGGAAGTTGGAAGGTAGTAAAACAGGGACAGAAGCAAAAGGAAGTAAGGGGAAAAGTGCAAGGCAGAGATGACATAGTCAAAAATCTAAAAGGGCGACAGTACAAGGTACAGTGACTTAGGGGAGCTCAGTGAATAGGCCCAGTAATAACAAAAGGAATAAAACTGGAGATGTTAAGATTCAAAACAGAGGTTAAAAAACCAACATAAGTGTACTTTACCTGAATGTTCGTAGTATTCGGAATAAAGTAAATGAGTTGATGGCACAAATCATCGTAAATGACTATGATTTAGTGGCCATTACTGAAACATGGTTAAAGGATGGTCACGACTGGGAGTTAAATATCCGAGGGTATCAAACTATTCGGAAGGACAGAGTGGATGGTAAGGGAGGTGGTGTTGCTCTGTTATTTAAGGATGACATCCGGGCAATAGTAAGGGATGACATCGGTGCTATGGAGGATAAGGTTGAATCCATTTGGGTGGAAATCAGGAATAGTAAGGCGAAAAAGTCACTGATAGGAGTAGTCTATCGGCCACCAAATAGTAACGTTATGGTGGGGCAGGCAATAAACAAAGAAATAACTAATGTAGAAATGGTACAGCAGTTATCATGGGGGATTTTAATCTACATGTCGATTGGTTTAACCAGGTCGGTCAAGGCAACCTTGAGGAGGAGTTTATAGAATGTATCCGCGATAGTTTCCTAGAACAGTATGTAATGGAACCTACGAGGGAACAAGCGGTCCTAGATCTTGTCCTGTGTAATGAGACAGGATTGATTCATGATCTCATAGTTAGGGATCCTCTCAGAAGGAGCGATCACAATATGGTGGAATTTAAAATACAGATGGAGGGTGAGAAAGTAAAATCAAATACTAGTGTTTTGTGTTTAAACAAAGGAGATTACAAGGGGATGAGAGAAGAACTAGCTAAGGTAGACTGGGAGCTAAAACTTTATGGTGGAACAGTTGGGGAACAGTGGAGAACCTTCCAAGCGATTTTTCACAGTGCTCATCAAAGGTTTAAACCAACAAAAAGGAAGGACGGTAGAAAGAGGGAAAATCGACCGTGGATATCTAAGGAAATAAGGGAGAGTATCAAATTGAAGGAAAAAGCATATAAAGTGGCAAAGATTGCTGGGAGATTAGAGGACTGGGAAATCTTTAGGGGGCAACAGAAAGCTACTAAAAAAGCTATAAAGAAGAGGAAGATAGAGTATGAGAGTAAACTTGCTCAGAATATAAAAACAGACAGTAAAAGTTTTTACAAATATATAAAACAAAAAAGAGTGGCTAAGGTAAATATTGGTCCTTTAGAGGATGTGAAGGGAGTTTTAATAATGGGAAATGAGGAAATGGCTGAGGAACTGAACAGGTTTTTTGGGTCGGTCTTCACAGTGGAAGACACAAATAACATACCAGCGACTGATAGAAATGAGGCTATGACAGGTGAGGACCTTGAGAGGATTGTTATCACTAAGGAGGTAGTGATGGGCAAGCTAATGGGGCTAAAGGTAGACAAGTCTCCTGGCCCTGATGGAATACATCCCAGAGTGCTAAAAGAGATGGCTAGGGAAATTGCAGATGCACTAGTGATAATTTACCGAAATTCACTAGACTCTGGGGTGGTCCCGGTGGATTGGAAATTAGCAAACGTGACACCACTGTTTAAAAAAGGAGGTAGGCAGAAAGCAGGAAATTATAGGCCAGTGAGCTTAACTTCGGTAGTAGGGAAGATACTGGAATCTATCATCAAGGAAGAAATAGCGAGGCATCTGGATAGAAATTGTCCCATTGGGCAGACGCAGCATGGGTTCATAAAGGGCAGGTCATGCCTAACTAATTTCGTGGAATTTTTTGAGGACATTACCAGTGCAGTAGATAACGGGGAGCCGATGGATGTGGTATATCTGGATTTCCAGAAAGCCTTTGACAAGGTGCCACATTAAAGGTTGGTGCATAAGGTAAAGATGCATGGCATTAAGGGTAAAGTAGTAGCATGGATAGAGGATTGGTTAATTAATAGAAAGCAAAGAGTGGGGATTAATGGGTGTTTCTTTGGTTGGCAATCAGTAGCTAGTGGTGTCCCTCAGGGATCCGTGTTGGGCCCACAATTGTTCACAATTTACATAGATGATTTGGAGTTGGGGACCAAGGGCAATGTGTCCAGGTTTGCAGATGACACTAAGATGAGTGGTAAAGTGAAAAGTGCAGAGGATACTGGAAGTCTGCAGAGGGATTTGGATAGGTTAAGTGAATGGGCTAGGGTCTGGCAGATGGAATACAATGTTGACAAATGTGAGGTTATCCATTTTGGTAGGAATAACAGCAAACGGGATTATTATTTAAACGATAAAATATTAAAGCATGCCGCTGTGCAGAGAGACTTGGGTGTGCTAGTGCATGAGTCACAGAAGGTTGGTTTACAGGTGCAACAGGTGATTAAGAAGGCAAATGGAATTTTGTCCTTTATTGCTAGAGGGATGGAGTTTAAGACTAGGGAGGTTATGTTGCAATTGTATAAGGTGTTAGTGAGGCAACACCTGGAGTATTGTGTTCAGTTTTGGTCTCCTTACTTGAGAAAGGACGTACTGGCACTGAAGGGTGTGCAGAGGAGAATCACCAGGTTAATCCCAGAGCTGAAGGGGTTGGATTATCAGGAGAGGTTGAGTAGACTTGGACTGTACTCGTTGGAATTTAGAAGGATGAGGGGGGATCTTATAGAAACATTTAAAATTATGAAGGGAATAGATAGGATAGATGCGGGCAGGTTGTTTCCACTGGCGGGTGAAAGCAGAACTAGGGGACATAGCCTCAAAATAAGGGGAAGTAGATTTAGGACTGAGTTTAGGAGGAACTTCTTCACCCAAAGGGTTGTAAATCTATGGAATTCCTTGCCCAGTGAAGCAGTTGAGGCTCCTTCATTACATGTTTTTAAGGTAAAGATAGATAGTTTTTTGAAGAATAAAGGGATTAAGGGTTATGGTGTTCGGGCCGGAAAGTGGAGCTGCGTCCACAAAAGATCAGCCATGATCTCATTGAATGGTGGAGCAGGTTCGAGGGGCCAGATGGCCTACTCCTGCTCCTAGTTCTTATGTTCTTATGTCTCATCCTACACATTCTGGGAGGCACTGAACATTATGATCATAGGCAAGATTATCACATACAAAGCGCGCAGGTACAGGGAAAAGAGGGCAGCTAGGTAACAATTGGCCAACTCCATACTGGAGGTAGAAAGACGGTACTCCAAAGGCCCAACCTTAGAGCTTCTGGTGGAGAGGAAAAGCTGCAAATGGACTTAAACTTGCTATCCAAGAGGAAAGAAGTACACCAGCTCTGCCAGACATGGGGGACCTTCTACGAACATGGAGAAAAAGCTAGTTGCCTGCTGGTCTACCAGCTGAGGAAGCAGACGGCCAGGAGGGAAATAGCACAGGTTGGGGATAACAACGGCAGACTGGTAACCGAGCCGGAAAAGATCAACAAAGTATTTGGGGCTTTTTACTGGAGGCTGTACACCTCTGAGCCTCCTGATAGGGATTCGGGAATGAAACAGTTCATCGATGGACTGGACATGCCAGTCATGGGAGAAGATAGGAGGAGAGGGCTAGAAGCACCAACTGAACTGGGAGGAGTCATCAGCTCCATGCAGGCGGGGAAGGCACTGTGAGCAGATAGATTCCTGGCAGACTTCTACAAAAAATTAACGGCAGCACTGGCCCCCCATTTGTGGGAGGTGTTTTCAGACTGGGGTGCAAAGGGCACACTGCCACCAATCCCAGCACAAGCTACAATCTCGCTGAGAGGGAGGGGGCTCTGCAGTGGGGCGATAGAAACGCCAAAGAGAAAAGGAGGCAGAAGAAGGGTGGGGGGGGGGGGAGGGGAGAAAGGGAATGGGGGATAGAAACCACCAAGGCAGATGACAGGGGACCAAGAGCAAGGCCAGAAAGAGAAGACCTGATAGCAGGATCAAAAGGTCCCAGGACAGAACGGGGACAAAAACATACCAAACTAACCCTGTACAGGAGGGCGGGATAGGGATGGAGCGGGACACACCACTACCTTTCGCCCCCCCCCCCCCCCCCCCCCCCCAACTCCCAGGTGGAGACATGCAAATAAAACTGACAGCCAAGTGCTCAGCCATTGTGCATACACATGGGGAGGATCAAATAAGGGTGATGTTATCTGGGTACTTTGCGTGGATTACTTCCTGTTTCCTTTTTCTGATTCACTGTCACATGTAAAAATCTAAAACCCAATAAAAGCAATAAAAAAAATATGAATCCCAGCATTGTTATTCCTCTCATTTCAGCCAAACACATCAGAGTGAATAGTTTCACATCAGGCTCTCCTTGTCCCATAGGTGAAAGTAAGCCGGTATGGTCCGGTATAGCATACCAGTAAGAAATTGGGCCAAGCATTCATTGCAAATTGGAAATAAAAGACAATGCTCGTTTGACGCCCCTTACGTTTTGCATCTATTTTGAAAGCTGTTTGTTCTTATAAGAGAGTATTGACGTTGCGGGCAGCTTTGAATCAAGTACAGTGAGTAACCAAGTGCCAGAGTGAAATTGCATTTAACTAATGCGAGACTGATTTGTGCTTTACCTTTTAAGTGTTAAACAGAAATTAAGCACCATTAGAAATTGAAAAATCGGAGGGGAGATTATACAACTAATGTAATCACAGTTCTTTATACATCATATTGGATAGATGTGTTTCTCTTTGTCAGTCAGTTTCCTGTAAAATGAGCAATGAAACAGAGCAGATTAGAGCTCAGACCCTGCTGATTTTGTTGGAGTTGATTAAATTAAAATAAAGCTTTCAAATATTGAAACAACTGTTCAGTTGCCTGATAAAGATTCAAACCTTAGAAATTCGCTGCATTGTTCTCAGTTTGCAATGACAAAAATATATTAAAAACTGCTGAAAATATATCAGAATAAGATTTAAAACCTTGAAGATAATTGGACAGTGTTACGACACCGTGCACGGTCAATTCCAATCCCACAGGCCCAGAGTCCCAACAAAAGTGAATTAATCAATAATTCATATAAAAATTCCCTAATCATTTGCCCTTGGCTACTGAATAATTACAGTCACCAGGTTTGTAAGTTGAAACACAATTATCATTTATTTATAACAGAAATAAAGTTGAAATACGCAGTAATTTCAGCTGGATAAAAAGCAAGCTAACCTACTAGCCCTCATTTAACTGGCCCATCTCCAGCCACACACACAAGACAGACATACACAGAGGGGTGGAAAGAGGTAAAATAATAATCAGGGTTAAGGGCAAAAAATAAGAGTCCTTGCTCCAGTTGAGAAGTTCTTTGCAGCAGACTTTCCTCCCAACACACTAGTTGATCGAAGCTTCTAGTTTACAGTTAGTAATGGTCTTCTTGCAGAGTAATTCCTTCAGTACTCACAAGCAGTAGTTTTGCTTCTGGAGAGACACTTTAGTTTTTATTAAACTGGGCCTTCAACTTGAAGGTTCACCTTCAGGCCTGTTTTTTCTTGAGACTCTGTGTCTCACCCGGCCTCCAGCCCATGGGTTGACTTCAATTCTCGAGAAAATGACCTTAAATTCACAGGTCCATTACTCACCTATGAATCAAAATTGTAATTGCACAATAAAAGAAGGGGAAAGTAAGGGAATAAACGGGGAATAAACAGGAATGGACACTTACAACAGTAATAATTGTAAGGTCAGATTTTTATACAAAATGCTACATTTCTTAATCAAATAAATAAGGAGGTTAGAGTTCAGTCTACTTTCCTGTTTTAAAAGGATCCAAATGACATCGACACTGAGCATGTCCGCTGCTATGAATCCATGTAGAGATGAGACAGTCGCCTGCAGCGCATTCTTTCAAATCTCACTGATATCTGTCATTCTCAGTTTGGGATCCTGGACTGCATTTGTCCTTATTTTAATATGGATGCAGACAAAGACTTGCCTCCTCTTGAACAGAGTCACTGCACCCTTATGGCCAGCCCTGGCCCTTGCAAAGTCAAAAATGAAGCTCTCAAGGGCTTGGATAATTGATAATAAAGAGCACATTTCAGCTTCAGTACATTTCATTCCTAACCCATTGCTCCCCTCCACATTAGAGTTACAGAGAGAGAGAGTCATACAGTCTACATCATGGAAAGAGGCCCTTTGTCCCCTTGTGTCCACGCCAGCCATCAAGCACCTATTTACTCTAATCCCATTTTCCAGCACCTTGCCTGTAGCCTTGTATGCTATGGCATTCCAAGTGCTCATCTAAATACTTCTTAAATGTTGTGATGGTTTCCGCCTCTACCACCCTTTCAGGCAGCGAGTTCCAGATTTCCACCATCCTCTGGGTGAAAAGGTTTTTCCTCCCATCTCCTAGAAACCTTTGCCCCATTACCTTATGTCTATGTCCCCTGGTTGTTGACTCCTCGGCTAAGGTTTTTTTCCTGTCCACCCATCCATGCTCCTCATAATTTTATACACCTCAATCAGGTCCCCCCTCAGCCTTCTCTGCTCCAAGGAAAACAATTCCAGCTTATTCAGTTTCTAATAGCTGAAACACTCCAGGCAAGGCAACATCCTGACGAATCTCCTCTGCACCCTCTCGAAGTGGAATTATTTCCTATAGTGTGGCAAACAGAACTGTACCCAGTATGCCAGCTGTGAACTAACCAGCTTTTTATAGAGCTCCATCATAACCTCCCTGCTCTTATATTTGATGCCTTGGTTAATAAAATGTCTTCTTTACCACCTTATCTACCTGTCCTGTTGTCTTCAGGAATCTGTCGACATATACATCAATGTTCCTCAGATCCTCTGAGCTTCCTAGGGTTCTAGGATTCTTACTTTATTTTAATATAGCTTTAAGGGGACATTCTCCCCGTGTTTGTGTGGGTTTCATCCCCACAACCAAAGATGTGCAGGGTAGGTGGATTGGCCTCGTTAAATTGCCCCTTAATTGGAAAGAAAGAATTGGGTACTCTAAATTTAAAAGAAAAAAATAGTGAATAGATGGGTATGAGCATTGGGAGTTGCAACTAACCATGAGTCTCTGAGAGAGGTCATTCTCTTGGATTTGGATTTATTTTCACGTGTACTGCAGTACGGTGAAAAGTATGAGGAACATAGGAATATAGGAATTAGGAGCAGAAGTAGGGGCTGGTTTAGCTCACGAGGGGCTGGTTTAGCTCACAAAGCTAAATCGCTGGCTTATAAAGCAGACCAAGCAGGCCAGCAGCACGGTTCGATTCCCGTACCAGCCTCCCCGGACAGGCGCCGGAATGTGGCGACTAGGGGCTTTTCACAGTAACTTCATTGAAGCCTACTCGTGACAATAAGCGATTTTCATTTTCATTTCATTTTTCATTTCAAGTAGGCAATTCAGCCCTTCGAGCCTGCTCCACCAATCAATCAGATCATAGCTGATCTCTTCCTGGTCTCAAATCCATCGTCTTATCTGTTGCCCATATCCCTTTAGCCTTTTAAAAAAATATATCTATCACTTTCTTGAAAATATTTAATGACTCAGATTCCACCGCACTATGGAGCAGCGAATTCCACAAATTCATCACCTTCTGCGAGAAGGAGTGCCTCCTCATCTGAGTTCTGAATCTACTGCCTCTCAACCTATATCTTGTTCTAGATTTCCCCACAAGGGGGAACATTTTATCCACGTTTACTTTATCAATCACATTTCGTGTTTTATGCACCTCGATCCGATCCCCTCTCATCCTTCTAAACTCCAGCAAGTATCAGCCCAAACTGTTTCACCTCTCCTCATACATCACCCTTTCATCCCTGGAATCAATCTAGTGAACCTCCTCTGAACTGCCTCCAATGCCACCCACATCTTTCCTCAAATAAGGAGACCAAAACTGGACACAATACTCCAGATGTGGTCTCACCAACACCCGATACAATTGCAACAACACTTCTCTCCAGTCCTTTTGCAATATACGCTAACATTGCATTTGCCTTTTTATTACATGCTGGACCTGCATATCGACTTTCTGTGATTCATGAACAATGACACCCAGATCCGTCTGCCCAGCCTCATTTTGAATCTGCTTTCCATTTAGATAATAATTTACCTTTCTAGTTTTTCAGCCAACATGGATAACCTCACACTTATCTACACTAAACTCTATCTGACAAATTTTGGTCCAGTCACTGAGCCTATCTATATCCATCTGTAAAATCTTTTTCTCCTCTTTACTGTCTGCTTTCCCACTTAATTTAGTATCATCCACAAATTTTGCTATGTTACACTCTGTCCCTGCTTGCAGATCATTTATATAAATTGTGAACAGTTGAGGTCCGAGAACTGTCCAGACAGATCGTTCCATACATGACAAACATAGGATACACAATAAATATACAAAGTAAAATATACAAAGGGGCAGCAGGGTAGCATGGTGGTTAGCATAAATGCTTCACAGCTCCAGGGTCCCAGGTTCGATTCCCGGCTGGGTCACTGTCTGTGTGGAGTCTGCACGTCCTCCCCCTGTGTGCGTGGGTTTCCTCCGGGTGCTCCGGTTTCCTCCCACAGTCCAAAGATGTGCGGGTTAGGTGGATTGGCCATGCTAAATTGCCCGTAGTGTCCTAATAAAAGTAAGGTTAAGGGGGGGGGGTTGTTGGGTTACGGGTATAGGGTGGATACGTGGGTTTGAGTAGGGTGATCATGGCTCGGCACAACATTGAGGGCCGAAGGGCCTGTTCTGTGCTGTACTGTTCTATGTTCTATGTTCTAAACACATATTCATTGACATTGGGTGAAGCATATGGAGTGTAGAGAAGATACGTGGAGAGATCAGTTTAGTTCATAAGAGGGTCGTTCAGGAGTCTGGTAACACCAGGAAGAATCTGTTTTTGAATCTGTTAGTGCTTTCTCAGACTTTTGTATATTCTGCCTGATGGAAGAGTTTGGAAGAGAGAAAACCCGGGTGGGAGGAATCTTTGAATATGCTGCCCGTTTTGCCAAGGCAGCGGGAGGTGTAGACAGATGGGACGCGTGTTTGCATGATGGATTGGACTGTGTTCACGACTCTCTCTAGTTTCTTATGGTCTTGGGCCGAGCAGTTACCATACCAGGCTGTGATGCAACCAGATAGGATACTTTCTATGGTGGATCTGTAAAAATTGTGAAAAGTTCAATTGGACATGCCAAATTTCCTTAGTTTCCTGAGGAAGTTTAAGTGCTGTTGTACGTTCTTGGTCGTAGCGTCAACGTGGGTGGCCCAGGACAGATTGTTGGTGATGTGCGCACTTAGAAACTTGGAGCTGTCAACCATCTCCACCTTGCACCACCTCCACCTCGGCACCATTGATGCAAACAGGGGTATATACGATACTTCATTTCCTGAAGTTGATGATCAGCTCCTTAGTTTGCTGATGTTGAGGGAGGGATTGTTGTTGTCACTCCATGCCACTAGGTTGTCTATCTCCTTCCTGTACTCCGACTCATCATTGTTTGAGATACAGCCCACTACGGTCGTATCATCAGCAAACTTGTAGATAGAGTTGGAGCCAAATTTTGCCACATAGTCATGTGTCTACCTGGAGGAATTTAAGGATTCCCTAACTTCTAAGATAAAAACCTATGTTGAAGACCAAAGGGTGATGACCGCTAGACAAGCAACAAAAAAAAGCTGATGATTATGAGCTGATCCCTAAATTTAAACCTTTGTTCCATCACCCCCAAAATTTTGAAAAGGGTAGGAAATGGGAGGGTTAAATGAAGGCAGGTAGCCAAGGTAAGGAATGGATAGCTGGGCATGGTCCTAGATCTCCTCCTCAGTTCAAGAAGGAAGGTACTGAGTATGTAGGTGAGACTCGAAAGCCTAGGTGTTACCAGTGTAATAATAACAGTGTAATTTTCATTTCATTTTCATTTTCATTTCATTTCATTTTTTTTCAGGTGGGACATATTAATTTAGCATGTTGGAAGTTGCAAGGAAGGTTTATCGGAGTTGTTCTGAAGTAAGCTTCTGAAAAGGTAACAAGAATGGAGAATACTACAGGCCAGACTATAGCTCTAACTGGACTTAGGAGACCTGAGGTAAATACTGCTCTGGGAGCAGGTATGATGAATGAGTTAGGTGAGAGATATGCAGGGTTTTTGTCTAAGGGGAAGATTACGCAATTTAAGGGACACAGGTGTTACACAAACTCTCGTCCTGGAGGATTTGGTTTTCCCTCCAGAGAGTTCAATGGAAAATAAGATATTAGTGAAGGGGATAGGTGGAGATTATGTTCCAGTTCCATTGTGTAAAGTATAATTGAAGTGTAAATTACTGTCAGGTCCAGTAGTTGTCGGAGTGGTTACCAGTGGACAGAGTAGACTTATTTTTGGGCAATGATTTCTCACAGAGGTTTTTCAAAAATAAAATCAAGTAGAAAACCAGATCCTGAGAACTGCAAGACTGAAGATGACCCTAAGAAAGAAGAGTCTGAATCTAAGAATAATAACAGTGATGAAGATTCAGATGAGAATTCAGAATCCAATTGGGTTCTGATTATGACATAATGATAAACGACTGCTCCCAAATAGCCCTATCACTAACTGATCTTGAACAGATGGCAAGTAATTCTTCCAAAGCGTGGAAAGAAGACAGCAAATTGTAGGAAGAACGTGAATCTGGCTTTTCTAAAAGTAACTTGATACAGCCTCTTGCAGTAAAGTATTGAAATCCACTTTAAGTACAAATATTGACCAGAACATTCCTGTTTTGAAGGAAAATATACACACTAGCATGGCATCAGCTATTCAGGATCAGAACGGCAATGCATGTGGAATTACACCAAGCAAACAGCTGATTAACCCACAACCTTTTAAAGGCCCACAGTGCCTCTTCGAGGTAAAAGAAGCAAATAGCAAAGGAGATGAAACAATCAATGATCAATTCTTTTTGAAAATGCAGAGGAAGGTGGATGAAGAACCATGCAGTGATCCTGTAACCACACCTGTTAACAAAGAACAGAAAGGTCATGGAACCAACAAAGTGCTATTCTCTGATTATGATAGTGATGTGGAAAGTGGTTGCAGGCCACCACCATTTAACGGAACAATGTTGGTTCAATTCAATACATTCACCATGGACACTCCGAGTCACAGGTTTCACCTTGGCATATCTGAAAGTAGAGAAGAAAATGTAACATCTGGAAAGCAAAAATTGTATAAGGCCGATTTCTAAATGGAGATAAGAGCAGTGACTATGAAGACTCTGATGAAGAGATAAAAGCCAGAAAACAAAGAATGGTGCTTATAAAGCTAACCGGCTCGGTGAAGATTGAACGCTCAACTTTACTTCTCACTGAAATTAACCATGTGAAGGAACAGAGAGCATGTAAAGCTGGAGAGATTGAAGAATGTTTATTGATTAAAAATGAAACAAATATTTCCCTCAGCATTGACAATACTGTTTGCAGTTTGGTTGCAGAAGACGCTTGGAATTTGGATAAACATTCATTGGATGATCAGAAAAGAGGATGCATTACATGAGAGACTGAAAGAGATAGAAATGCAGAAACTCATTCAGGGTGTCCTCTCTAATTTGGACAGTCAGAAACCTGACAAAGAGAAGCATATTGTCTTTGCTTTATGAAGAAGAGAGTGAAAACATGGCAATTTGAGGATATCGGAGGGAGTACAAAAACCAAAGATGCAAACCTATCAGCAGAAGAAGAACAAAGGAAAAATCTAATAAAGATACTGAAAGAATATAGACAGAGTTGTAGAGAAACACCACGGTGCACTCTGTGAACCAGTCATGATGTAGACATAGGGAACCCGGAACTAATAAAAGCACTAACAGATTCAAAAACAGCTTCTCCCCTGCTGTTACCAGACTCCTGAACGACCCATCTCAACTAAAGCCACGGAGACTGGCTCAGTTAGTGACTGAAATACAGCGAATGTTGGATATGCTGCGGAAACAAGCAAAAACTCTGTGGTCCACAGAACACCAAGTCGCGTTTGGGAGATTGAAGGCTAGGTTAGTGCGTGAACCGGTGCTAGCCGCCCTGGACTTTTCAGACCATTTCAAATGGCCAACAATTCCAATGACCTGAGGATAAGGGCAGTGCTATCAGTCCTTAAGTATTTGGAGGTATATGTCCGACATGGCAAGAAACAAAGCTTAGTTTATATGGACCATAATCCACTTGTGCTTATAGACAAGTTTAAAACCCGGAAGCCAAGATTATTCCGTTGGCGTTTTTATTACAACAGTTCAATGTTAAAATTGTACACATTCCTGGAAAGGATAATGTGATTGCGGATTCTTTGACATGGGTTTAAGGACAGACTAGTTACCAATGTAGAGACTAGGAAGGGACCTTATATAATGGGGACGGATGGATGGATATGTGTTTGTGCTGTATGTCATGAGAACCTCATATGGAGAAGTCCGTGCCCTGACATTTCATTCCTTTTAGGGAGGGAGGTATGTGAGGGTCCCTCTTAATGATTATCTTATTTCTCCTTTCTTTATTTTTTTGTCGTTGTCATTTTGATCCATAGATGCTAAATGGAAATGCATCTTTAAGTCAAGTATCAGAGAGAATGAGGAATTCAAAAAGTTGTAACGTAGTATATGATGCAAGTTTTTGAGCAGCAGATCTCAGACCTTTTGACACCGAGTGATGGTATGGGACTCAGTTATATTGGTTGGCTGGTAGCCAATGATTTTCGTATTTTGCCCGGTAACAAGTGGTGATTTGGTCCTATCCAAGTGGGATGATTTCCAGAGACCTAAGGAAAGTTGAGTTGGGTCCTAGACACTCAGAAGAAGGAGTTGAGAGTGCCTGCTCTCCCTCTCTTATCTCTCTGTCTCCAGAAATGCTGTAAGCTGCTGTATTTTTGAATGTTCAAAGAACCTGACTGAAACTCTACAGTGAAAACCATTGAAGACTGAAAACAGAGACCTCGACCTGAAAGCCTAGTTTGAAGGAAAGTGTGTTTAAAGACACCCATCTGAAACAAAGACTCTTTATTCATTTACTTATTATTTTCACCCCTCTCTTCCCCTCTGTGTTAGTTTATCATGTGTGTGTAGAGCGTGGGGGTAAGTTAAAGCGGGGGATTAGGAATTATCTTATAGTTAACCAGTTGAATTTGCTGCATATTTCATTACAGTTCTTGTCATAAATAAAAAGTAATTGTGTTTAAATTTACAAACCTGGTGACTGTAATAACTGGGCAGCCAAGGGCCAACGACTTTGGGTATTTTGAAAAGAATTATTGCTTGATTCATTTGTGTTGTGACTCCGGGTCAAGGTGGGCTGGAACTGAACGCGCCCTAGCCCACAATGTCATAACAAAGCCACAAATGTCTGCAGCGAGATAGAAATGCTCCTTTCGCAGTTCAGGACTGATCTCCTGGACCAAGGTTACCATGGAGGCCTCCATCCTGACCTTGGTGCATTGGCATAACATTGCCAATCACCTCAAATGGAATGTGGATAGAATCCTCCATTGTTCCCTGGAATCTGAGAATAGTCGCTGATATCCCTTCCTGACATCCCTTGATAGTTGCTGCAGCTCTAGAAATTGATATAGGACAGAGGCTGGAAGCTCATCAACTGACTCATAGTCAGCATTATTGTGGCCTCCAGAAGTCCTCTGAGTGCTGGCGACCATGGATGTCCCTGCCCAAACCTCCACAATATCTACACCTGTTTTTGTACTTTGCTCACCAGATTGTTAACCCCAGCCGACTCTACATCTAGGTCCCAGCAATGTGTGTATCTCTGCACTGGTGGGGTGTGTGAATGAATGTCGTGATGGGTCTTCAAGGGATCTGTCCTCAGGCTCCTCATCGGAGGAAATCTCAGAGCTTCGGCTGAGGGCCTGGCTGGTGTAGGGCTTTGGGTGTTTGGCAGAGATGCCTATAAAAGAAGATTGAGATAAATAACTCAGTGCATGGCCATCGAGTTCAAAACAGAACAGTGCACTTACAGTCACCCTGACTGATGGATAGTCTGGTGTAGGATCCTCATGTGGGACTTTGCTGATGTCCTCACCACATCCACAGGCACAGGACAAGTATTTGCCGACCCGTTCAATGGCGCGATGCTCAAATTCCATGAGGACCTTCATGTCCAGCACTCTGCCCTCAGTCTGGGAACTCTGCCCTTCATTGTGCACGATTTTGTCCTGCATGAAGGCGGATGGACCATGTGTGAGCAGGGCGTATGCCAGGCCAAATGAGAAGGTTGTCTGTCAATTGTCTGGATGGGATGAGGATGCGATCTGCAGAGGAGATGAAGGTGTGTGTTGGGGAGTGAGTGGTGATGTTCTCTGAGCCTGCAGTGAGTAAGATAGAACATAGAACATAGAACAGTACAGCACAGAACAGGCCCTTCGGCCCTCGATGTTGTGCCGAGCAATGATCACCCTACTCAAACCCACGTATCCAACCTATACCCATAACCCAACAACCCTCCCCCCTTAACCTTACTTTTAAGGATACTACGGGCAATTTAGCATGGCCAATCCACCTAACCCGCACATCTTTGGACTGTGGGAGGAAACCAGAGCGCCCGGAGGAAACCCACGCACACACGGGGGAGGACGTGCAGACTCCGCACAGACAGTGACCCAGCCTGGAACCGAACCTGGGACCCTGGAGCTGTGAAGCATTTATGCTAACCACCATGCTACTGTGCTGCATGTCAGTGAATATGTGATGGGTTTGTGAGTGAGTGAGTTGAGAAAGGTTACCTTACCCTGGTGGCACGGTTGAGATCAGTCATTCTTTTTCTGCACTTTTTCTGCACTGAATGGCCAACCTCTTCTGTGCAATGTTTGCACTGACCATCACTGCTACCACCTTCTAAGCTGAATTGGTCACCTTGCTGAATCTCCTGCAACCAGAAATGAGGTAGCGGGCATACCAACGGCCTTCATTGCATCCAGCAGCCGGCCCAGGGAGGTGAGGTGTCTTTGTTCATGAATTGTAGAAAACCTGTATGCACATACAAAAATAATTAAGAATGGCAAATGCTAGCATTTATTGCAAAAGGACTGGAGTATAAAAGTAGAGAAGTAGTGTTGGAATTATATAGGGTATTGGTGAAGCCACATTTGGAGCATTGTGTCCAGTTTTGGTCTCCTTATTTGAGTAAGGATGTGGTGGCTTTGGAAGCAGTTCTGAGGAGGTTCACCAGATTGATTTTGGGGATGAAGGGGTTGATGTATGAGGAGAGATTAAACAGTTTCAGCTTATACTTGCTGGAGTTTAGAAGGGTGCGAGGGGAACTGATCGAGGTATATAAAATACTAAAAGGGATTGATAAAGAAAATGTAGATCAAATGTTCCCCCTTGTGAGGCAATCTAGAAGAAGAGGTCACAGATATAGGTTGAGAGGCGGTAGATTTAGAACAGATGAGGAGGCACTACTTCTCACAGAGGGTGCTGTTTATGTGGAACTCGCTGCCCTATAGTGTGGTGGAGTCCGAATCACTAAATGGTTTCAAGAAGGAGATTGATATATTTCTGATTTCAAAAACGGGTTAAAAGGATATGGTGAACAGGTAGGGAAGTGGATTGGAGACCAGGAAGAGATCAGCATTTATCTGATTGAATGGCGGAGCAGGCTCGAACGGCTAAATTGCTTATTTCTGCTCCTAATTCCTATCGCTATCACTAAACCTGGGGGCAGCAGTGCTCTTTGCCTTTGGGAGCTACCATTGCAATGTGTAGCAGTCCTAGGCTGCATAGATTGAGGTAGGTGTGCATGGGTGCAGTTTAAATATGGCGGCCAGAGTGAGAAGGTGCTGAGGTTACAGCATGGCAGGCGAACTGACTCTGACCACCAACAATCGGCATGTTTCTCGTGCCTGTAAAAATAATGAGGCAGACAGTGGACATTGTGGCATGACAACCCGCCTTTGCAGCCAGCGGGAAAGACCACCTTTAGTGCAATTGAGGGAAAATCTCACCCTGTATCAGTACCAAATTCAGTAAAATAAAAGGGACATCATGGTTTGATTTTAAGTTCTGGAGTTTGAGTCAGCCTCATCACCTGGCTTATCCGAATATAGAGCTTTAACTACAGGGAAAACATTGGAAGTGACATCTAAAAAAAAAACTATTACAACAGCATCACTTGCATTTGCAAACAACCCTTAGCTATTGTCTGTTATCCACATATGTATACACATGCGATAATGGTAAGTTGAAAAATGTGCTTTTTGCTCTACAATGCATTGAGTGACTGGTTTATCTTAACCATGGAGTGGGTTCAAATTAATTTCAAGTTCTCATGACACTAATTGAAGGAAGGAATCACTCCCACAGCCCAATGTGCATAAACCGCTGGGTTATTTGCCTAGATAATAAGCTGCTGCATTTCAAACTCATTGTATGCAAAGCATCTTGAGTGTTCTGAGATGTTATATGGCATTATACAATTGCAGGCATTTCTTTCATTACAAATGCAATCTGTTTTTGTTCAGTTTAAAAAATGGAAACATCTCGATTCTCTGACCCCCCCCCCCCGGCCGGGTCGCTGAATCGGCGGGGGGGGGGGGGGGGGGGGGGGGGGCGTGAATCCCGCTCCACCTTCTAATGGCAGTTGTCGAATTCTCCGGCGTAGGTTTTCGGGCAGGGGCAGGGATCGCGCCGGTCGGGGCTGTTGGCAGCAGCCTACCCCCCCCCCCCCGGCAATTCTCCGGTCCCCGTTTTCGGCCAGTCCTGCCGGCGTGAAATGGACACGGTCCATTCTGGCGGGATCTGTGGGCAGGCCTGTGCCCAACGCCGGAGTGGTTCACACCACTCTTTGGTGCCGGTATGGGCCACCCCGCTGATTCCGGGAGAATCCTGGCCGGGATGTAGCAATGATACTGGTATTTGTTGGACGCATTCCTCTGATTAGTATACAACTATATACACAAGAGTCTGAATATTATACCTTTATGTGATATGTGTGTATGGATGTGTGTGTGAGAATACATATAAAACACATTGGAAACAATTTAAAAGTTACCTCCTGTTTACAACTTTTTATTCCTGTGCATATGTATATTCCTGTGATGTTGCATTTTGCTTAATCTTTTCACGTACCCTTGGCTTTATTCTCCCAGTGTAAATAAATTTTGCTTTCTTTTCTTTATCTCTTGCTTTTTCTTTTTTTACATTCATTCCAATTTACTCTAATTCTTAACCTTTGTTACAGCTGGGTCTCGAGGAATTGAGAAAATAATGTCCTGTAATCTGCCGTGGGATAAACAAACTGCAAAAAAATGAAGCACTTTTTAAGCAAGTTTATTTTGTAACATTTACCTGCATGTAACTTGCAATGTTCTCCGTATGCACGGATGGCGAGGTCTTTGTAGTTGAAGTGATCAGAGAACAAAACTGTTTATTAATTTTAAAAAAACTCTGAAGGTGAACTGTGGTAGTGCTTGTGTTGAGGTAGAGGCAGCTTGGCCGTTGTCGGGTATGTGACATCATGAAAAATGTACAGAACTGTTAGGGTTAATGTTATGTCCAAATCAACCACTAGAGGGAGCTAGATGCAGAACTATATAAGGCATCAATGCTATGCCTTGTGGGTGAGAGGTTGAGGAGAAAGCTAGAAGACAGACTGTAGGAAAGATAGTGTGAGTGAGAGAAGATCATAGTTATTGTATTCGTGTAGAGATTAGTAGAATATGAGTGTAGATTGTATGTTTATTAGCAACTGTTTATTACATAGGAGTAAGTGTCAAATCCAATTAAGTAGTATAAATAAATCTTTAGCTATTTGTGGTCTTTGTGAACATTATGCAAACCATCCCAGGATTAGAACCACAAAAAAAAGCACATGGCACCAGGAGTGTATTTCTAAAAATAATAAGCAATTAGATTAGACAGATTAAGAAGATTGAAGAAAACAATCACGCTACTACACTGATCAAAAAATCTACACAGATGGAGAGTCTGAAGAAACCTGACTACTTCAGAACAAACGGTAAACTATGTCAAGACTAAGCCTTCTTCAAACACCAATTTGAGGTTTTCCTATCTGCCTCCGCACTAGAAAATGCATCCGGTCTGAGAAAAATAGTGTTTCTTAATTTGGCTGGAATGCAAGGAGTTACATAACTCCTTTGAATTTGCTGAAGATAAGGATAGAACAAAGTACAACATAGTGCTACAGAAATTCGATGCTCGCTGCAAAAAGCAAGTGAATGAGACCTATGAACGCTACATGTTCAGAAAAAGGATGCAGCTGAAAGGGGAGTCGGTAGATTATTTTATTCCTGCTTTAAAGTTCAAAGTATGGTTGAGTAATCTCTCCTCTGTTGCTGATTCAATGCTTTGCTCCAAGTTGTATTTGGGATTAATGATGAACGTTTGCGAGAAAAAGTGTTGAGGCAACCGATTTTGCTGCGAGATGAAGCGATTAATATGTGCAAAGCCAGTGAACAAGCATCCACTGAATATGCGGAGTTCAGGGCAAGCAAAAAGGCGCAAAGTCGGGAAATGTGGCCGACGCCATTAATACTGTTTTGCAGCACAGAAAACTGTGTACAATGGCTGGTGAGAGTGATGTCACATGCAGAAAAAGGATGCAGCTGAAAGGGGAGTCGGTAGATTATTTTATTCCTGCTTTAAAGTTCAAAGTATGGTTGAGTAATCTCTCCTCTGTTGCTGATTCAATGCTTTGCTCCAAGTTGTATTTGGGATTAATGATGAACGTTTGCGAGAAAAAGTGTTGAGGCAACCGATTTTGCCGCGAGATGAAGCGATTAATATGTGCAAAGCCAGTGAACAAGCATCCACTGAATATGCGGAGTTCAGGGCAAGCAAAAAGGCGCAAAGTCGGGAAATGTGGCCGACGCCATTAATACTGTTTTGCAGCACAGAAAACTGTGTACAATGGCTGGTGAGAGTGATGTCACATGCATGGTGACATGCACGCACTGTGGCCACGCCAACAGTAAAAAAACTGTCCGGCAAAAGGCAAACAATGTTCCAATTATTTCAAATTCATTCACTTTGCAGCAGTGTCGTTTTGCAAAAGCTTTTACAGCAAATTAATTTTTAAAATCGTGCAACGTCCATAGGAAGTTTCAAAGTATACAGAGTGAAGGAAAAGAAAAAAACATCCTAACTGATGATGATAATTCCTTCCAATATATACTGAATTATATTTTCATGGTTGATGCAATTACTAAGATTAATGCACAACACTCTTTAAATTATTAAAGAGTGGACTATACTACTTGATATAAATGGCCCTGATATTCCATTTAAGATAGATACAGGAGCACATGCAAATTTAATAAGGGAAAAGGATTTAAGACAAGCATACAGCACACTGCAAATAAAGAAATCAACCTGTTGATTGTCTGACTATAATGGAAATAGCATAGCCACGAGAGGTTCATGCTGTCTCATTGTTCAGTATGGCGACATCAGTCTGCGAATTGACTTTGAAATAGCGCAAAATGATAAATCATCACTACTTGGGGTGGATTCCTGTGATAAATTAAACTTAATTGAAAGGATACACACACCCAAGAATTTGAAAGTCAAGCTTAAAGAGCCAGGACAAGACATAATTGTTGCTGATACCTTATCAAGAGCTACAAATAATATTGATCCCACAGTTTCAGACATAGTACACATTCTGGAAGCACAAGATTCATTTGTTGCTGAAATGCTACCAGTCTCTGACAATGGCCCTTGATTCACCAGCTGGGAGTAGACACAATTTACAGAACATTATAATTTTAACCATCAAGCCCATTGTACCCCAAACCCAATGGCAAAGTTCAGAAAGCGTAGGAATAGTTAAGCTATTCAGCAAAGCACTAGATGACAACAAAGATTTATCTTTGGCACTGTTGACATACTGAGGCAGTCCACTGTCATCAGGTTTGTCACCTTCCAGATCTTGATGGGAAGAAAAATTCACACCACATTAACAGAAATCATGATTCAGAATATGGGTGACCAAGAAACGCATGACCGCCTGAGGCTACAAAATAGCAAATGAAAAGACGACGACAACAATCTGGCAAAGTAGCACAGTGGTTAGCACAGTCACTTCGTATGACCATAAGAACTAGGAGCAGGAGTAGGCCATCTGGCCCCTCGAGCCTGCTCCACCGTTCAATGAGATCATGGCTGATCTTTTGTGGACTCAGCTCCACTTTCCGGCCCGAACACTATAACCCTTAATCCCTTTATTCTTCAAAATACTATCTATCTTTATCTTAAAAACATTTAATGAAGGCGCCTCAACTGCTTCACTGGGCAAGGAATTCCATAGATTCACAACCCTTTGGGTGAAGAGGTTCCTCCTAAACTCAGTCCTAAATCTACTTCCCCTTATTTTGAGTCTATGCCCCCTAGTTCTGCTTTCACCTGCCAGTGGTAACAACCTGCCCACATCTATCCTATCTATTCCCTTCATAATTTGATATGTTTCTATAAGATCCCCCCTCATCCTTCTAAATTCCAATGAGTACAGTCCCAGTCTACTCAACCTCTCCTCGTAATCCAACCCCTTCAGATCTGGGATTAACCTAGTGAATCTCCTCTGCACACCCTCCAGCGCCAGTACGTTTTTTCTCATGTAAGGAGACCAAAGCTGAACACAATACTCCAGGTGTGGCCTCACTAACACCTTATGCAACTGCAGCATCACCTCCCTAGTCTTAAAATCCATTCCTCTAGCAATGAAGGACAAAACTCCATTCACCTTCTTAATCACCTGTTGCACCTGTAAACCAACTTTTTGCGACTCATGCACTAGCACACCCAGGTCTCTCTGCACAGCAGCATGTTTCAATATTTTATCATTTAAATAATAATCCCGTTTGCTGTTATTCCTACCAAAATGGATAACCTCACATTTGTCAACATTGTATTCCATCTGCCAGATCCTAGCACATTCACTTAACCTATCCAAATCCCTCTGCAGACTTCCAGTATCCTCTGCACTTTTTGCTTTACCACTCATCTTAGTGTCTCTGCAAACTTGGACACATTGCCCTTAGTCCCCAACTCCAAATCATCTATGTAAATTGTGAACAATTGTGGGCCCAACACTGATCCCTGAGGGACACCACTAGCTACTGATCGCCAACCAGAGAAGCACCCATTAATCCCCACTCTTTGCTTTGTATTAATTAACCAATCCTCTATCCATGCTACTACTTTACCTTTAATGCCATACATCTTTATCTTATGCAGCAACCTTTTGTTTGGCACCTTGTCAAAGGCTTTCTGGAAATCCAGATATACCACATCCATTGGCTCCCCGTTATCTATCGTTCTGGTAATGGCTTCAAAAAATTCCACTAAATTAGTTAGGCACGACCTGCCCTTTATGAACCCATGCTGCGTCTGCCCAATGAGACAATTTCCATCCAGATGCCTCGCTATTTCGTCCTTGATGATAGATTCCAGCATCTTCCCTACTACCGAAGTTAAGCTCGATGGCCTATAATTACCCGCTTTCTGCCTACCTCCTTTTTTAAACAGTGGTGTAACGTTGCTAATTTTCAATCCGCCGGGACAACCCCAGACTCTAGTGAATTTTGGTAAATTATCACTAGTGCATTTGCAATTTCCCAGCCATCTCTTTTAGCACTCTGGGATGCATTCCATCAGGGCCAGGAGACTTGTCTACCTTTAGCCCCATTAGCTTGCCCATCACTACCTCCTTAGTGATAACAATCCTCTCAAGGTCCTCACCTGTCATAGCCTCATTTCTATCAGTCACTGCCATGTTATTTGTGTCTTCTACTGTGAAGACCGACCCAAAAAACCTGTTCAGTTCCTCAGCCATTTCCTCATTTCCCATTATTAAAACTCCCTTCTCATCCTCTAAAGGACCAATATTTACCTTATCCCTCTTTTTTGTTTGATATATTTGTAGAAACTTTTACTATCTGTTTTTATACTCTGAGCAAGTTTACTCTCATAATCTATCTTACTCTTCTTTATAGCTTTTTTAGTAGCTTTCTGTTGCCCCCTTAAGATTTCCCAGTCCTTTAGTCTCACATGAATCTTTGTCATTTTGTATGCTTTCTACTTCAATTTGATACTCTCCCTTATTTCCTGAGGTATCCACGATCGATTTTCCCTCTTTCTACCAACCTTCCTTTTTGTTGATATAAACCTTTGCTGAGCACTGTGAAAAATTGCTTGGAAGGTTCTCAACTGTTCCTCAACTGTTTCACTATAAAGTTTTTGCTCCCAGTCTATCTTAGCTATCTCTTCTCTCATCCAATTGTAATCTTATTTATTTAAGCACAAAACACTAGTGTTTGATTTTACCTTCTCACCCTCCATCTTTATTTTAAATTCCATCATATTGTGATTGCTCCTTCCGAGAGGATCCCTAACTATGAGATCATTAATCAATCCTGTCTCATTACACAAGACCAGATCTAGTACAGCTTGTTCCATCTTAGATTCCATTACAAACTGTTCTAGGAAACTATCGCGGATGCATTCTATAAACCCCTCCTCAAGGCTGCCTTGACCGACCTGGTTAAACCAATCGACATGTAGATTAAAATCCCCCATGATAACTGCTGTGCCCATTTCTACATGCATCAGTTATTTCTTTGTTTATTGCCTGCTCCACCATAATGTTACTACTTGGTGGCCTATAGACTCCTCCTATCAGTGACTTTTTTGCGTTACTCTTCCTGATTTTTAGCCAAACGTATTCAACCTTATCCCCTATAGCACCGATGTCATCCCTTACTATTGCCCGGATGTCATCCTTAAATAACAGAGTTACACCACCTCCCTTACCATCCACTCTGTCCTTCCGAATAGTTTGATACCATCGGAAATTTAACTCCCAGCCGTGACCATCCTTTAACCATGTTTCAGTAATCGCCACTAAATCATAGTCATTCACGATGATTTGCGCCATCAACTCATTTACCTTATTCCAAATGCTATGAGCATTCAGGTAAAGTACACTTATATCGGCTTTTATACCTCTGTTTTGAATCTTAACACCTCGATCAGCAACCTCTCCTAAGTTATATTTCCTCTTAACTTTTCTCCTAATTTTCGTTGTCGTTGAACCCATATTTTCATGTAACAACCTGTCACGTTGCTTTCCATTGATGTTTTGACTTCCCGTTTTATTCCTTTTAGTATTACTGGGCCTATTCACTGAGCTCCTCTCAGTCACTGTACCTTGTACTGTCGCCGTTTTTGATTTTTGCCTATGGCTTCTCTGCCTTACACTTTCCCCCTTACTGCCTTTTTTTTCTGTCCCTGTTTTACTACCATCCTACTTCCTGCATTGGTTCCCATCCTGCTGCCACATTAGTTTAAACCCTCCCCAACAGATCTAGCAAACACCCCCCCAGGACATCGTTTCCAGTCCTACACAGGTGCAGACTATCCAGTTTGTACTGGTCCCACCTCCCCCAGAACCAGTTCCAATGCCCCAGGAATTTGAATCCCTCCCTCTTGCACCATCTCTCGGGCCACAAATTCATCCTATCTATCCTGACATTCCTACTCTGTCTAGCTTATGGCACAGGTAGCAATCCTGAGATTATTACCTTTGAGGTCCTACTTTTTAGTTTAACTTCTAACTCCCTTAATTCAGCTTGTAGACCTCGTCCCATTTTTTACCTATATCGTTGGTGCCTATGTGCACCACGACAGCTGGCTGTTCACCCTCCCGCCCAGAATGTCCTGCAGCCGCTCCGAGACATCCTTGACTCTTGCACCAGGGAGGCAACATTCCATCCTGAAGTCTCGATTGCATCCGCATAACCGCCTGTCTATTCCTCTTACGATTGAGTCCCATATCACTATAGCTCTGCCATTCTTCTTCCTGCCCTGCTGCGCAGCAGAGCCAGCCATGGTGCTATGAACCTGGCTGCTGCTGCCTTTCCCAGGTAAGCCATCTCCCTCAGCAGTATCCGAAGCGGTATATTTGTTTTGCAGGGAAATGACCGCAGGGGACACCTTCGCTGCCTTCCTACTCTTGCTGTCTTTTGGTCACCCATTTTCTATCTCCCTCAGTAACTTTCACCTGCGGTGTGACCAACTCGCTAAACGTTCTATCCACGACGTCCTCAGCATCGCAGATGCTCCAAAGTGAGTCCATCCGCAGCTCCAGAGCCGTCAAGTGGTCTAACAGGAGCTGCAACTGGACACACTTCTTGCGTGTGAAGGAGCCAAGGACAGTGGACGTGTCCCTGAGCTCCCACATTGCACACGAGGAGCATGACATGGGTCTGGGATCTCCTGCCATGTCTTAAACCTTCGATTAACTTACGCAACTACAAATCCAAAAAAAAGAAGAAAAAATAAATAAATATACCAATGAAAAGAAAAAGAAAAAAGAACTACTTACCAGTCACTTATCAGGGATAAGAATCACGTCCTCCCCCCCCCCTGCTTCGAATTCCCACGTAGCTTCAAATTCCCAAACTCACTCTCAGCTGCGTCTCACTCTGGCTGTGTCTTCTCTGGCTCACTGGGAGAACTCATTGGGAGTGAGTTACAAGTTGCTCCAGGGTCCCAGGTTCAATTCTGGCTTGGGTTACTGACTGTGTGGAGTCTGCACATTCTCCTCATGACTGCATGGGTTCCCTCCGGGTGCTTCGGTTTCCTCCCACAGTCCAAAGATGTGCAGATTAGGTGGACTGGCCATTCTACATTGCAGGTTAGGTGGGGTTACTGGGATGGGGTGGAGGTGTGGCCTTAAGTGGGTGAGCTTTCCAAGAGCTGGTGCAGACTTGATGGGCCGAATAGCCTCCTTCTGCACTGTAAATTCTATGACAAGCACACAAAACCTTTATCAACGTTAAAAGAAGCAGACTACGTTCGAATACAAAATTCTGATGCTGGATGGTCACATGTTGCTAAAATATTATGACAAATTGCACCAAGATCATATTTGGTACAAACTGAAAATGTCACAATGTTTAGAAGAAATAGAAGAGCATTACTGCAGATAATGAACTATGTTCCATTTCAAACTCCGAACATTATTGTTCAGGATGCCATTTTCCAAAACATTGATTTTCCAAATCCTTCATTATCAACAACGTAACAAGACAATTTGGAAGACAACTTGCATACTTCGACAAGACCACTGAGAAGATCAATGAGAATGAGGAAACCACTGAACAGACTGAATTTGCAATGACTTTAGTAACTATTCATCCGTAATCACTAATATGATATGACATTTATTTTTGCAACTGAATGTAAGACAAGATAATGATTCTTGCTCGCGAATGTAATATTGCAAGAAAAAAATGATACAAACAGAGTTTATAACCTTTTTTTTAAAGAAAGGGGAATGTGATATTATTCTAAATATACAGAACTGTAATGGTTAATGTTATGTCCAAATCTACTACCAAAGGGAGTTAGATGCTGAACTATATAAGGCATTGATGCTAAGCATTGTGGGTGAGAGGTTGAGGAGAAAGCTAGAAGGCAGACGATAGGAAAGATAGTGTGAGTGAGAGCAGATCAGAATTATTGTATTAGTGTAGAGATTAGTAGTAGATGAGTGTAGATTGTATGTTTATTATCAACTGTTTATTACATCGGAGTAAGTATTGAATCCAATTAATTAGTGTAAATACATCTTTAGCTTTGTTCAATATAAAAGCTAGTTGTGATTTTTTGAACACTATGCCAACCATTCTAGGATTAGAACCACAGAGCAAACCCAAATCTAGCCTTGTCTGTATGGTGAATGGCTCATTGCCCTTTAGCTTCATTAATGCACTCTGATTCTGTCTCAGTATGGAACCTTGATCCATGAGGACCACAAATGATTGGGGACCTCATCCTTGTTTTCATATTCCTCCATGGCTTCACTCCTTCTCTTTCTGTGTAACCTCCTCCTGTCCAACAAACCTCTGTGCTGCTCCATTCTAGCCACTTATACATCCTGGATTTTAATTTCTTCACCATTGGTAGCTGTACGAAAGCCCTAATCTCTTCCCCCCTCAAAACCTCCCTCTACCTCTTTCAAACACGTTTTTTTGATTGAGCTTTTGTCATCTACACCAATATCTCCTTATGTGGCTCCCTTTGAAATTTGGTTTACTAATTGCTCATGTGAAGCTCCTTGGGCCATTATTTTATGTAAAAAGCACCATTGGATTGGATTGGATTGGATTGGATTTGTTTATTGTCACGTGTGCCGAGGTACAGTGAAAAGTATTTTTCTGCAAGCAGCTCAACAGATCATTCAGTATATGGGAAGAAAAGGGAATTAAACAAAATTCAAGAAAATACATAATAGGGCAACACAAGATATACAATGTAACTACATAAGTATTGGCATCGGATGAAGCATACAAGGTGTAGTGTTAATGAGGTCAGTCAATAAGAGGGTCATTTAGGAGTCTGGTGACAGTGGGGAAGAAGCTGTTTTTGAGTCTGTTCGTGTGTGTACTCAGACTTCTGAATCTCCTGCCCGATGGAAGAAGTTGGAAAAGTGATTAAGCCGGGTGGGAGGGATCCTTGATTATGCTGCCCGCTTTCCCCCGGCAGTGGGAGGTATAGATGGAGTCCATGGATGGGAGGCAGGTTTGTGTGATGGACTGGGCTGTGTTCACGACTCTCTGAAGTTCCTTGCGGTCCTGGGCCGAGCAGTTGCCATACCAGGCTGTGATGCAGCCCGATTGGATGCTTTCTATAGTGCATCTGAAAAGTTGGTAAGGGTTAATGTGGACATGCTGAATTTCCTTAGTTTCCTGAGGAAGTATAGGTGCTGTTGTGCTTTCTTGGTGATTACGTCGACGTTAGTGGACCAAGTCAGATTTTTGGTGATGTGCACCCCTAGGAATTTGAAACTGCTAACCATCTCCACCTCGGCCCCGTTGATGCCGACAGGGATGTGTACAGTACTTTGCTTCCTGAAGTCGATGACCAGCTCTTTAGTTTGCTGGCATTGAGGGAGAGATTGTTGTCGCTACACCACTCCACTAGGTTCTCTGTCTCCCTCCTGTATTCTGACTCGTCGTTATTCGAGATCCGGCCCACTATGGTCGTATCGTCAGCAAATTTGTAGATGGAGTTGGAACCAAGTTTTGCGACGCAGTCGTGTGTGTGCAGGGAGTAGAGTAGGGGGCTAAGTACGCAGCCTTGCGGGGCACCGGTATTGAGGACTATTGTGGAGGAGGTGTTGGTGTTCATTCTTACTGATTGTGGTCTGTTGGTCAGAAAATCGAGGATCCAGTTGCAGAGTGGAGAGCCAAGTCCTAGGTTTTGGAGCTTTGATAAGAGCTTGGCTGGGATTATGATGTTGAAGGCAGAGCTGTAGTCAATGAATAGGAGTCTGATGTAGGAGTCCTTGTTTTCGAGATGCTCTAGGGATGAGTATTGGGCCAGGGAAATGGCGTCTGATGTAGACCGGTTGAGACGGTATGTGAATTGAAGTGGGTCAAGGCGTTCCGGGAGTATGGAGGTGATGCGCTTCATGATCAGCCTCTCGAAGCACTTCATTGCAAATGACGTCAGGGCCACCGGGCGGTACTCATTGAGGCACGTTGCCTGGTTCTTCTTTGGTACCGGTATGATGGTGGTCTTCTTGAAGCAGGTGGGGAGCTCGGAGTGGAGTGGGGATAGGTTAAAGACGAATATGAATACCTCTGCCAGCTGGTCTGCGCAGGCTCTGAGTGCACGACCAGGGATCCCGTCCGGGCCCGTCGCCTTCCGCAGGTTCACTTTCAGGAAGGCCGATCTGACTTCGGAAGCTGTGATGGTGGGTATGAGTGAATTATGGGCTGCTGGGGCACTAAACAGCAGATTGTTGATTACCTGCTCAAACCGAGCATAGAATGCATTCAGTTCATCGGGGAGGGGTGCGCTGCTGCCAGAGATACTGCTCGGCTTTGCTTTGTAGCCCGTTATGTTGTTTAGTCCTTGCCACAACTGCCGAGAGTCTGTCTGTGACTCTAGCTTAGTTTGATATTCTCTCTTGGCATCTCGGATGGCTTTGCGGAGGTTGTACCTGGATATCTTGTATAGGACAGGGTCGTCTGCCTTGAACGCCTCAGATCTGTCCTTCAGTAGGGAGTCAATCTCGCGGTTGAGCCATGGTTTCCGGTTGGGGAACGTACGTACTGCTTTCTTTGGCACGCAGTCGTCCACACATTTGCTGATGAAGTCTGTGACGGTGGTGGCATACTCATTTAAGTTAGTCACTGAGTTCTTAAATATGGACCAGTTCACTGTCTCTAAACAGTCATGTAAGAGCTTTTCTGTCTCCTCGGACCAGCACTGCACGACCTTCTTTGCTGGATTCTCCCGCTTGAGTTTCTGCTTGTAAGCCGGGAGAAGGAGCACAGTCTTATGGTCTGATTTCCCAAAGTGCGGTCGGGGGATGGAACGGTAGGCGCCCTTGATTTTTGGGTAGCAGTGGTCAAGAGTGTTGTCGCACCTGGTGGGACAGGAGATGTGCTAGTGGAATTTTGGCAGTACACTCTTGAGGTTGGCCTTGTTGAAGTCTCCGGTCATGATGAGCAAGGCCTCAGGGTGTTCTGTTTCGTAGTTGTTTATGACTGTGTACAGTTCATCCAGCGCCTTCCTCACTTCTGCCTGGGGTGGGATGTAGACCGCTGTGATAATTGCTGAAGTGAACTCGCGTGGAAGATAGTATGGGCGCACTTTATGGTAAGGTATTACAGGTCTGGGGAGCAGTTGGTCGCCAGGGTTGCCACATCCAAGCACCAGGAGGGGTTGATGAGGAGGCAAACCCCTCCACCCTTCGCTTTGCCTGAAGAGGCCGTGCGGTCGCCCGGTGAATAGAGAAGCCTTCAGGTTGTATGGCACAGTCCAGTGAGGCGGGGGTGAGCCATGTCTCTATGAAACAGAGCGCACAGCAGTCTCTTACTTCCCTCTGAGAGGTAAGTCTGGTGTTACGTTCATCCAGCTTGTTTTCAATCGCTTGGACGTTTGCCAGGAGTATGCTGGGGAGAGGGGTCTTGAAACTGTATTGGTTCAGTCTAACCTGCAGACCGCCACGTTTCCCTCGCTTCCTCGGTCGGTGGCTGCTGCTGGATGATCCTGGGATCCGATGGGAGACGTCAGCCCTTGTGGAAGGTAGGTAGTTGCGTCTGGCGGGGTCCAGGGCGCTAGCGGGGTCCAGGGCGCTGTTTACGTATCCGGTGTCACATCTGGCAGGGTCCCGGGCGCTGGTTGAGGTAGAGGGGTTGCTCGGGGGGTGAGTTTGCGATTCGGATGGGTCCCGCCGTTCTGCGGGCGCGGGAATACCTTGCAGCGCATTCGGGTCCTCGCGCGCGGCCTATGCCATTTGTGGGGTCCTGGGTCGTGGACAGGGGCTTCCTGAGGCAGGTTGGGCTGGGTCCCGTGGTCT
The DNA here is from genome assembly GCF_902713615.1 of Scyliorhinus canicula. NCBI lineage: Eukaryota > Metazoa > Chordata > Chondrichthyes > Carcharhiniformes > Scyliorhinidae > Scyliorhinus > Scyliorhinus canicula. Next base: position 75,505,759 of record NC_052152.1, read on the forward strand.
GTTTCCTCCCTGGGCGCTCCTGGGGTCGGATCTTGAAGTAGGCACCCATTGAATGCAAGTTGGTGGAGTCGATATATGTATATTTTAGTTTGTGATACAATCAGTGGATTTGCCAGGCATGTTAATGTGCTGGATGATCTTTCAGCATTTATTTGAATCTAAGAAAGTTTGCGTCTTTAATAAGGACACTGGAAGTCCACAGTAGTTTTATTAGAAAACAAGATATATACACTTCCCACAGATTCCTACCGGGTTCATCTCTTATTCGCCAATCGTATATGCACTGCGTCATTGGGTCACCTCTCCCAATTACGCAGGGGGAGTTTGTATCCTGTATGTAGCACAAGGAAGACAAGCAATCCCACCTTGTAGTTCCCATACGCAATATTGCATTCCTTTCCCACAAAGTCCAAAACCTCTCGATGAGCGATGAGATGGAGAAGGAGGAGTAGGCAGAGGATGTCGGTGTCTCTTTGGCTCCGGTAAGTCCTCATGGAGCTGATACGCTGGATCAGTCAGCGTATACCACACCAGGAAAGGACATTGGAGGCAGGAACAACATAATGGATGATCGTCAGGAAGTGGCTGAACTACAGAGTTAGCATCTGATATCCGAGGTATGTGTCTCCATCTTGGAGTCGGATGTTGCAACAATTTGGCATCAAGGCAGACTCGAGGCGTCCCAGCAGATTGGTTCGGCAATGGAGCTGGACGATCCAGGGCAGGCTTCTTCTGAGTCACCACCGAGGGTGCAGCCGCAATGAACGAAAGCAATTCAGGTGTCGCTTCATGAGATGCCCCTGGACCCAAACTCAGTAGGAGACTGGTCCCATTTGACAGAAGACAATCCGAGAGAACCAGCAAGCACTGTTGTTGAAGTTACGAATGAACACCCTGTTGTCAGGTGCGGAGCGCGAAGAGGCTGATGCCGAACTAGGCAACGCCCTCGTGATTATTGCGCCGATATCTGGCAGAATCAGACTGAAGCTTAGTAATCATTAACATCTCTGCGGGCTACCCGGTTACTGAGTGTGGCATGGTCCTGTATGAGAATCCAAACCTTGCCAGTTGAGTGTCCATCGAACTGGACGTCTGTTTCTTCAGCCCCTGTTTAATCGTCTGCATGACCTTCTCTGCTAAACTATTCGAGGCCGGGTGGTACAGGACAGTGCGGACGTGGCGAATCCCATTGCTCTTCTCAAAAGTGGCAAACTCTTCGCTCGCCAAAGTGGCTTGATGTCGGTCACGAATACCTCCCGAATTCCGTGGGTGGTAAAAGAAACACACAACCGCTCAATGGTCGCTTGGAAGGTGATCGTCGTCATCTTGTGGACATCCAGCCACTTTGAGTGGGCATCCACAGGGCGAGAACCATCGAACCCAAGAAGGGACCGATGGATCGGTGTGCACACGGGCCCAAGGATGCCCGGCCACATCCAAGGGTATAGGAGTGTCGCTGATTTGCGGTCAGTCACAAACACATGAGGCAGTGATGGCCAAGGAGTCCGAAAAGTTCAGGACAGCAATCACTTGGTCTGCTGTAGGACGGCCTGTGGCTGAACCTGCTGGGGAAGACGGCTTAATGCATTAGCACGAGCAATCTGGTCCCTGGGCGATGCCCGAAAGAGTAATGATATGCAGCCAATAACAGAGCCCATGCTGAATCCACTCAAACACAATTGGTGGGATTGTCTTATCTTCATGGAAGAGGCCTAACAATGGCTTCTGATCAGTGAATGTGAAAAAGTGGTGGCTATAGATGCACTAATGGAACCGTTTCACCCCGATTATGACCACCAGACCTTCTTTTTCGACCCTGGGCATATTTCTGCTCGGACGCCGCCAGCATCTGGGAGGCAAAATCGATCAGACGGTCACGGCCATCTTCTACTCGATGGAATAAGAGTGCCTGGCGCTAAATGGTGAAGCATCGCACATGACATACAGCGGCTTTGAGAAGTCAACACCCGACAACACCCCTGAAGAACACAACCATTGCTTCACCGTGTCAAACGCTGTATCCTGGGCCATGCCCCAAACCCCTGACTGGTGTTTTTTCAAAAGCAAGTTGGGAGGCAGGGGGGAGGGTGTGAGGATAGTAGCCAAATTTGGAATGAAGCTCCCATAATAATTTACGAGTCCAAGGAATGAGTCACGTTCTGTGCCGTATAGCAGGATGGGGTCACTTTGATCACACGCAGCTTCTCGACGAACAGGTGTAGACCATCCGGGTCCAGCCGCTAGCCAAAATATATCACCTCCTTTGCGTGAAACATGCACTTTGCATGGCGCAGGCAGAATACGGAATTCGGAAAGCCATTTCAACACTGCCTCGAGGTTCTGAAAATGTTCCTGCTTCATAGCCCCTGTGTTTAACAAGTCATCTAAGTAAATCACAGCCCGTGGCAATCCACGCAAGATGTTTCCCATGATGCGCTGAAAGACTGCGCACGGAAGCCAGGTGTGCTCATAAAGTCCCTTGTGCATATTAATTATGATGTGCTTCTGGGAAGACCTATCAAGGACCAGCTGTTGACAAGCGTTGCTCATGCCCAATTTTGTGAACATACAGCCAACAGTCAATGCTGCACATAAATCCTCAATGCGGGGTAAGGGGTAACGGTCCAACCTCGAAGCCGTGTTCACCGTCAACTTACAGTTTCCACAGAGGCAGATTGTCTTATCCAGCTTCATTACGGGGACCACCGGTGCAGCTCAATCAGCGAAGCTCACAAGCCGAATGACACCCAAACTTTCCAAACGTGAAGTTCGGTCTCCGCCTTCTCCACTATAGCGTAGGGAACCTGGCGGGCATGAAAATATCAGGGCTGGACCTCCGGATCCACATGGATGTTAGCCATGGCCCCTTTGATGGTCCCCAAACCAGGTTGGAAAAACTCTGGGAATTTGCTCAGCACCATACACAAACTACCAGAACTCACTTGGAGGATATGTTGCCAATCTAACTGCAGCCCGTGCAGCTAATCATGGCAAAACAGCTGAGGGCCGTCTCCTTACACAACAATGAGGGGAAGGTGCACTGACTGGCCCCATAAACCACTGTAGAGAGGGTGGATCCCAGTATATTCAAACGTTCCCCTTTATAAGTGGCAAATTGAGCCGCCTTGCCAGCCAAAGACAAAGTATGCGGCCCCTCTTTGATAAGATTGAAAGTCCTCTGTGCATCACAAACACGGCTGCTCCTGTATCCAGCTCCATTCAGAGCATATGGCTGTTCACCTGTCTGGGAATGTGATTAGGGGCCACATGGGGCACTGCCAGACAGTTCAGCTGCATCTCAGCCTCATCCTCAGCAACATCTGGGTCATCCAGATGCAAGGCCCTGCTGTCGACGGGCATGCCCAGACCAGCATCCCCATGCAGTGCATGAGCCGGAATCGCCTTCAGCCGAGTCCGGGGAAGGCCCATGACTCGGCGGCCGGCTCTTTGCCCAGAAGTCAGAGTTGCCGCAGTGTTCGGTCTGGGCTGTGAGGATACCACATGAGAGGTAACGCCCCAGAAAGTTCACTTCCATTCCCTGTATCTCCAGGATGTAGTGTTCCACATGTTCCTGGGATAGGAAGAGCTCCAAGAACATTGAAAAGTTAGGGAGATTACATGTTATTAATGCCGCAGACCAAGCGATTGCAGAGCATATCGGGCAAAATAATTCTACACTCACGGAATTCAGCTATCTTCCATTGGCGAGACACAAACTCAGTGACGGACTCACCCCTGGACCTCTCCACCATATCAAACTGCTTTCTTTGACTGATTATCGACGGAGTCGGGTTAAAATGTTGTACCATGAGTGTCACGAGCTGGCTGAATGTACTCGTACCCGACTCCAGATCACTCCGAACGTATGCAATCCACAAATCATCAACAGTATGACGGTCTGCCGATCATTCTCCATTACATTGTTGGCCCGGAAGAAATAGCGTTTCGTTCAGCGTATTGGTTCCAGTCTTCAACACCGGCATCAAATCAAGGAAACTCAGGAAATCCGAGAGGTGGCTCAGCTGAGTAGGTCGCAGCATTGACAGCAAATCTAGTTTACCCCTCGTCGCCAGTTTAATAAGGACACGGGGAGTCCAAACTGAATCGAAATAAGAGCGAGTTTTTATAAACAAACAAGGTACGCATATTTCCAAGTAGACCCCGATCGGGTTCCTCTCTCTGGTCGGTGCCTTACTGGCCGACCTTATATACTAGGGCTACCCTGACCCTAGTGGGGAACTTGTACACTGCGAGAATCATGGGGTAGACAAGCATTTCCAGCCCGTATTGCCCGTGTGGGATTTTACAGCGTCAATCCAGCCTGGCTGTAAACATGCTGCAGTGTTGGATTGGCAGGATGTATAAAAACTAAAGAAGAGGAAGAAATAAACAACATTTCCAAACATCAACAGCAGCAAAGATAGATTTGGCATTTCTACTGCATCCAAAACCAAAGAGAAAGCATATAAAAAAAAATTTTTTTCAACGTATAGAACTTTGAAACATTTCATTATCAATTCTATTTCCATCTACCTTCTAAAAAAGGTATTACAATTAGCAATGGCATTGTTCTCTGTTAGTCTGAATGACAATACGTTACCATAGCAGAAACAAGAGCAGTATTATCTGAACCCAGAACAGAAAACTGCCAAGTGAATCACTATCATTTGTCCTGCTGTTATTGATTTTCAGAATAATACATCTTCTAGTTGTATACAGTACTTGCTTTGTCTCCCAGAGTTACTGTCCATGGACAGCTCCTGGCTTCTCGGATGATGACCATCCTCACAAGCCTGCAGAAAGGCTACCTATTCCATCTATGTCATCACTGCCCCCACTGTTAGTTAACTCTCATCAAATCCTTTGCAAATGACACTAAGATTGGTGGAGTAGCAGATAGTGAGGGGGACTGTCAGAGAATACAGCAGAATATAGATAGATTGGAGAGTTGGGCGGAGAAATGGCAGATGGAGTTCCATCCGGGCAAATGCGAGGTGATGCATTTTGGAAGATCCAATTCAAGAGCGAACTATACGGTAAATGAAAAAGCACTGGGGAAAATTGATGTACAGAGAGATCCGAGTGTTCAGGTCCATTGTACCCTGAAGGTGGCTGCGCGGGTCGATAGAGTGGTCAAGAAAGCATACGGCATGCTTTCCTTCATCGGAAGGGATATTGAGTACAAGAATTGGCAGGTCATGTTACAGTTGTCTAAAACTTTGGTTCGGCCACATTTGGAATTCTGCGTACAGTTCTGGTCGCCACATTACCAAAAGGATGTGGATGCTTTGGAGAAGGTGCAGAGGAGGTTCACCAGGATGTTGCCTGGTATGGAGGGCGCTGAAGAGAGGTTAAGTAGATTCAGATTATTTTCATTAGAAAGATGGAGGTTGAGGGGGGACCTCATTGAGGTCTGCAAAATCATGAGAGGTGTGGGCAGGGTAGATAGCAAGAAGCTTTTTCCCAGTGTGGGGGACTCAATTACTAGGGGTCACGAGTTCAAAGTGAGAGGGGAAAAGTTTAAGGGAGATATGCGTGGAAAGTTCTTTACGCAGAGGGTGGTGGGTGCCTGGAACGCATTGCCAGCAGAGGTGGTAGAGGCAGGCACGATCGCGTCATTTAAGATGTATCTGGACGGATACATGAATGGGCAGGGAGTAGAGGGATACAGATCCTTAGAAAATAGGCGACAGTTTTAGATAGAGGATCTGGATCGGCGCAGGCTTGGAGGGGTGAAGGGCCTGTTCCTGTGCTGTAATTTTTCTTTGTTTCTTTGTTCTAAAACTCCAATGCTAACTGCACCCATTGCTATGACTGTTTGATGAAGCATAATGAATGGAAAACAGTGCATTCACATTGTAAAATAAATATTGCTTTGTAGAAATGCTATACACGGACAAGTTCTTCGTTTACTGCACTGGTGATAATGCCACTCTCGATGTTGATACACGAGGACATGCAAAATTGATGGAGGAAAAGGTCTTTCAAAACGTGCAGCCTGCCCCACACAGTTGCAACTCGGTGCGCATCACAACACGAACAACACCCACCACCCTATCTCCACGTCCATAGATATCATGTGAGTTTAAGTTGACAGGGCTCCTACCAAAGTCCAGGGCCGGGGAGCAGCCGAGGGCGATAATAGCCAAGCTGCTCAAATATCAGGACCGAGAAAGGATCCTTCGCTGGGCTCAACAGGCGACGGCACTGGGAAGGACATAAAATATCAGGACATTAGGACGGACCTGGCAAAACGCAGGGCCAAATTTAACTATGCAGAGGAGGCCCTATCAGATTTGGGATGTTATTCCCAGCCAGGCTCTGGGTAACACACCAGGACAAAGAACATTACTGCCCCAGCAGAGGTGGACGAGTTTGTCTGTAATAATGGTCTGGACAGGTAGCAAAATAGGCAGCAGTGAGGAAGACATGCAGAAAAAGAAAGGAAGATGTGATGATATGCATAAGCAATCATGTGAATAGTAATGTATACGACAATCAGCAGGTGGCAGTGGAGAACAACCATGTGACACTGCTACCTCAGGTAGTCTGGAGATAGTCGTCATAGTGGATAGTCATATTTGTAGTAGCTCTTAGATAATATAATATAGTTGGTAGTTTTTGATATTTTTCTCACGTTTATCGAACCACGTAATTACTTAATAATAAATAATCAACTAGTCAAGAACTAGACGTTCTCTTGTGCATGATTCCTATCAGCCAAGCACCAGAACGTAACAGAAGAAATAGACAATTTTGCACGGGACGGCATCACCTCACTTTGAACCAGGGAACCAGCTCATAGGAAGGAAGGGGCGAGGCCAGCAGTGCACAGGAGAGGATGAGCAGGAGATAGAAGGGAGAATAGCAGAGCGGGTGTAGGAGGGGGTCAGATTGACCTTGGGTGGGGGTCCGCCACACGATCAGAAAAGCTAGTGTCAGGAAGTATGAGAAAGAAGGGGGCCGGGGCACATCCACTGGGGAGAGAGCGTCTAGTGGGAGGGGGCACACAGTGATGGGGCGGGGGAGGCAGGCGTATATACAGAAGAGAGGGGGTACGGGGGGAGGGGGCAGCAAGGGAAGGGGCAAAGGCTGAATCAAAACCACGGGGGAAACAAAAGGATAAGGGGGAGAAGGACTCTAGACTGGCTTTAGCAGGTCGATATTGGAAGCATGAAACAAGATGGCACCCCAAGCAGCCACTTTGGAGTTTCCCGAAACAAAGGGAAACTCTGGAGTGCAGGGCCTCACCCAAATGGCCGACAAACAGTTAGTGGTCATGTTGGGTGGACCCTGGACAAAGGGAAACCCCGAAGTGTAGGGGCCCGGCCTCATGGCGGGAATGGTGACTGTGGGCATTTTGGATGGCCCCCTAACAAAGGGAAAAACTGGAGTGCAGGGTTGCATCCACAAGGTAAGTATGGTTGATACTTATGGCAGGAGAGAGAGGAACACAAAACCCCCATCAGGATAGTCACCTGGAACGTCAGGGGACTTAATGGCACACTGAAAAGATCCAGTGTCTTTGCCCACCTGAAAGACATGAAAGCTGACATCGTCTTCCTCCAAGAGGCACACCTGAAGGAGAAGGACCGACTGTGAAGTGCAGGGTGGGACAGACCTACCATTGCTGCGACAGAAAATGAAAATCGCTTATTGTCACAAGCAGGCTTCAAATGAAGTTACCGTGAAAAGCCCCTAGTCGCCACATTCCGGCACCTGTTCAGGGAGACTGGTACAGGTGAGGGTTAGGTGGGTAGCCATACTGATAAGTAAGAGCAGCCATACTGATAAGTAAGAGCACGTGTTTGCGATGACAAGGACGGTTAGGGACCAAGGAGGATGGTATGTCATGGTCAGCAATGTCCTAGTCGGTAATACGGGTGAAGAGTACATGCCAAACTGGGACCATGGCAGAAATCCCTGACATAGGCACATGCAGACTGATTATGCGGGAGGACTTCAACTGCATACAGTACCCCCTGATGGATAGATCAAACCCCAGAACAGAGAAAACAGCAGGCATGGCTAGTGAACAAGGTACGCTTATGGAGCAGATGGGAGCAGTGGACACGTGGCAGTTCATCTACCCGGGTAAGAAGGCATTCTTGCTTTTCTCACCAACACACAAGGGGTTGGATTCACTGATTTGGAGGCTAAGTGCTGACGCCCGCATGGGAACGGTGGCATCGACCTCTCACTAATCAAGCGACCTGTGAGGGGCTGGACGCTGCGCCAAGTAAAACTCCCAGCTCCCACGACAAAAACGGCTGGAGAATGGCTGGTCCACGGCCACACGTGCGCATGGGTAAAATGTGGCGCTGGCATTGCGTGGACCCGACCTGCCAAAAACTGCCCCCCTGGCCACTCCCCACCAGTCCGCAGCCGCCAAGCTGGCTTCCCGACCGCTGAGACCACAATCGAACCGCACCGTCAGGAACTTGGCCCATTGGCGGCAGTGAATCGTGGAGGCCCCGGAGAATAGGGGGTCAGGCCCGCTTTTGATATGCCAATGGTGCTTAAACGCTGCGCATTTACGCCAGTTTTGGAGTGCCGGGAGATCCTGATTTGGCATAAAATTGCCGCCTACCATGATTTTGGCGTTGGAGGCTATTCTCCGCCCAACCGCGTTTCGCGAAATCCAGCGTCGGCCGACGGTGAATCCCACCCAAGGTCTATACCTGCATCGACTTCTGTGTAGTGGGGAAACGGTGCATCTAGAAATAGTAAGAGCAGAATACTCCATGATTGTAATCTCTGACCATGCTTCAAATTACATGGATGTGAGATTGGAGACGGGCCATGCACAATGCCACATGGAGGTTGGACACGCTCCTTTGCCGACAAGGTTTTATGCCAGAAAATATCACAGGCCATTTGGCGAGTAAGTCACTAATAACCAGAACAGGGAAGGGTTACCTTCTATCTATGCAACTCATTGCCGCAGAAGGCTGTGGAGGCCAAGTCACTGAGTGTCTTTAAGACAGAGATGGGTAGGTTCTTGATTAATAAGGGGATCAGGGGTTATGGGGAGATGGCAACAGAATGGGGTTAAGAAACATATCAGCCATAATTGAATGGTGGAGCAGACTCGATGGGCCGAATGACCTAATTCTGCTCCCATGTCTTCTGATCTTCTGGTCTTAACCCATATGTTCTTGTGAAATTTATTGCAAAGTTTTGTGAAGGCCACGAAGAATCCACATTGAGATTGTTGAAACAATAACTTATTTTACGTTACCATTATATACAGCTCCAGTAATTGTCTACTGGGTCTTCTATTGTTGGTGCCGTACTGGCCGACTCTATTTATACATGACCAGAGATTTTTAACAGTCCCCTGTTCCCTTATTGGGGGAGCTCATATTCCGCATGATCCACAGGGTAGGGGCGCAGCTGGCAGAAGCCTCTGATGCACTTGAAAATGGAGCATTGTTGGGCCATCTTCTCAACACCTGAGTCGAGGTCGGCCTCTATACGTAACAACGTGTCAGCAGTTCCATCTTGGACACGCCCAGATGTCCATTGTGGAGGTCTTTCAAAAGTAATTCCTGCCTTTTCTCTGGGATGACTACGTGAGCACCCCAAAATGGAATGCCATCCTCTCCAGTGAACTCAAACTGCTTGGAGGAAAATGCCCTCAACCAGCCTGGGAGCTGTAGACGCTGTCCTCTGTATAAGACTATGCGCTGAACTTTAGATCGGATCGCGTCCATCTGCATCCACTCACAGATCTGCGACTACCTCGACCATCCTGGGGGTCAATCAAGGGCCAGTCGACAAAGGTAACTGGCTCAGTGCGTTGGCATTCGCGATTTGAGTCCCTGGCCTCTGTTCGAAGAAATACACGTAGGCGGCTAATAACAGGGCACAGCTCTGGATCCGGACGGATGCAATCGGCGGAATTGCTTTATCCTCCTTGAAAAGCCCAAGCAAAGGTTTATAGTCTGTAACAATAATGAGGTAGTAGTTGTAGATGGTGAAAACGTATCACCGTGAAGACCACCACCAGACCTTGCTTCTTGATCTGTGTGTATCTTTTTCTACTGCAGCCAACCTACGGGAGGCAAAGGCAATTGGACTCTCCCTTGCATTCTCAATCCGGTAGCATGGAATGGCCCCAATACCACATGGGGAAGTGTTGCATGTGACGAGTAAAGTTTTGGTGGGATCGTAATGGGTCAGTAACCTGAGAGTCAACAACTGCTTCTTTACACATCAAAAAGATGTTTCCTGCAGTTGGTCCCAGGACCACACATGATTCCTCTTCAGAAGAAGGTGTAAGGGGGCCAGCATGGTCACAAACTTCGAGAGAATCTTCCTGTAATAGTTAACAAGCACTAGGAAAAAATGAAGTTCCGAGGCGTCCGTCAGGGTGGGGGCCTGCTGGATGACATGCTCCTTCTCCATGAAGGGATGGAGACCTTTGCGATCCACCCGATAGCTGAGGTAGACCACCTCCTTTGCATGAAATACGCACTATGTTCGTTGTAAGCGGACAGCAGCCTCAGGAAATCTCTTTAATACAGCCTCCAGGTTGTCCAAGGGTTCTTTTTCAGAGGCTCTTGTGACCAACACGTCATCCAAATAAACTGCCACATGTGGCATAGCTCACAGAATGTTTTCCATTATGTGGTGAAAAATAGCACAGGCGGAGGACACTCTGAAAGTCAGCCATGTTGTTGCCTTTTTTACCTACTGTAAATATGACAATCAATGAGGTTGCCCTTCTTTCTTTGGATATTGATATTATATTGCTCAGAGTCGCCAGATGATATCAAATGATATCACCACAAGGTTCAACCGGATATCGATCAAATAGCCAAACACCAGTTAGTTAGTTCAAGGTCAAGGGTACTTTATTTACACACACAATTAATCATGCAACATAAACACTACTAGTTAAACTACACCTATCAACTATGACAACCTGTACTTAACTTCAGGCACCCGGCTTAGGTCAGAGGAACAGTGGCCGTTGTTTGAATTTGGGTCTATCAGGTCCGTAGAAGTAACTGTTGCTCAGCTGGGCTCATCCGTCTGGTAGCGGGCGTTGAACTTGAACTTGCTTCTGGTGATGCTACACTTGGAAGTAGATGTTATCATAGAATTAGAATTTACAGTGCAGAAGGAGGCCATTCGGCCCATCGAGTCTGCACCGGCTCTTGGAAAGAGCACCCTACCCAAGGTCAACACCTCCACCCCATCCCCATAACCCAGTAACCCCACCCAACATTAAGGGCAATTTTGGAAACTAAGGGCAATTTAGCATGGTCAATCCACCTAACCTGCACATCTTTGGACTGTGGTTGGAAACCGGAGCACCCAGAGGAAACCCACGCAGACACAGGGAGGATGTGCAGACTCCACACAGTCAGTGACCCAAGCAGGAATCGAACCTGGGACCCTGGAGCTGTGAAGCAATTGTGCTATCCACAATGCTACCGTGCTTCCCATGTTGCCGGAGTGCCAGGTCCAAGAGAGGCCAAACACATGGTGGTCTTTCTTTTTATCCTTGGGGGTTTTCGCGCTCTTTTGGGCGGTCCCTCAGTTTGGACACCACTAATTGAATAATTCTTGATCACTGTGTTCGATTCGAACCAATAAAGGGACGGGTTCCTTAATGGCTGGGTATGCCCTAAGCGGTCATTGACCCTGTTGTTTACGCTTCCTGGGTACAGGGAGTGGCGCCGAAATGCCTGGGATTGTGTCGGTCACTCGAGTATCAATCCTTTGGCGGAGATGGGTCATCAAAATGCTAATCGGTTGGGGGTTTCGATACCGTCTGGTTTCCTCACTCACAATTATACATTCAGGCTCTGAGCCTGCCTGAAACTTGCATTGTCCATTTTTCCTGTTATTTTTTGTGACCTTCCCTGTTCCTTATTGTAAGTGGCCATCCCAGATGGCTAAAATTTATACTAGTGAAGTAGCTGTGCATATTAATGGTAACATATTTACGGGAGGCCAGATCCAGCACCAGTTGCAAAAAGGTGTGGCTATTTACTGAGCTTTGTGAACGAATGCCCAACCACAAGCTTCACATAGAGATTCTCAATGCGGGACATGGGGTCGTGGCACAACTGTGAAGCCATGTTTACTGTCAATTTGTAATCCTCACAACAAACCACTTTGTCCAGCTTCATGACCGGTATCACTGGTGTTTCCCAATTAGCGAACCGGATAGGCCTGATAATACCCAAGGACTACAAATGACTGAGTTCTGTTTCCACCTTTTCCAGCAAGGTGCAGGGAACCGGACGGGCCTGGTAATATCATGGCGAGGCTTCCACGTCGACCTACATGCAAGCTGCGGCCACTGTTCTTTAATAAAGTTGGAGGATACAATTATTTTTTTTCCAATTAAGGGTCAATTTTATCATTTAAATAATAATCCCGTTTGCTGTTATTCCTACCAAAATGGACAATCCTGTCTCATTACACAGGACAAGATCTAGGACCGTTTGTTCGCTCGTAGGTTCCATAACATACTGTTCCAGGAAACTATCGCGGATACATTCTATAAACTCCTCCTCAAGGTTGCCTTGACCGACCTGGTTAAACCAATCGACATGTAGATTAAAATCCCCCATGATAACTGCTGTACCATTTCTACATGCATCAGTTATTTCTTTGTTTATTGCCTGCCCCACCATAACGTTACTATTTGGTGGCTGATAGGCTACTCCTATCAGTGACTTTTTCGCCTTACGATTCCTGATTTCCACCCAAATGGATTCAACCTTATCCTCCATAGCACCGATGTCATCCCTTACTATTGCCCGGATGTCATCCTTCAATAACAGAGCTACACCACCTCCCTTACCATTCATCTGTCCTTCCGAATAGTTTGATACCGTCGGATATTTAACTCCCAGTCATGACCATCCTTTAACCATGTTTCAGTAATGGCCACTAAATCATAGTCATTCACGATGATTTGCGCCATCAATTCATTTACTATATTCCGAATACTACGAGCATTCAGGTAAAGTACACTTATGTTGTTTTTTTTACCTCTGTTTTGAAACTTAACATCTCCAGTTTTATTCCTTTTAGTATTACTGGGCCTATTCACTGAGCTCCCCTCAGTCACTGAACCATGTACTGTCGCCCTTTTTGATTTTTGACTGTGGCTTCTCTGCCTTACACTTTCCCCCTTACTTCCTTTTGCTTCGGTCCGTGTTCTACTACCTTCCAACTTCCTGCATCGGTTCCCATCCCCCTGACACATTAGTTTAAGCCCTCCCCAACAGCTCTAGCTGGCTAATCCACCTATCCTGCACATCTTTGGGCTGTTGGGGTGAAACCCACGCAGACAGGGGGAGAATGTGCAAACTCCACACAGACAGTGACCCAGGGCCGGGATTCGCTGCAACCACTTTTATTGTCCCCAATCTGGATTGAAATGTTTTGGGGTATTTTCCCAGAGCCTCACCCAGTCTGCCAGATCCCATCGGGAGGCTTTCCTGCCAATGCAGCCTCAGATGGCGCAACCAGTCACGGCCCAACCGGCTGGGCCCATGGCAATTTACCACAATGAGTGGGAGACGCACCGTCTGGCACACATAAGTCACCAGGGTCATAGTAGTACCAGCGATATCCAACGGTTCACCCGTGTAGGTGGCCAAACTGGCCTGAGTATCTGTCAAATCCTGGGCCTGAATCCCCAGATTAATGCGGTCAAACGTTCTCTGTCTGACCACGGAAACCGCTGCACAAAGTCTCCAAGTCCATATCGAGCAGGTGCCCATTGACCCGCACTGTAACCTTAATGGGGACCACTCGAGGGGCTGACATCCAATGCAACTGCATGGTCATCTTCTTCATCTGGCTCGCCCAGTTGGAAAGTACGGGCCGGGGGCTGACGTCTTGTTCTACTGGGGCATCTGGACCACTGGTTCACTCGCCACCTACGTTCGTGCCAACGCTGGTGGCCACAAGCCACACATTGACCTGGCTCCCCGTCTACGGACTCCAGGGGACGGCCCTTTACGGCATTCGGTCCAGCGTAAGGCAGCACTGCAGGGATGAGCCCCTTGATGGGAGGGGGCACGCACTTGGGGTGGTGTTAAAATGCTGGCCCACTAAAGCTGCTAGCTCATCGAAAGTCTTAGTGCCTGAGGCCGCTGGTTATGTAAGACTAAGTATCACTCCGAACGTATGCCTGCCACAGGCGGTTAGCGGTCGTTTACTGCGGTATTATTGGCCTGGAAACAGTAACGTATCCTTTGTGCATACTTATTCCAATCTTCCAGTCCAGCATCCAAACGTCCAAAAAGAGGCATGATGAAAGAAATTTTCCAGCCTGTATCCGATAGAGATTGGGAGGTGGCTCAGCAGTGATAGCTATACAGATGTTATCCTCATCGCCAATTTTATAAGTGCAACAAAGAATCTGCACTGAGTTTGTTGAAACAAAAATTTACTTTATTTTACACTACTATAACATACAGCTCCAGTAATTCCTACTGACTCTTCGCTTGTTGATACCTTACTGGTCGACTCTATTTACTCACAACCAAAGGTTGCTAACAGTACCCCGCCCCCTTATCGGTGGGTTTGTATTCCACAAGATCCATGGGATTGTTAATCATCCCTGCCCCTAAGTCCCCTGTCAGTTATAACATAAAGAAAGCTCGAACTGTAGGTTTGGTGAGGTACATCAAGCGTATTGTATTGAAAGAAATTGAACTGTACTGAACTTTATATCAAGTCAAATTTGAAATGTTATGCAAAGTGCTTTTTATGAGTAAGGCATTTTTCTTAAAACAAAAAAATTCTGGGCAGTAATGAACTGAATTTTCTGGTCTAGCTGTCAAAACATTGATTTTACTACTGAATTGAAGTTTAAGATTTCAATTAAGTTCCCAGAACAGACTGAACGATTAAATACTTTATTGATTCAGAACCCTCCAGTACCATTCTGTAATGGTCTAAGTGGTTGTGGCAATAATTCAGTCATCTTGATCACACCAATTAAGCTAAAGCTGGGTGAGGAAACTATAATCATTGGTTGTTGAACTTTTTCAGCGAGGGTCTGAGTGGAGCAGCGCAAATGTTTCAGCAGGTGTGGTGTTATGTAAGGGCAAAGGCCACTCCTGGCAGACTTTTCTCTTATCAAACCATGATGATGGCTTATGCCATAGATGTACCATTACTGTGGAACTAGTTTTTGCACATTTAGGCGCAATAATATGAAGATTTATTTTGAATATCGGTTGTAAAGGTATGTCATATTGGTATTGTCTTTTTTTTTAGCCTCCCGGCACCCGTAACAACGCATGTAACGACCCCCCCCCCCCCCCCCCCCGTCAAACCCAATAAACAACAAAATAAATTAACAATAAGCAAATTAACTTAAACAAGACCACCCTGAGGCCCCCCCCCCCCCCCCCCTTTCCCCCCCTGGTTGCTGCTGCTGCTGACCTAGTTCCTTATCGTTGAGTCAGAAAGTCGAGGAAAGGCTGCCACCTCCTAAAGAACCCTTGTACCGACCCCTTCAGGGCGTATTTGACCCTCTCCAGCTTAATGAATCCCGCCATGTCATTGATCCAGGTCTCCACGCTCGGAGGTCTCTTATCTTTCCACTGCAGCAAGATCCTCCGCCGGGCTACTAGGGACGCAAAGGCCTAAACATCGGCCTCTTTCGCCTCCTGCACTCCCGGCTCCACCCCAACCCCAAATATCTCGAGTCCCCAGCCTGGCTTGACCCTGGACCCTACAACCCTCGACACAGTCCTCGCCACCCCCTGCCAGAATTCCCCCAGTGCCGGGCATGTCCAAAACATATGGGCATGGTTCGTTGGGCTCCCTTAACACCTAATGTACCCGTCCTCACCCCCAAAAAACTTGCTCATTCTCGTCCCGGACATATGAGCCCTGTGCAGTACCTTGAACTGGATGAGGCTAAGCCTCGCACATGAAGAGGAGGAGTTCACCCTCTCCAGGGCGTCCGCCCTTGTCCCCTCCTCAATCTGCTCCCCCAGCTCCACTTCCCACTTAGCCTTCAGCTCCTCTACCAATGCCTCCTCCACCTCCTGCATCACCTGGTAGATGTCAGACACCTTTCCATCCCCGACCCACACCCCCGAAAGCACCCTATCCCTTACGCCCCGCGGGGGCAGCGAAGGGAACCCCTGCACCTGCTGCCTAGCAAACGCCTTGACCTGAAGGTACCTGAACATATTCCCCGGGGGGAGCTTAAACTTCTCCTCCAGCTCACCCAGGCTCGCAAACCTCCCGTTGATGAACAGGTCACCCAACTTCCTAATGCCCGCCCTCAATGTTCCCTGGGACAAACCGGTGGTTCCCCCGCAGTGGGGCCTCCACTGAGCCCCCCACTTCCCCCCTGTGTCGCCTCCACTGCCCCCAAATTTTGAGGGTAGCCGCCACCACCAGGCTCGTAGGGTACGTCGTTGGAGGGAGCGGCAACGGCGCCGTTACCAGTGCCTTCAGGCTCGTGGCTCCACAGGACGCCATCTCCATCCGTTTCCATGCTGCCCCCTCCCCATCCATTACCCACTTGCGTACCATCGAGACATTAGCCGCCCAATAGTACCCAGAGAGGTTGGGTTGCGCCAGCCCCCCTCTATCCCTGCCCCGCTCCAAAATGACCCTCCTCACCCTCGGAGTCCCGTGCACCCAAACAAATCCCAGAATGCAGCTGTTCACCCTCCTAAAAAAGGCCCTCGGAATGAAAATGGGGAGGCACTGAAACAAAAACAAAAACCTCGGGAGCACCGTCATTTTAACGGACTGTACTCTACCCGCCAACGACAGCGGCAGCATGTCCCACCTTTTAAACTCCTCCTCCATCTGCTCCACCAACCTAGTAAAATTAAGCTTGTGCAGAGTCCCCCAACTCCTAGCCACCTGAACCCCCAGGTACCTAAAACTCCTCACTGCCCTCTTTAGCGGGAGCCTACCAATCCCCTCCTCCTGATCTCCCGGGTGTACAACAAACAGCTCACTCTTGCCCAGGTTCAATTTATAGCCCGGGAAACTCCCAAACACAGCAAGAATCTCCATCACCTCCGGCATTCCCCCCATCGGGTCCGCTACATACAGCAGCAAGTCATCTGCATACAGCAACACTCGGTGCTCCTCCCCACCTCGCACCAAACCCCTCCAACTCCTCGACTCCCTGAGAGCCATGGCAAGAGGCTCAATTGCCAACGCAAAAAGCAAGGGGGTCAGGGGGCACCCCTGCCTCGTCCCACGGTGGAGCCTGAAGTACTCGGACCTCCTCCCATTTGTCGCTACACTCGCCATCGGGGCCTCGTACAGCAACCTCACCCATTTAATAAACCCCACCCCAAACCCAAACCTCTCTAACACCTCCCACAAGTACCCCCACTCAACCCTGTCAAAGGCCTTCTCCACATCCAAAGCCACCACAATCTCCGCCTCTCCTTCTGCCGCCGGCATCATTATCACATTTAGCAGCCTTCGCACGTTAGTGTTCAGCTGCCTCCCCTTCACAAAACCCGTCTGATCTTCATGTATCACCCCCGGCACACAGTCCTCTATTCTCGTGGCCAAGATTTTCACCAGCAACTTGGCGTCCACATTCAGCAATGAAATTGGCCTGTATGAAGCGCACTGCAAGGGGTCCTTATCTCGCTTCAGAATCAGGGAAATCAGCACCCGTGACATAGTCGGGGGCAAAACACCCCCCTCCCACACCTCGTTAAAGGTCCGAACCAACAGGGGGCCCAACAGGTCCACGTATTTCTTATAGAATTCAACCGGGAACCCATCCGGTCCCGGCGCCTTCCCCGACTGCATGTGGCCAATCCCACTGACCAGCTCCTCCAACTCCATCGGCGCCCCCAGTCCCTCCACCTGCTCCTCCTGCACCCTTGGAAATCGCAGCCTGTCCAAAAAGCTCTCCATTCCCCCTCCCACCGCCGGCGGCTCCGACCGGTACTGTTCCCTGTAGAAGTCCCTAAAGATCCCATTGACATCTGCCCCCTGCCGCACCACATTCCCACCCCTATCCTTCACTCCACCAATCTCCCTAGCCGCGTCCCGCTTGCGAAGCTGATGCGCCAGCACGGTAGCATGGTGGTTAGCATAATTGCTTCACATCTCCAGGGTCCCAGGTTCGGTTCCCGGCTGGGTCACTGTCTGTGCGGAGTCTGCACGTCCTCCCCGTGTGTGCGTGGGTTTCCTCCGGGTGCTCCGGTTTCCTCCCACAGTCCAAAGATGTGCGGGTTAAGTGGATTGGCAATGCTAAATTACCCGTAGTGTCCTAAAAGTAAGGTTGGGGGGGGGGGAGGGTTTGTTGGGTAACGGGTATAGGGTGGATACGTGGGTTTGAGTAGGGTGATCATTGCTCGGCACAACATCGAGGGCCGAAGGGCCTGTTCTGTGCTGTACTGTTCTATGTTCTATGTTCTCTCCACACTCGTAGACCGCTCCCTGCGCCTTCCTCCACTTTGTCTCCGCCTTTCTAGCGGTCAATAAATAAAACTTGGCCTGCAGGCTACGCCGCTCCCCCAGCAATCCCTCCTCCGGGGCCTCCGCATACCTCCTATCTACACTCAACAGCTCCCCCACCAGTCTCTCCCTCTCCCTCCTCTCCCCCCTCTCCCTATGGGCTCGGATGGAGATCAGCTCCCCCCTAATCACTGCCTTCAGAGCCTCCCACACCATCCCCACCCGAACCTCCCCAGTATCATTGACCTCGAGGTACCTCTCGATACATCCCCGGACCCTCCTACACACCTCCTCATCAGCCAACAACCCCACGTCCAGACGCCAAAGCGGGCGCTGGTCCCGCACCTCCCCCATCTCCAGATCCACCCAATGCGGAGCATGGTCCGAAATCGCTATAGCCGAATATTCGGCCTCCTCCACCCTCGGGACCAGTCCCCTACTCAGGACAAAGAAATCAATACGGGAATAAACACTGTGCACATGGGAGAAAAAAGAGTACTCCCGAGCCCTCGGCTTTCCAAACCTCCAGGGATCCACTCCTCCCATCTGGTCCATAAACCCCCTCAATACCTTGGCCGCCGCTGGCCTCCTGCCTGTCCTTGAACTAGAACGATCCAGTAGGGGATCCAGCACCGTATTGAAGTCCCCCCCCATGATCAGGCCCCCCACCTCCAGGTCAGGAATGCGGCCCAAAATACGCCTCATGAAACCAGCATCATCCCTATTTCGGGCATACACATTTACCAACACCACCCTCTCCCTCTGAAGCTTACCGCTCACCATCACATATCTGCCGCCACTATCAGCCACCACCTCAGACGCCTCAAACACCACCCTCTTCCCCACCAGGATCGCCACCCCCCCCGGTTCTTCGAGTCGAGCCCTGAATGGAAAACCTGCCCCACCCACCCCTTCCTCAGACGGACCTGGTCCGCCACCTTCAGGTGAGTCTCCTGGAGTATGGCCTCGTCCGCCTTCAGCCCCTTCAGATGCGAAAATACCCGGGCCCGCTTAACCGGCCCATTCAACCCCCTCACGTTCCATGTGATCAGCCGGTTCAGGGGGCGCCCCGCCCCCCCCTCCCCCATTGACTAACCATGGCCCATCGACTGCTCGCCCCTGGCCAGCACCCAATCGGCCCGTTTCCCACGGCGATAGAACCTCACCCCGACCCCCCCGACCCACACCAGCTCCTCCCTGGCTAATCCAGCAGCAACTTGGTATCCCCCCCCCCCCTCCCCGACCCAGGCTAGGACCCCCTCCTAGCCGCGACGCTCCCTCCATAGTACTCCCGTGAGCCAGCTGACTTCTGCTGACCCCGGCAGCTCCCACCCTAACTCTGACCCCTCCCGATATGGGGTCCCCACCCCCCGCCCCCTGCCCTGCATCAGCTCCTTGGCACCACTTCAGCGCGGGAAAACGGATCTGATATCCACGCCCCTTTCCACCATCTCCACCCCCCTCGTCCCGCAGCGTGGGAAACCAGAGGAAAGCCCGCGCTTTTACACTGCTTCACCCCACCCCCGCAACGCAGCTCCCAAGTAGCAGTCCCAACCCATCCACCAACCCCGAACAAACAAAAACAGATCAACCACAAACCCCAATACCCCCCTTAAGACACAAAACCATAACCAACATCATCCGAAAGCGAGAGAAAAAAAACCAAACAGAATAACCATCAACAGCATAAACAGCATAACCAGTGATACAAAAAAAACTCCCACAGCCCCCAATCCCTAGTTCGAGTCCAACCTTTCAGCCTGCATAAAGACCCACGCCTCCTCCGGGGACTCAAAATAGTAATGTCTGTCCTTGTAGGTGACCCACAGGCACGCAGTTGGCAGCATGCCGAACTTCACCTGTTTGCCGTGGAGCACCGCCTTCGTCCGGTTGAACCCGGCCCTCCGCTTAGCCACCTCCGCACTCCAGTCCTGGTAGACGCGCACTACCGAATTCTCCCACTTGCTGCTTCTCATCTTCTTGGCCCAGCGCAGCACACACTCCCGGTCACTGAACCGACGGAACCGCACCAGCACCGCCCGCGGGGGTTCATTCGCCTTAGGCCGCCTGACCAGTACTCTGTGGGCCCCCTCGAGCACCAGGGGCAGGTGGAAGGATCCTGCCCCCACCAGCGAGTTCAGCATCACGGCCATTTAGGCCGGCAGGTCTGACCCCTCCAGCCCCTCCGCGAGGCTCAGGATCCACAAGTTCTTCCTCCTTGATCGAAACTCCATCTCCTCGAAATGATCTTGCCACTTTTTGTGGAGCGCCTCGTGCATCCCCACCTTCCCCACGAGGGCCGAAACCTCATCCTCGTGCTCAGAGGCCTGCTGCTGCAACTCAAGTATCGCTGCACCCTGACTTGTCTGGGTCTCCAGCAGCTTACTAGTCGTTACCTTCAGGGATTCCAGCAACTCCCCTTTCAGCTCCGTAAAATAGCACAGGGCCGCCTGCTGCTCCTCCGCCCACTGCCTCCACTCCTCAGGGGCTCCACCGGCCGCCATTTTGTCCACCTTCCCCCGCTTCTCCAGGGGAGCTGCTGCCGTTTTTCTCCAAGCCCCACTCCGGGTCCTCTCCATAAATCCAGACCCCTTTATCCACCAGGAATCGTCGAATCAGCGCCATTTGGGGCCCTTAAAAGAGCCCACAAGTCCTATTAAAGCGGGAGCTGCCGAACGTGTGGCTTAGCTCCGCATAGCCACAACCGGAAGTCATATTGGTATTGTCATGATGCCTAATGGAAACATTTAATGAAAGTGTGTGAAACAAAATTCAGCGAACCCCATGTGTTTAAAAAAAATATAGCAACGAAGCTGTAACAACATTGTGAATCATTCAGTGAAATATAAACTGATTATATCACTGAAGTATAATCACATACACATTATCACCTGTAGTCTGTTCAAACAGTATAAAAGCTGAGGAGTTGACCGTGATTGCTGTCTGCTGGAATACCCCTGCCATCAATAAACAAAACTGAAGAAGATAAAGCTCATAACATAATACAGGGTAACAAATGATGCATTGCAGTTTACTTCGTGGATATTGTAATTTGTCCAGTAAAGAGTTCCAAGAGAGACAGAGTGATGATAGTGCAGTGGTAATATCACTGGACTAGTAATCCAAAGGGGCATGCTAATGTTCTAGGGACATGATTTCAAATCCCACCATGGCAGCTTGTGGAATTTAATTCAATGTATAAATCATCAATAATTGTTAACATCTAGTTAACAAATATCATTCAGGGGAGGAAATGTGCCATCCATGCCTGGTCTGACCTACATGTGACTCCAGACCCAGAAAAATGTGGTTGACACTTAACTGCTCTCTGAAACGGTCCAGCATACTAATTCAAAGGCATTTAGAACAGGCAACAAATGCTGACTTGCCAGCGATACCAATATCCTCTGAAAAGATAAAGGAAAGAACATACTTAAATGAATTTCCAACTTCAACGGATTTTGGTGTTAGATTTGAATGTCTTGGTTCATTATACCAACTCAGCATAATTTATTTGCTATATATGAACCAAAGATGTTGGAAATACTCAGCAAGTCAGGTAGCATCTCTGGAGAGGGAAACAGTTGATGTTTCAGGTCTGTGGCCTTTCATCAGAACCCCTGATGGTATCAGAACGTCGATGGGTATATCAGGGTGGCAACGGGTTGGCAGCTGGGATCATTGCTGCATCTGGCAAGAGGAACAGCTTGGCCTGATTGGGAGGAAGATTTGGGAATGAGCCTCCATCTGGCTTCTGGGTTCATCAACCCTGGGGGTTTATAGGGTCTGTTGAGGGAGAAACGTGGAGTGATCCTTCAGACCTGGCAATGCCCACATGACATGGGTATTGTCCACTCAGGAGATGAGTCCCCAGGAGAAGGTAAACCTCAGATGGAGGGAGGCACACATGGATCTGTACATCAGCAATCTCATGGGCACTTGCAGGGATGCGGAAGTGGAAGAAAGTTGCAGAGAGGGGCACGAGGATATGCCATCACGGAGGAGGTACTTTGTAGCAAGGGTATGCAGATTAAGGATGAGTTACCTCCTGATATTGAGAAGCAGTGTTGTTGAAGACTGTGCCTTTCCCGAGACACGGTCATGAATCTTTGTGTCATGATGATGGATTAGCCGAACCCCAAAGTTATTGATGCTCACCTGGTGTCAGGGTGCCAATGAAGGTCACCATGCTCTTGCTTTCTATTAATCTGGTTCATTCCATGGACTCACTGGATAAATTTGTGGCATCTCCCAGTCAGTAACACATCATCGCATCAAAGTGATGACTGATGTTCTATTTCGGAGAGTCAGTATCACACTCCATTCCAAAGAAGATATTCACTCTGTTCCTTTTCCCATTGATTCTGCCAGACCTGTTCAGTTTTTCTAGCACTTTCTGTTTTATTTTTTTGATCTCTGATTTCCGCAGAATTTTGCTTTTATTGTCTTGCCCTCAGTGTGCTTGGTCTTGGTCAGGGAACTGAAGCGTTCTAGGTCGGTGGTTGTGCATGTGCTGGGGGTTTGTTGGGCATTGCGTCATTGAGGCCTTAAAGCCATCTTTAAATATTGTGGAGACACATAACAGAGGCAACCACAGCTACAGCCTGCCTGTCCTACCAAACACTTCATGACAGAGCCCTGTTGCAGCTAATCTCATGAAAGTCAATTTCACTCCCTCTGACTGTGAGCAGCCTCCAGCCTCACAGCTGAAGGCTATTTCAAATGAGGAATTAGCCTTGTTAGTTGTGATATAATTTCACATTCCTCAACTCTCAAATGCCTCATTGAGAGCACACGCGACATGTCTCAGAGGATGACTAGTGCCCTGCATGTCAAATAAAAGTTTATGCTTGAACACTGCCTGAACTCTAGGAGCACCAGCACCATAGAGGCAGCTGCCAACGATCAAACACTAAAGAGCTGGGCTTCAACACTGAGGATCCTTTTGCGACTATAGGGTAAGTGTGTGGATCAGGGGAGGGACCTGAGCACGGTCTCTCTAGTGTTCCCGGCAGAGGTCTTGGATCTAGGTGCTTCTTATGTGGCCGGGGCTGAGTGTGCAGAGCAAAGTTTCCCAGCACAACTGGCTCACTGGATGGTGTTCTGAGAGAAGGCAGGACATGTAAGACTGGAGAGGCTTGTGGGATTTGAAATGAAATGAAAATAAAAATCGCTTATTGTCACAAGTAGGCTTCAAATGAAGTTACTGTGAAAAGCCCCTAGTCACCACATTCCGGTGCCTGTTTGGGGAGGCTGGTACGGGAATTGAACCGTGATGCTGGCCTGCCTTGGGCTGCTTTAAAAGCCAGCTCTTTAGCCCTGTGCTAAATCAGCCCCTAGGATGAGGATCTCGGGATGGAAGACCTGACTAATTGTCAGTTCATCTCCTCCAATTCCTCACAGATACACAAATGGCATTGATTCCGCAGAAGTTGCCCTCACACCGGAGAAGGCAGCAGTGACGATGCAGGCTGAAGGCTACACCCCATGTGAAAGGGGCTGCCGCACATCCTGAAGACCCAGCCAACCATCAGGATGAGGAGGGACCCAGAAGGGGCCAATGATGGCCAAAGGTCATTGGCATCATTGGCCATTCAATATGCTGACAGACACCATGTGCCACAGAAGACTGTATCTTGCCAGGGAGACAATGCGGCACCCGCGCCACATTCTCATGGGCTTGGAACCACGTGGAGGAGGAGAACACCCACTCCTAGTGGCAGTGAAGGTCACTGGAGCTTTGCACCTTTATGCCACTGGGTCATTCCAGGGCTCGAATGGGGACCTGTGTATCATTTCACAATCTGGAGTAGAGGGGTCAATTACTGGGGGGCATAGGTTTAAAGTGCGAGGGGTAAGGTTTAGAGGAGATGTGCGAGGCAAGTTTTTTACACAGAGGGTAGTGGGTATCTGGAATTCGCTGTCGGAGGACGTGGTGGAAGCAGGGACGACAGTGACGTTTAAGGGGCAACTTGACAAATACATGAATAGGATGGGAATAGAGGGATACGGACCCCGGAAGTGTAGAAGATTTTAGTTTAGATGGGCAGCATGGTCGGCGCAAGCTTGGTGGGCTGAAGGGCCTGTTCCTGTGCTGTACCTTGCTTCGTTATTTGTTAACCTACAGCCAACAAGTGTATATAGGAGGTGAAGGCTCTGTACAACTGGGCATCATAATTAATCACCTTTGAGCAGGACCACGCCCACCAGCGTGCTCAGGCTGCAGGATCACCATCGCCAGCATGCCCCGGTCCAGGGGGCCACCGATTGCATATATGTCGCCCTGCATGCACCGTGGCATTAGGGAGTGCCCTTAATTAACAGGAAGGGCTTCCACTACCTGAATGTTCACATCATACGTGACCATCTCTGTATCATGCACATGTGTGCCCGTTGCCCAGGGTCTATGCATAACAGTTATATCATGGGGCCCCGCTGTGTTCGAGGACCACCCTAGGATGTTGGGTTGGCTCTTGGGGAACAAGGCATACCCACTGTAGTCATGGTTGATGATGTCGGTGCAGAGTACTGAGACTGAGGCAAATTCCCGTTTTAATGAGGCCCATGTTACCACCCGTGCTTTCATTGAGTGGGGCATTGGCCTGCTGAAAATGTGGTTTTGATGCCTGGACTCCTCTGGTGGTGCCTGTAGTACACCCCCCAGAGGGTCTCTTGCTTTGTGGTGATCTGCTGTGCCTTCTGCAACCTGGCACAGCAGCAGAGAGACATGTTGGAGGAGGGACATGCTGCCTCATCTGAAGTGGAGGTGGACCAGGAGGGGCTAGAGAATGAGCCCGAGGAGGATCCGGAGGATGAAGGACAGGAGCAGGCAAGGGTCCAACATGGCCAGAGGCCCTTATTGTCACCAGATTCTCATAGGACAAGGCTGTGTCCGTCAGCTCAGCCTCTCCCCTATTTACCTCCATCCTGCAATCTGCCCTTGCACCCAATTCCCTTCCCCATACTTCTCTCCTTCCCCCTCCCTCCAGTCTCACATCCCCCTCCCTGCAATTTCCCCCCTCCCCCCAAATCCCCCCCTCCCCCCCCCCCTTCCCCACCACCCGCATCACACTGCTTCCTCCCCGACCATCCCGTTCCACCCTCCAAAGGTCTGTGTAACATCATCCCAGGGTGATGAACGTGTCAGCACGGTAGCACAAGTGGATAGCACTGTAGCTTCACAGAGCCAGGGCCCCAGGTTCGATTCCCCCCTGGGTCCCTGTCTGTGCGGAGTTTGCACGTTCTTCCCGTGTCTGCGTGGGTTTCCTCCGGGTGCTCCGGTTTCCTCCCACAGTCCAAAGACGTGCAGGTTAGGTGGATTGGCCATGATAAATTGCCCTTAGTGACCAGAAAGGTTAGGAGGGGTTATTGGGTTACGGGGATAGGGTGAAAGTAAGGGCTTAAGTGGGTCAGTGCAGTATCAATGGGCCGAATGGCCTCCTTCTGCACTGTATGTTCTATGTGAGCAGGTTAATATACAAGGCAGGAGAGTGATAACTCACTGTGAGGAAATCTCTGGTGCTCTTCAGTTTATGCAAAAGTCTGACTCCTGGCTTTCTCCTGGCAGTGGGCTCACACCCACCCTCTGAACAGGGTCTGTATTGGGGATGTTCGATCTTGGACCATTGTGTCCCATGGGGTGGGCGGGGGGAGGAATCAGGGGGCAACAGTGGGTTGGAGTGTGGCAGGTCAGCTGTGAAGCTTAACATGACAAAGGCTTCACATGTATCAGATATGACATGTTTTAATAGTGAGTGTTTAACATTTCCACTCCCCCTAGCTACAAATAGGTCCCCCGCCCCTCCCGCCCGCAGTGCCCACTCAGTGATCCTCTCTCTTCTTGTTCTTCCATGGTCTCGCGCTATGTGTAGCTGTGCCCATGGAGGTGGAGGCAGCCCGCTGATTTCCACATGCTATGGGCTATGATGCCTTTGGCAGAATCCTCCAGAGGGCTGGTGAGCCCTGGCTAACTTCCCAATGTCACAAGCTTCACTATTCCACCATATCCTTCCCGCTGCCCTTGAGAAGCGCCGGTGTCACGGAGGGGATGGATTCGGAAAAACTGGAGACAACCGTCATCTCCTTGGTGGCAGGCCCTGGGTTGGTCTCGATGCTTCCTCCTCCCAGAAGGTGCTTATAGGGCCCTGGGAAACTCCATTCTCATTCACTGGGCCATGCTCTGCAGCGCCTTGGCAACATCCACCTGCATCCGAGACATGCCCCTCAGCAACTGGGGCATGGTGTCGAGGCCCTCAACCATGGTCGTCACAGACTGAGCAGTGCCTTGGGCACCACCACTCAAGATGTGGAGGTTGCACTCCAGGCCTTGCACTGAGGTTGTTACCCTGACAGTGTTGGCCTCAGCACCATGCATTATCAGCACCATCTCCTGCACCCAAAACATTTGGGCTCCTCCATTTACTACGCAGTCACTGGAATGTCGCCGACAGCCCCTCTTGAATATCATGGCTCTGGCCTATCACCTGCATCCGCTCTGGGAGAACCTTGTCCAGAGGCTCAGCATCTGACTGGGACCTAGCTGGGTCCTGGAACCAGCAGACCTCCGACTGCTGCCTCTCTTGGATGTTCCTGCCTCCACCTGATGTGCATTTGCAACTGTGTGGTGCTCACCAGATTGTGCCCAAAAGGTCTGTCCACTAATGTCACCCACTGAGGTGTGTGCCTCTGCACTGGTGGAAGGTGGGGTGATAGTTGTGATGCCTCAATGATGGTCTTAGAGATCTCCTTTGAGGTGGTTTCTTGGATTGCGGAGAGGGAGGGAAATTATTCCGTATGTCCCGGCCTCATCAGATAGAGATCCTGTGAGACAATGGACATGTGGTCAGTGAGAGGGAAGGATCATTTTGTCTGACATCAATAACTCAGTGGAGCCAGGTTATCTGGGTGAAGGGACAGTGGACCCTGCAAGCCATTCATAGAGAGAGGTAAATGGAGTGAAATCGCCGCTTGAATGATTGGAATGCAGTTAGTGCTTGGAATGCACTTAGCTCCCTTTGATGTGGTCAATGTTTACAAATGTAGGCCACTGAACGGTGAAAGGATATGAATGGATCAAAGCTGCAGATGGTTTTTACAAGCTGTCAATCACAGATCACGACTAGAAAGTTATGAATTGCTTGCAGCTAATGGTTTTGTGGGAACCAGAGGCAGGCAGAGCTGTTCTCCTTCCAGGAATGGACATGTGGAGCTGCAAGGTAAGTAATACAGCTATGATGCTTCCCACTGCTCCTGTCTGGACTTCTCTCTAGCTTCCAGACAGGAGTCCCTTTTCTGGTGGGGATCTGTTTGTGGCGTGGGTTTCTGTGGAGATGGCCCTTTAGGCAGGGAGTCCCTCTGAGGTCCCCACTAATACATGGGTTCCTGGGGGTGTCTCCCTATTACATTGGTCCCTGTGGGGAGTCTCCCTGTTACAGGGGTCCCTGCGGGGGAGGGGCGTGGAGGAGGGAATCTGATCGAGGAGGTGTGGGCAGGCAGTGGGGGAGTTACCCCTCAGATGGGCTTGGATGGTCTATACCAGTGTGGCCCTGGCATGGGGGACCTTGCAGAGGGCCAAAGGTTCCTCCTTTGGCCCACCGCAAGGTCCACCATGTCAGGGCCATGTTGGTAAAAACCACAAGTGAGCCACACCCACGCGATTCCCCACCGCGGGGACCAAAGAATCGCGGGAGGCTGGAGCACAGGTCGCTGGGCCTGCTAAATAGATGCAATTGGGTCATTAAGACCCATTTGCATGTATTTCCATGGGGGAAGCTGAAACAAGCCAGTTGAAACAACTTTTGAAGACATCCAGCCAGAGTCTGTAGGGGTTCTAACAGGAGCCAAATCTGTTTTATAAAACAAGTATTGCTCTGTGCCATTGGGATGGATTGAGAGTTGTATGTTTTTTACTTTCTTTTTGTTTTATTGGGAATAGAGATAATAATTAAGAGTATTGTATTTGAGTAATATTGTTTCAGAGGTAATTGTAAGCTATTTTCGAGTGTGATGTTAAAGAGTTTAACTGTATTTTAATAATGAAGTTGTTTTAACATACCAAATCCCCATTTCTTCGTGCAATCACACTTAGAGCAAAGTATTCTTTCCACACAGTCTTACAAAATAAACGAAAATATTGGGATTTCGGTCCAGTGTCTTATCCTCTGTTGGGGTCTGGTCTGGGCTCAGAAAACAATGCATTAGCAAAGGTTAATTTGACGGCTGTGGCAGAGAAATAACAAATCATTTTAGAGTAAGGTCTAAAATGGCAGATTATGGAAGAATTGGCTCAACACTTAAACCTTGAGGAGGAAAAGGGAAATTCTGATGGCACTCAGGGTGAGTTAGGTAGAACTTATTAACAAATGAAACAGATTGAATTAGATAGTGACAGAGAAGTCAAGAAAAAGAGAAGTGAAAAAGGCTTGAATTGGGAAAAGAGGAAAATGGAAGGGGGGTGCAAAAATCCGAAATAGAATTTGAAAAAAAGAGAGACGAAAATAAAAACATTTGACCTCAATAAAGAGCACATTTGACTACACAAACACAGGGTGGCAGGAACACTTGGGGATGATTCAGATTTGAGTCCTGGTTTTGAAATGTCAAAGGTTATTCACTTAGTGCCTAAATTCAGCAAGGAAGGAGTTGAAATGCATTTTGTGTCATTTGAGAAAATGCTGTGAAATTCCAATCGTCAAAAGAAAGTTGGCCTATTTTATTGCAGTGTTTTCCTGGCTTTGGAAATGTACCCATCTCTTTTAGACTTACAACTATGACATTATGAAAACTGCACAACTCGTGGGGTGGAATGAAAAAATTTTTTTTCAAAGTGTTTGTCCCGGGGAGAATCCCGCTGGCACCACCGGCAGGAAACGGTGCCCTAATTTCAGCCTCTTCAACAAAAATTATTTTCCACATGTTCCACGCGGTTCTCCTGTCAGCTTGCCTCTGATTTGCTCACTCTGGTGAAACTTAATCTTTATAAGCAGTGCGGCACTGTTTTTAAACACCTCCCCAGTACTCAGCAGAGCTTGCTCCCAGTCCGGTCGGGGGAATGATTGACTGGAAGACAGAGCCACGTTGCACTGAGGGAGGCATCACCAAACATCTGGATGGTGTCGAGCAGAGGCATGACATCCTTTACCTGCGATCGAGCAGATGTCCAGCAAACAAGGTCACCAGCACCACCTGGGAGGCTGTGGCTATGATAGTGAGTGCGAGCTTGCTCCATAAGAGCACGGGGCTCCAGTGTTGAAAGTAGATGATTGACGTTATCAGTGCAGCCAGGGTAAGTCTGCCTACTTATGTTTCCCAATGCATCCCTGAACACACTCCTCACGCCTCCATGGTGATCTCTCTCCCAGCCACCTCATGGGGTCCCAACACTTGTCATGGTGCCCTGACCCCATTCCCAATGGTTCCCCCCAGTAGATAATTTGCTCCTCACATCTCGGTTCCCACCCACCTCCCATGCATGCCAGACGCATCACCATCTGACCTGGCAGGATTCTCGCCTACAATCTCCTGATCTGTATCACTGCAGGACAAACTTGAGCACAGTGTGCATGAGCGGGCACATCCTGGCCAAGTGATGCCCAAGGTGAAAACCCTTACACGCTTTGAGCGAGGACCCCCCGAGCTGACCGGCGAGGAGCAGATCACACCTGTGCAGAGTGTGAGGTGGGAGCAAGAGACAAAAGTGAAACCTTAAACATAGTCACATTGCAAGCCTCACGTGAGTTACCTTTCTCCCATCAGTCTGCCATCTCACTTCCCTTGCAGGTTAATCAGTCAACCAGCCCAGACCATCCTAGTGCCACTGGCAACTACATCCCCAAGCAGCTCTGAGGGAGACATCATGAAGACCAACATTGAAGAGGCATCACAGCTGTCACCCACACCCTCCACCAGCACAAACATTCACAACTTGGTGGGAATAACTAATAAGCTTCTGGACCATTTACTGATGAACATGTCAAAGCTGAAGGTTCACAGCAGGCGGAGTCAGTGATGTTCCAGGGCACCGGCCCTCGGAGGATGCTGGAGCCCAGGACTAAGGTTGGCTGAGCCCCAAGTCAATGACATTCCCCTGGGTACTGTCGGCCCAGAGTTGCTGGTGCTACAAAGGCAGAGCTGCGAGCGGCAGGAAGGGATGACAACATCCCTCCTCAGAATGCAAGGTCGACTGGAGGAGTGCCATTGCCTTCTGCCCAATGAGATGATGCCGCTATTCCTGCGCAATGAGGCCAGCTCTGCAAGGGTGCCATCGCAGTGGAGACCTCGCACTCCAGGGTGGGGGATATCTGCTCAATGGTTCAACTCGTGACCTCCACGGCTAAGTGCATGAGCTCCATGGCGCAGGGCTTCAACTGCATGGTGAAGGTACTCGAGGAATAAGGACAACGGGTCTTCTGGGATATCACGCCAGCTGCACCTCCATCCCCAGGAGGAGCCAGGGCCACCGGACACCTGAAGGGAAGAGGATCGGCAAGAGCCTGGTTCCTTCCACACAGGAGACGGGTCATTCTGACACCCCTTCTCTGTGAGTGACACACCGCAGTAAAGCCCCGGCGCAGTTGTCGTGGAACCCCCTGTCATAATATATACCAATATATCATGGTGCAGACACACACTGATGGACACACACAGGGACCAATCTACATGTACAAACACTGCAGCAAATCACCAGTTAGAATACACACACTATAAAGGCAGAGGGCACCACGGTTCCCGCTCATTCTGGGTGCTGCCTCTGAGTGTAACAGGAACTCACTCAGCCCAGCACGGACTCACAACACCTGCTGAGAGAATCAACTGGTTCGGACAAGGCTTAGGTCTCTAGTTCAAATTAGCAGTATTTAGACGCACAGTCATCGTGTGTTAGTTAGTTAGAAGGAGTTAATAAAATCAAGTTGAACCTTCATCTGTGTTGGAAGTGTCTGTTCATCTCTCAAGCCTACACAAGCCAACACGACATGATACCAGGAGTTGTGGAATGCTCGCACTTCTGAGACCTACCCTTCAGTGATCTGTTTTCCACCAGTCTCGCCCCATCCTACAGAATGGACTCCATTCGCCAGCCGCCGCCTCTCCGCATTGCAGGGAACCTGGGCTCCAACTGGAAACTTTTCAAACAGCACTTCCAGCTGTACCTCGAAGCCAGGGACCTGGAAGTTGCCTCGGACGCACGTAAGATTGCTCTCTTCCTCTTCACAGCCGGTGACCATGCTCTGCACATTTACAACTCGCTCACCTTCGATGAGGGGGAGGACAAATCAAAGTTCAAGACCATAATTCTGAACTCAGGGTAAGGACGAGCCTTTCCAGTCCTTTATCACCCACCTCCGCGTCCTTGCGCAGTCCTGCAATATGGGTCCACCTCCGACTCCATGCTCCGTGATCAGATTGTTTTTGGTGTTCAATCTGAGCCCCTGCACCAGCAGCTACTAAAAGTAAAGCAGCTCACTCTCTCCACGGCCATTGAGACCTGTGTGCTTCATGAACATGCCTCCACGCGTTACTCATGCATCCAGGCTGCTGAAACGGCGCAGCAAGCCCCTTACGAGACAGAACAGGTCCAGATGATCAAATCTCTTCAGGCTCTGGACCTGAATGATGGCGGCCATTTCGCGCATTTTTCGCGGAGTCCCGCGCTCACACGCAGCGAGCGTGATTTGGACAAGGCTTAGGTCTCTAGTTCAAGTTAGCATTATTTAGACCCACAGTCATCGTGTGTTAGTTAGTTAGAAGGAGTTAATAAAATCGAGTTGGAAGTGTCTGTTCATCTCTCAAGCCAACACGACACCCCCGTTCTACCTCCCAACCTCCATCCATGGAAGATCTCTGTCCCCACCACCAAACCGCAACACTCAGCCCTCTCATGGTCTGCCAGCATTCTCCAGCTATGTGGATGCCATCGGTTGAGAACGTGTGAGTTTGTCCACCTTGTCAGTAGATTGAGAAACACATTGGGACACCGGACCTCAGAGGCTGCAGTCGCACCTGCGATATGTAATTCAACCTCCCTGGGCCCCTGGATCACACTGTTCAGTGGCAGGTCACCCTCAGCTCCCTGTCAGGCAGGAGTCAGACATTTCAAAGAGGATAAGAGGAGCATTGCTCTGACCTCACTGCACATCATCATCTTTCTCCTGCAACCACTGGCCAATCAGTTTTGTGTCCTCCACATAAACGTTGTGATCATCACAATGACCTCCCCAGGCGGTATTGAAAGGATGTCAGGCCCCATAGTGGGAGAAGTCATCACACCCTAATTCTGGTCACCCCCAAACTGAGAGGCTATGAGGGTGTCCCTAGGCGCATGTGCCACTGGCTATTGCCCACAGTCCTTCCTCCGCCCCTCCACAGGTTTCCCCTCGCTGCCCTCTTTGACATCTGAGGAGATGTGATGCTCGACCATCTGCTCCTCGCCCACCTGCTCTCCATGCTGCAGTGCCAGGTTGTGCAGAGAGCAGCAGACCACTATGATGCAAGACATCCTCTGAGGGGCTGTATTGGAGGGCTTCCCCCCGACTAGTCTAGGCACCAAAACCACATCTTGAATAGGCCAATTGCTTGCTCGACCATCATACATATTGACAGGTGAACCTCATAGCAATGAGTCTCAGCAGGTGTTTGTGGCTCCTGCACTAGCATCATAAGCCACCTCCTGAGTTGTTTCCAAGTAAAAACTGCCATGGATGCTCCCCAGGAAATGGTCACACACCTACATGATGTGCATGGAGCGGTCACAGACGATCTGGACATTGAGGGTGCAGTATCCTTGTCATTCACAAAAAGGTGCCCCATGCCACTAAAAGGAGTGAAAAGCCATGTGGGTGCAGTCAATGACACCCTGCACCCAGAGTGTCTGCTATGCAGATGAAGCCCATAGCCCTGACCGTGGCTTGCCTGGTCCCGGTCCAAGTTGATGTGCATTTGGGCCCTCACAAATAGTGCACCTAAGACCTGCTTTATGCACTTGTGTGCAGCAGACTAGGAGATGCTGCACAGGTCACCCATCCAGCCCAGAAACAAGATGCAGCAGGGCCACAGGCAATGGCTGACCTCGAAGTCCATATGGTGCCAACTCTTGCATCACCTGACACATGAAGCAGCACCTATAAATTCCTGGAAAGAGAAAATGTGATAAAAATAAGGCTATGATTGACAGCCTGGACCACATCAAAGAGAGTTAAGTGCTTTCTGTTAGTTTCATAGCTGACTACTTCAAAGCCACTCAAGTGTGAAGAGAGATGAATGAAACAATGTAGACAGCTGAGTCTGTGTTGAAGCTGTCAATCACAACCTAGAGAAAGCAATTTCACAGAGAGATGAATGAAAGGCTTGCAGTTCAAAGATATGGGGCGCGATTCTCCGCCCCCCCACGCCGGGTGGGAGAATAGCGGGAGGGCCTCCCGACATTTTTCACGCCCTCCCGCTATTCTCTCCCCCCCACACCTGACCCACGCCACAAATCGCCGCTCGCCGTTTTTTATGGCGAGCGGCGATTCTTCGAGGCCGATGGGCCGAGCGGCCGGGCCTTCACACCCGTTTCAACATGGCAGCAAACACACCTGCTTGCTGCCGTCATGAAACGGGCGCCAGATGCCCTTTTGGGGCATCTGGAGGCCTGATTTGGACAGGAGCACCACGACTGTGCTTGGGAGGGGACAGGCCCGCGATCGGTGCCCACCTATCGTCGAGCCAGCGTCCAAAATAGGCGCACTCTTTCCCCTCCGCCGCCCGGCAAGATCAAGCCGCCACGTCTTGCCGGGCGGCTGAGGAGAAAGACGCCAACTGCGCATGCGCGTGTTGGCGTTGTCCAACCTGCGCATGCACGGCTGACGTCATCGGCTGCGTCAGCCGCCGTGACACTTGACGTGCGGCCTTGACAACCGTCGTCAGGGCCGCGCCGCCATGATGCATGGGGCCGCGCTCCTAGCCCCACCCGGGGGGGAGGGGGAGAATCGGCCCCGGAAGTGGCCGTGAAGGCTGCCATGGGTCACGGCCTGTCCCACGGCAGCCGTTACGATTAATCGCGCCCATGATGTTTAAACCCAGCTGACTGGTTTTCTCTTTCCAGGAATTTACAGGTGCTGCTCCTTCTGCCTGAGCCAGCAGGCGTATTGCATGAGTGAGTTTTAAAGTAGTCACTCCAGGCAGGGGTCTCTCTTTTGCGGGATCTCTGTTTCGCATTTCTCTAATTAGCGGGTCTCTCTAATTAAGAGGTCTTTGGTGGGTTCTCTCTAATTAATTAATTAGGGGGTCTCTGGGGAGTTGCTCATTAACTAGGGGATCTCTGGTTGGGGTGGGTGGTGGGAAGGTTATGTCACCCCTGCACTCATGGGGAGGAGGAGGGTGCAGCTGCCAGACCTCGAGTGGGTCAGCCGGTCACGTGCCAATGCCGTTGAAATGGCACACGTCACGATGACGGCAATTTGGAGGGGGCGGACTGATGTCAAACTGGTACCGGCCCAGATTTCGGCAAGGAAATCCATTCTCTGTCTGATTTGTGATTACGATTTTGTCGTCGGGCTACGGAGAATCCCGCCCAGTCTCCCAAATGGATGATCCGGCCCTTATTCCCAATGGGAAACTATTGTTAAATTCTTCATTGCCAAGGGTCTCAATTTTTTTCAACCTTCATAGACCTATATCACCTGTTTAATGCCATTTCCTTTTCTCCAACAAATTCCACAAAAGTCTGACTCTTCCTTAAATTTTTAAACTTCTCTCTGTAAGCCTCGACACTAACTATAGACATTGGGAGACATTTTCAGCCCCTGTTGTCGAAGCAGGTGCAAAATCTGGCGATAGTCGGGAAATGCGATTCTCACTGGTGGGATCGTGTTTCCCAATTTTCCACACCCTGCACCGGTGACACAACGAGAATCCCGCCATGGAAGGTCAAGAACTTCATTTAGATGCATCAACATATCATCAGCGAGCCTTTCCCACTGGGACTTCCAGCTCACTGAATATTCATCGACCTCTGCCGGCGTGATGTACAGCAGCTGGATAAAAACTACAACTGCCGACCTCATCTCCGAAGGGGATATCAGAGGTTGGAGTTCAGGTTGCCATCACCCTCTCGGATACCAGTTGCTGAAGGGGTGAGGAAGAGGATGTGGAGGACCCAGATGAGTTCTGCTCGGGGCTAGGCATTGGGGTAGGGTTGCTCACAGGCCTTAGTGACCTCTCATGGTTATGAGCCTTTATATTTCAGATCATCCTTTAACCTTTGAAATTCCAAGGAAAACAATCCTATTCTGTGTAAGATCTACTTGTAATTTACCCCTTGGATTCCAGGTATCATTCTGGTAAATTTACATTACACTCCCTCCAAGGCTGATATGCTCTTCCTAAGATGTGATGGCCAGAAATGCTCACGGTCGTCTGACCACAATTTTGTAAAGTTGATTGGCACACGATTGTAATGTCCATTTTGGGTGAAAAATGTATTATAATGTTCACAGTGACTGATAGCCTTTAAAAAGAAATTCAA
The DNA here is from genome assembly GCF_902713615.1 of Scyliorhinus canicula. NCBI lineage: Eukaryota > Metazoa > Chordata > Chondrichthyes > Carcharhiniformes > Scyliorhinidae > Scyliorhinus > Scyliorhinus canicula. Next base: position 75,541,706 of record NC_052152.1, read on the forward strand.
ATTCTAGTTTCAATCTGGGGGAGATGGTGGCATAGTAGCAATGTCACTGGGCTAGTAACCCTGAGCCTCAGGCTTAGGTTTTGGGGCTACAAGTTCAAATCCTGCCATGGCAACTAGTGGAATTTAAAATCAATTAATAAAACCTGGAATTGCAAGGTAATCTTTGAAAAGGTGACCATGAAACTATCACTGATTTCTGTAAAAAACCATCTGGTTCACTAATGTCTTTTTGGGAAGGAAATCTTCCCTCCTCATCTGATCTGTCCTACATGTGCCTCCACACCCAGAGTAATGTAGTTCACTCTTAACGTCCTTCTGAAATGGCCAACCAAGCCAGTCAGTACAAGGGCAATTAGGGATGAGCAACATCTGTTGTCCCTGACGGCAATGCCCCACATCCCATCCAAGAATAAAAAAACACAAGATTTCATATTTTAATATCTTTACTGTAACAAATAGACCAAAAGCAACATTGACTAAACAGTCTATTGTAAGTAATTTAGAATTTAAATTGCAGAACAGAACTTATAAAATTACTAAAAAGAAAACACTATTATGTGTACACTACCCTAACCTTTAAGTAAACATTCATTTCTTCCAGAACCAGTCTAAGGTGAATGTATAGATCCTGAGGGTTTACTTCTGTTCTTTTCCTTTCTCAGTCTGGAAACTTGAAATCCCAAAACTGTGTTTCACAGTGAAGATTTTTCTTTCCCTGTAGATTTTCCCAATTGCCCAAGCTAAATGAAACTTGTAGCCTCATTTTACCTCCTCATAAATTCAATCTTTTAAATCTGGCCACCAGCTCCCATCCATAATCCTGTGTGGTGAACATTAGAGACCTTCAGCCTCTATCTAATCTCTTTCTCCCAGACCCTGGCAGATCACTCTTAGTCAGTTTTCAGTGATCCACTGGAAACCCTTCCCGTCTCAATGCCAATCTCCATATCAATCACATGGGCCTTGTATCCACGTAGAAATGCAGATTAGCTAGCCTTGAGACCATAACTTTATTTTATCTTGGAAGTAAATGGACAGTCGAAAAGCACAACTGTTCTTAATTCAACACTTTATTGAACTTTTGGAGACTCTTATCCTGTCCTCTCTTAATAGGCTGCTGGTATAATCTCCAAGTGCACCTTCCTCCCAGCAAAATAATCTGGACCCCTTTTAATGTCCAAAAATCAAACCATCCTGGCTTGCTGTCAGACAGACTTCAGAACAGGTCAAATAATCCCCTTCATTTTATCTAAACCTAAACCTAAATCTAAACCTCATCTAAACCTCCTTATTGTAATACATTTGCAGGCAAAATGCTGACCAGGTCCAGTTATTAAAATGGGTGAGCCTTCCTGTTGTCTCATCATAATGGCATGCTACTTAATTTGTCATATTCCTGCCTGAGAGTTAAAATCAAGCCCAATGGGTCTCTGCCCCTATTCCTGCTTTGTTGCACCTGAATATTGAGCATCACAAGTAGCATGAAAAAGAAATCTACCCCTATAAATGTAAACTCAAAAATCTCAATCAAGGTTTAAGATTAGAACGTACATTCTCCCAATAGAATTGTTGCTATGTGGGAGAGACAAGATAGAAAAGACAAGAGGGTAAAGCAATTATGACATGTTGAATAATATCTTTAAAAAAGCTGTGCAAGTATCTGAAATAAAATAAATGCACATAGAAATTGTTGATATTCACAGCAGGTTTCCATATATGCCGAAAAAAGGTTGGTTATGTTTCAAGCATGATTATTCATCCAAACCCCAGAGCCGAGAGCTGTAACATGAACAAGTAGATTTGAGACGGTATGCAAGTAACTCTGTACCTTTGATATTAATTCTACCTCCCTTAGCTGTTTGCTTGCTTAGATTGTTCACAGGCTGTATATCCCCTTGGCATTCTGCTCATTGATGAGGTAAGCTTCAAAACTGCCCAGCACATCCAAATTCTTTTCAATGTCACATTACCATGCCTTATCCACTCACTTGTCACCTCAATACTTCTCCAATGTTCTCCTGATGTGCCTCCTAACCTCCTCCCGGCATACACTCCAAATTATGGAAAGTCCCACTTTAGGCTCGACTTTCCAACAATTCCCAATCTAACTGAGCCACACCAACTCCCTATCTGGGGCACGTCAAATTTAAAATCTTCACCCTGACCTATAAATCTCTGAACAGCTTTATCCCACTCTACTTCTATAAGCTTCCCCAGCCTTACATCTATTCTCATGATCTACAATCCTCTGACTCTGGTCTCTTGTGGTTCCACTGCACAATGTTGCCGACTTCAGCTTTTGGAATACTATTGTATAGAATTCTCCCTTTGTTCTACTTCCTTTGCAGTTTTGTCTTTTGTTCAACCTCACAATCCCTCAAATAGAGCCTGATCCTTGGCTACCCTTAGGCAATACATCTGCAAGTCTTTTTGACACTAATAGCATAATATAAACATGAGCTGTTGTGTGATACACCTACATCACCCAAAATTTCTAATCCATCATATTTTTATGTATTTTCATATCAGTCACAGATAATCCACTCCACCCTCTTGTGAATTATTGTTCTTATTTGTACATGCAGGAGATGATGCTGCACGACATGCCAGAAGTGGCTTTTGTTTGAAACTCATCCAACAAGTAGTTTTTACTGCTGCGAGAGCAGAAGCAATCCTTCACCATTTGTGGCCTTTCCCCTCTCACCCATCCATCGACTACGTTCTTTCCCATGCTTCCATGGCAGTTATTCTCAGTGTTTTACTTCAATATCATCCACACAATTAACATAGAACATAGAACATAGAACACTACAGCGCAGTATGGGCCCTTCGGCCCTCGATGTTGCGCCGACCTGTGAAACCATCTGAAGCCTATCTGACCTACACTATTCCATTTTCATCCATATGTCTATCCAGTGGCCACTTAAATGCCCTTAAAGTTGGCGAGTCTACTACTGTTGCAGGCAGGGCGTTCCACACCCCTACTACTCTCTGAGTAAAGAAACTGCCTCTGATATCTGTCCTATATCTATCACCCCTCAATTTAAAGCGATATCCCCTCGTGTTGGTCATCACCGTCCGAGGAAAAAGACTCTCACTGTCCACCCTATCTAACCCTCTGACTATCTTATATGTCTCTATTAAGTCACCTCTCAGCCTTCTCCTCTCTAACGAAAACAATCTCAATTCCCTGAGCCTTTCCTCGTAAGACCTTCCCTCCATACCAGGCAACATCCTAGTAAATCTCCTCTGAACCCTTTCCAAAGCTTCCACATCCTTCCTATAATGTGGTGACCAGAACTGCACGCAGCACTCCTGGTGCGGCCGCACCAGAGTTATGTACAGCTGCAGCATGACCTTGTGGTTCCGAAACTCAATCCCCCTGCTTATAAAGGCTAGCACACCATATGCCTTCTTAACAGCCCTATTAACCTGGGTGGCAACTTTCAGGGATTTATGTACCTGGATGCCGAGATCTCTCTGTTCATCTGCACTACCAAGAATCTTGCCATTAGCCCAGTACTCTGCATTCCTGTTACTCCTTCCAAAGTGAACCACCTCACACTTTTCCGCATTAAACTCCATCTGCCACCTCTCAGCCCAGCTCTGCAGCTTATCTATGTCCCTCTGTATCCTATAACATCCTTCAGCACTATCCACAACTCCACCGACCTTCGTGTCATCTGCAAATTTACTAACCCATCCTTCTACACCCTCTTCCAGGTCATTTATAAAAATGACAAACAGCAGTGGCCCCAAAACAGATCCTTGCGGTACACCACTAGTAATTAAGTGGTTTAATTTGCAAGAAGCAGTTATTAAAACCCTGAGCCCCATATACATACTAATCCCAAACCTGAGAAGACAATTATGGCTTTTGTAAGAACAATGGTCATCCATTTCAGCAGTGTAGTTATCCCTGACGCTTTTGGAAATGGAAATGGAAAATTCAAAACAATTCATTACATAGCAGAGAGGCTGTATTCTGATAGCACAATTTCTCCATTTTGCAAAGGACATTTTCTGTCATTGTCATTATTATGAATAGGGGTTTAGTCTCCTGTATTGATGAAACCAACTATGATCTTGTGGCAGAAGCAATAGCTGACATACTTCCGTCTAATAATCAGTTATGTTTTCAGTATCATGCAGCCTAAGATAACAAAACGTTTCTGCACAGTGTTTATTCCCACCGTCTTGCTTTTTCCTTTCTGGGGGGAAATGAGAAGATCTTTTAATTTCCTTTCAGTGTTCCTGATATCCAAAGCAGTCTGTATCTTTGCCTTGTCACCTATTCACATGATTCATTGTGATCTGATAGGTGGAAGGAACAATTTACCCTTCAACCTCCAGCCCACGGAATGAAGGATGTTAATGTGTTCCTGGTGCAGCAATGATTAATCTAAGTGCATGCAAAGGAATTGTACCCTGTGATTTGTAAAAAAAAGACTACTTGTGAAATGTCTTTGTGTATATCTTTTACATTTAATACATCAGTTATTCAGCAGATAGTGCTCTATCAGATTATTCTTCATAAATCAGACCTGGAACAAACTTTGTGTTTGGCCATGTATTTAGACATGCACATTCTTTAAAAACACACACAGGCATAATTCAAGTGTCCAGAAGTTCTGTTGTCAAATTAATTTATCTGTAGAAACTGCAACATTGGATCAATTTATTTTTCCCTCTGGTTTCTGTACAATAATTGTCATTTGTTATTTCCAATCTATAATGAACTGGAGTTTTATTGAATGTAATTTATTACGCAGGTGATGAGTTGATAATGCATAGGGACTTTTAGTCCTGAAGAATATTAGCCCTTTAACCTCTTTAATCTTTTTAGCCGATTTGATATATGCTGATCATATTGTTAGCCTAATCACTTGTTGATTCTCATTGTTCCTTCATAGATTCTACATATTATTGAGTTAATGAACCACGCTGGCAGACAATACAAGTGACAGTACATGTGCTCATTATTTGAAGCGATATTTAGACCAAATGCTGAACTTCTTTCCTCCCTTTGCTGTGCTCAACGTAACCTTACTTTTCTTAACATTGCCATATCACCAGTTAATTCCCATCCCTCATAATCGCTCCTTGACCTGGCTCTCACCTCCTGGTTGCCTCGTTGGGTGAGATTCAGATATGCATATTCAAATGAGCCATTAAGGCCATTGAAATATGTCTGCACCATATTCTCCCAGGACCCGGGAACTAACGGCCTCGTCTGGGTGACCTCGCCATGGTGCCATTTAGCACTGATCCACACAACCATGGACCAGGTGTAATGGAATCTGGGAAGTGGTGTTTCCCGAGGCAATTAAAGGTCCCTGAGTGGTCAAACCCTGGGCAGGGTGGTACCCTCGCATTCCTGTTGACAGCTGGGCACCTCAGCACTGTTAGCCTGACACCTTGGCAGTGCCACCCATGCACCAGGGTGGCCTTGTCAGGGTGGCACTGACAAGATGGAAGGGCATTGCCCCGGTGTCAGAATGCTCATGCCAGGGGTCAGGACCGGAGATGCCTTGCCCTTAGGAGGTGAGGTTAAGGGGGGGGGGAGTCGAGACCCACCCAAGAGGTAAGATGGGTGAAGTGGGGGAATCCAGAGGCTGTGGTGGGATGGCTGAGGGGGGTTGAAAGATCAGGACGGCATTTTAAAATGGCGCCCCAATCCATGAATACACTTTCTGCACTGACGAGCTGAACTCATGAGTGCAGGGAATGAAGGTAAATGCGGCCTCGGTGGGGTTTTCCTCGCCAAGACCAAAACAAACGGCAAAGTCCCGTTAAATAGTAGTGTCGTGCAGTGCTGAGAAACACCCCGCTAAAAGCACCCAAAGCAGGACTCGATCTTTGTCCCATTAAATCGCAGCTGATATCTAGAGGCAAGTGAGATTTATGGGACCACTGCACCTGAATGTACTTTCACAATTCATCACAATGTTAATCCCAGAGAACCTTTTGGTTCGAGTGAAATCTAACTGATATGTTAACCAGGATCTTTCCCATTGAAACACCTTCATGTGTTAGTGGACTATTTATATATATATGCGGGTTATTGTAGATGTGTAAAATGTCTGTTTAAGAACAGAGGAGTTAGGAGCAGAAGTAGGCAATTGCCATTCATTCAGATCATAGCTGATCTCTTCCTGGTATCAACCTTCCTATTTGTTCCCCATATCCCTTTAAACTGTTGTTTTTATCAGAGACCGAACCGCATGACAGGGATGACATCATTGGCTACTTCGCTTTTGCCCTTAGTCTCATACCAGCTTTTGTACAGTGAAGACCTATTTAATAAACCTCTGTTGCTTACAACCCACACACATCAGCAATCTATTTCTTTTGTACTGTTAGTCTAAAGATACAACACTATTCATGAACTGGGATATGCGATTGTTACATAGAACATAGAACATAGAACGATACAGCGCAGTACAGGCCCTTCGGCCCTCGATGTTGCACCGACATGGAAAAAAAAAACTAAAGGCCATCTAACCTACACTATGCCCTTATCATCCATATGCTTATCCAATAAATTTTTAAATGCCCTCAATGTTGGCGAGTTCACTACTGTTGCAGGTAGGGCATTCCACGGCCTCACCACTCTTTGCGTAAAAAACCCACCTCTGACCTCTGTCCTATATCTATTACCCCTCAATTTAAGGCTATGTCCCCTCGTGCTAGCCATCTCCATCCGCGGGAGAAGGCTCTCGCTGTCCACCCTATCTAACCCTCTGATCATTTTGTATGCCTCTATTAAGTCACCTCTTAACCTTCTTCTCTCTAACGAAAACAACCTCAAGTCCATCAGCCTTTCCTCATAAGATTTTCCCTCCATACCAGGCAACATCCTGGTAAATCTCCTCTGCACCCGTTCCAAAGCTTCCACGTCCTTCCTATAATGAGGCGACCAGAACTGTACGCAATACTCCAAATGCGGCCGTACCAGAGTTTGGTACAGCTGCATCATGACCTCATGGCTCCGGAACTCAATCCCTCTACCAATAAAGGCCAACACACCATAGGCCTTCTTCACAACCCTATCAACCTGGGTGGCAACTTTCAGGGATCTATGTACATGGACACCGAGATCCCTCTGCTCATCCACACTACCAAGAATTTTACCATTAGCCAAATATTCCGCATTCCTGTTATTCTTTCCAAAGTGAATCACCTCACACTTCTCCACATTAAACTCCATTTGCCACCTCTCAGCCCAGCTCTGCAGCTTATCTATGTCCCTCTGTAACCTGCAACATCCTTCCGCACTGTCTACAACTCCACCGACTTTAGTGTCGTCTGCAAATTTACTCACCCATCCTTCTGCGCCCTCCTCTAGGTCATTTATAAAAATGACAAACAGCAACGGCCCCAGAACAGATCCTTGTGGTACGCCACTCGTAACTGAACTCCATTCTGAACATTTCCCATCAACTACCACTCTCTGTCTTCTTTCAACTAGCCAATTTCTGATCCACATCTCTAAATCACCCTCAATCCCCAGCCTCCGTATTTTCTGCAATAGCCGACCGTGGGGAACCTTATCAAACGCTTTACTGAAATCCATATACACCACATCAACTGCTCTACCCTCGTCTACCTGTTCAGTCACCTTCTCAAAGAACTCGATAAGGTTTGTGAGGCATGACCTACCCTTCACAAAACCATGCTGACTATCCCTAATCATATTATTCCTATCTAGATGATTATAAATCGTATCTTTTATAATCCTCTCCAAGACTTTACCCACCACAGACGTTAGGCTCACCGGCCTATAGTTACCGGGGTTATCTCTACTCCCCTTCTTGAACAAAGGGACCACATTTGCTATCCTCCAGTCCTCTGGCACTATTCCTGTAGCCAATGATGACCTAAAAATCAAAGCCAAAGGCTCAGCAATCTCTTCCCTGGCTTCCCAGAGAATCCTAGGATAAATCCCATCCGGCCCCGGGGACTTATCTATTTTCACCTTGTCCAGAATTGCCAACACTTCTTCCCTACACACCTCAATGCCATCTATTCTAATAGCCTGGGTCTCAGCATTCTCCTCCTCAATATTATCTTTTTCTTGAGTGAATACTGACGAAAAGTATTCATTTAGTATCTCGCTTATCTCCTCAGCCTCCACACACAACTTCCCACCACTGTCCTTGACTGGCCCTACTCTTACCCTAGTCATTCTTTTATTCCTGACATACCTATAGAAAGCTTTTGGGTTTTCCTTGATCCTACCTGCCAAAGACTTCTCATGTCCCCTCCTTGCTCGTCTCAGCTCTCTCTTTAGATCCTTCCTCGCTTCCTTGTAACTATCAAGCGCCCCAACTGAAACTTCACGCCTCATCTTCACATAGGCCTCCTTCTTCCTCTTAACAAGAGATTCCACTTCTTTGGTAAACCACGGTTCCCTCGCTCGACCCTTTCCTCCCTGCCTGACTGGTACGTACTTATCAAGAACATGCAATAGCTGTTCCTTGAACAAGCTCCACATATCCAGTGTGCCCAACCCTTGCAGCCTACTTCTCCAACCAACACATCCTAAGTCATGTCTAATGGCATCATAATTGCCCTTCCCCCAGCTATAACTCTTGCTCTGCGGGGTATACTTATCCCTTTCCATCACTAACGTAAAGGTCACCGAATTGTGGTCACTGTCTCCAAAGTGTTCACCTACCTCCAGATCTAACACCTGGCCTGGTTCATTACCCAAAACCAAATCCAAAGTGGCCTCACCTCTTGTTGGCCTGTCAACATATTGTGTCAGAAAACCCTCCTGCACACATTGTACAAAGAACGACCCATCCAATGTACTCGAACTATATCTTTTCCAGTCAATATTAGGAAAGTTAAAGTCTCCCATAACAACTACCCTGTTACTTTCGCTCTTTTCCAGAATCATCTTCGCCATCCTTTCCTCTACATCTCTAGAACTATTAGGTGGCCTATAGAAAACTCCCAACAGGGTGACCTCTCCTTTCCTGTTTCTAACCTCAGCCCATACTACCTCGGAAGAAGAGTCCCCATCTTGCATCCTTTCTACCACCGTAATACTGTCCTTGACTAGCAGCGCCACACCTCCCCCTCTTTTGCCCCCTTCTCTGACCTTACTAAAGCACCTAAACCCCGGAACCTGCAGCAACCATTCCTGTCCCTGCTCTATCCATGTCTCTGAAATGGCCACAACATCGAAGTCCCAGGTACCAACCCATGCTGCCAGTTCCCCTACCTTATTTCGTATACTCCTGGCATTGAAATAGACACACGTCAAACCACAGACCTGAACACTGCCGCCCTCCTGCGAAGTCAAAACTGTGCTCCTGACCTCTCTACTCTCAATCTCTCGCACCCCAAAACTACAATCCAGGTTCCCATGCCCCTGCTGAATTAGTTTAAACGCCCCCAAAGAGTACTAACAAATCTCCCCCCCAGGATATTGGTGCCCCTCAGGTTCAGATGTAGACCATCCTGTCTATAGAGGTCCCACCTTCCCCAGAAAGAGCCCCAGTTATCCAGAAATCTGAATCCCTCCCGCCTGCACCATCCCTGTAGCCACGTGTTTAATTGCTCTCTCTCCCTATTCCTCATCTCACTATCACGTGGCACGGGCAACAACCCAGAGATAACAACTCTGTTTGTTCTCGCTCTGAGCTTCCATCCTAGCTCCCTAAAGGCCTGCCTGACATTACAATATGTTACAATATGTAAGAAGATACAGATTTGGCAAGGGCTTTGCAGTAATCATTGTCATGGGTGTGTTTTTTTGGTAGTTGTAAGAAACTTTCTCAGTAGGAGACAGCAGGAAAAGCAGTAACAGAAACAGCAGTGGCAGCACATCTCAGTATGGAGCTTCTATGGAAATAAGTTTAATAAGTGGATTGGATAGGACAACAACGCTACAAGAACACCAACTTTTCAAAATGTGCATTTTCTTTAAATGCTAACAACACAAGTGCAGCTCAGAAGTTATGTGTACAGTGTTTGGATTGCAGAGGCAAATTCAACATGAAGGGTATGACGTAGTAGCCATCACTGAGACATGGCCCAAGGGGTTCAGGGCTGGGAACCGAGGGGAGTACCGGAAATTCCCACCCAAAACCAGCAGAACTATGACTGCTGTGTAAATTTTCCAGTATCAGAAGTGCTGGTTCCCACTGGAAAAGCCGGACCTAAATGCTATAAGGTCCACAGCAAAGATAAATAAAATGACAAAGAGGAATAACCTTGGTGGCGAAGAATGAAGTAGTTTCACTGATTAGAGAAGATTTAGACTGGAATTCTTCAGTCATCAGGATTAACTTTTCCCATTGGCAGACCATCCCAGCTAGTGGTCACTGGGATTCATGGTGGCGTGGGGTGGTTTCAATGGGAATTTCCATTGACAAGCGGCGGGAAGATAGAATTCCCGCTGCCCGCGAATGGTGCACCACCGAGAAACATGCAGCTGGGGGAACCAGGGAATCTCACCCATAATAAGAGATAAACAGACCGTGGAAACAGTGTATACGTTCCTCTCATAAAGTATAATTAAGAAATAGAAAAAGATTGAAGACTGCAGTGCCATTGATACATAGGCCTCTGGGTCATATTTGTGAAGTGCTGGATTGCATAATCTCAGGGATTTTACAACCATGTAGTAAAAGCAGAGTGGTTCCAATGGGGATTCGAACTTACATATTGATAAACAGAGTAGCTCCTCTCAGAACGATAATGAAATTCTTCAGGGTGCTCGGGTAGTTTTCTGCAGTGCAAGAATCGGAGTGAGAGTTAACAAGGGACATACCACACTAGATTTAGTAGTAAGAACTGAAATAGGCTGAGTTAAAAACCAAGCAGTTGTGCAACAACATTTATCTCATGGTGATATGGTTTAATTGAGCATATTGTTTGAAAGGGAGAAATGTGAAACAAATACAAAGATTCTAGATTGAGATGAGACTAACTTCAATGGGATGAAACAGAGACGATCCAGTCAAATAGGAAAATGTGTTAATAGGTAAAGTAACAGTGTGAGGTTTTTGAAAACAAAATTAATGTGATACAGAGTAGTTTATTCCTGAGGGGCACGAGCTCTACTTGCAATAAAAGACACTCACAGACAATAAAGAGATAAGCGACAACATAAAACTAAATGAAAAAGCATACAAAATGCAAAAAAAGCTCAGATCCTGGCAACTGGGGAAAAATACAATGAACACTATGGGGCGGGATTCTCCGAGCACCCGCCGGGTCGGAGAATCGTCAGGGGGCGGCGTGAATCCCATCCCGCCGCCCCAATACCGGCTGCCAAATTCTTTGGCGCCGGGGTTTTGGCGGGTGCGCCAGTCGGCGGCCTCTGGCAGATGTCCCCCTCGGCGATTCTCCGGCCCGCGTTGGGCTGAACGGGCGCCCGTTTTCGGCCGGTCCCGCCAGCTTAAAGCAAACCAAGTCCATAACGGCGTGACCTGGCTCTATGGGCGGCCTGCAGAGTCCTCGGAGAGGCGCGGGGGATCTGGCCCTGGGGGGTGCCTCCACTGTGGACTGGCCCGCGATCGGGGCCCACCAATCCGCGGGCGGGCCTCAACCTCCGCCATGGCCAGCACGGAGAAGAACTCCCCCTGCGCATGCGCTGGGATGACGCCAGAACACGCTGGCGCTCCCGTGCATGCGCCAACTTGCGCCGGCCGGCAGAGGCCCTTTGGCACCGGCTGGCGCGGCACCAAGCTCTTCAGTGTCGGATGGCGCAGCGCCAACCACGCTGGTACCAGCCTCGCTCCTAAAGGTGCGGAGGATTCCGCACCTTCTGGTTGGCCCGACGCCACTCCTTGGCGCCAGTAAGGCCCGCCCTGTCGGGTAGGGGAGAATTCCGTCCAAAGAGTGTCAAAACAGTAAGAAATACAGAAAGGGAGTATAAAAAGAAACTTGCAAGGGATATATGAATGCAATGCAATTTTTATAATTAGTTTTCGAAAAAGAGGGTAACCAGAAACAATGTGGGATCTTTGAAAACTGATGAAGATAAGGAAATGACAGACATGCTGAATAATTACTTTGCATCAGTAATTACAGTAGAGAAAGAACTCAATATGCCAGGCACCCAAATAAACCCCAATATTAAATAGGGACAGAAAATGACAAAAATTTATGTCAGTAAAGTAACAGTAATGATAAAAATGTCACTAAAGAGTGACTAACCCTCAGATGGTTTCCATCCCCAAATTTTAAAGGAAATAGCTGAAGGTGAGCATGTTGAGATCTTCTAAAGTTATCTCCATTTGGGAATTGTTGCTTTAAATTGTTGTTTCAGAAACCTGATTGAACAGTGGTCAGCACTGCTGCCTCACCACAGCAAGGACCTGGGTTCAATTCCAGCCTTGGATCACTGTCTGTGTGGAATTTCCATATTCTCCCTGTGTCTGTGTGGGTTTCCTCTCACAGTCCAAAGATGTGCAGGTTAGGTGGATTGGCCATGTAATCTTGCTCCTTAGTGTCCAAAAAAAGGTGTGAAGGTTAGGTTAAGAGGTTATTAGGATAGGGCAGGAGAGTGGGTTTGAGTGCATTCATCTTTCAGAAGGTTGGTGCAGACTCAATGGGCCATATGGCCTCCTTCTGCACTGGTGGGATTCTATGGACTCTATGAAAAAAATTGAGAAGAGGGAATTGGCCTACCGAGTTGTTGGGAAATTTTTAGTGCCTATCATTAAGGATAGGGTGAATGAACACCATGAATGTTTTCAGTGGATCAGAGTGAGAAAACACGGATTTGTAAATCAAACAGATCTGATTGTTTTATTTGAAGCAATAAATAAACTGGTGGACAGGGAAATGTCCATTGCTGTTATGGATATGGACTTCCAGAAGGGATTTGCTAAAGGATTTCATTCGGGAAGGTTCACTAAAGTTGAAACTTGATTGAATTGAAGGTTAATTATTGATCAGGTTAGGAGATTAGCTGAGCAGCAGGAGAATCAGGCAGGTCTACGAATTGGCATGATGTGACCAGTGGGTGGCCTGCAAGGTTATGTGTTTCAATTACTCACCGTATTTATTAACAACTTATAGAGGATGGGATCGAAAGTCATATATCCAAATTTGCTGATGGTACAAAGGTGGACAGCAATGTAAGTAATGAACTTGGAAGTGTAAAAATACAGAGATAATAATATGTGAAAGGGCAAAACTGTGGCAATCCATGCCAACAAATGTGAAGTCAACCAATTTTGATAGAACAGAACACTTTCTTAATGGTGGAGTTTTAAAAAGACAGAGGTCATTAAATGTCATGAGCCAGCTCAAACAATAATAGGAACTAAGAGCTGGTGTAGGCTATTTGGTGTTTGCGTCTATTCTGCCATTCAACAAGATCATGGTCGATCTTGTACCTCAGTTCCATCTTCCAGCATTAATCATATAGCTGGTATTTCCATTATTCTCCAAAAATATACCCACCTCGGTCTAGAATTTAATCAACGACTGACCAACCACAGCTCTCTGGAGTGGAGAATTCTGAAGATTTGCTCCCCATTCAGTGAAGAAATCTCTTCTCATCTCAGTCCTGAATGGATGACTTCTTATTCTGACACAATGTTCTTGGGTTCTTGATTTCCCAGTCAGGAGAAATATTTTCTCAGCCCCTGAAGAATGTTGGGTGGGTTTCTCTGACCCTGAGGCTAAGTGTTGACTCCGGCTGAAACGCTGTCGAGAAACGCAATGGCGTCAATACGGCCCCAGGATCAGAAATTCTGGCCCCTACAGGGGGAGCAGGGCACTGGAGCAGCTCACACCACTCCAGCTGCCGATCCGGCCATGGAATGGGCGCCAGGGGATGCGCGTATGCGGAGTGGGTCCGGCATGAACCCGCGCATGCGCAGTCCCATCGGCACGATTTCCGCGCTTGTGCCCGTGTCTCCTGCGCCGGCCCCAACCCAACATGGCGCAAGAGTACAGGCACTGCGCGGAGGAAAAGAGGTCGGGAGACAGAGAGGCGGGCCCGCCGATTGGTGGGTCCCGATCGCGGGCCAAGTCTCATCGGAGGCTCCTCCCAGGGTCAGAACCCTCCCATCCCCACAGGCAGCCCCTGGACCCTTCAATGCCGAGGTCCCGCCGGCTCAGAAAGGCACCGGCGGGACTCGGTTTTTGTTTTGGGCTGCCCGGCCCATTTGAGCCGGAGAATCATGGGCCGGCCCCCGACTGGCGCCGCACTGACCACGCCGGCCCCAATGGCGCCGATTCTCCGCTCTGCGATTCGTGCAGCCCACCAGCGATTCTCCGACCCCGCGCTGGGTCAGAGAATCCCGCACGTTATGTGTTTCAATTAGATAACTTATTGGAATATTGGCCTAGTCTACTAAGCCTCTCCTCATAGCGCAAACCCCTCATCCCAGGAATTAAGTGAACATTTGTTGCTCTCTCTTTTGAACAAAGATACCCTTCCTAGGGTAAGAATACCAAAACTGCAAGAGTTCTCCAGGTGTGGCCTCAGAATGCCTTGCATAATTGTAGTAAGAATTATTTGCTCTTACACTCCAATCCCATTGCAATAAAAGCATACATGCCATTTTCCTTTCTAAATGCTTTCTGCAAATATTTATCAACTTTCTGTCATTCGTGTGCATAAAACCCAGATCTCAGTGAATACAAACATTTCCCAGTCTCTCAGCATCACTGCTGCACAGGCCAGTGCAGGGCAAAATGAGCCAATCCAGTGCAGGAGCAAATACTCCGATCAACAAGATGCATATGCTGTCATTCAGTACATTTCAGAATCCCATTCAGTTTCAAAAGTTAACTTTCTTACTTCCTCTCACAAAATAGAAGAAGTTATTGCCATACATTCACGTGAATGGAGTGCCCAATGAGTCCAAGTCCAATATCAGTGGCTCTGTCAGCGGGATTCCGGTCTTTGTCCTGGAAGAGACTTTCTGAAAGCCAGTCTGGACAGCGATGGTGGTTTGAACTATGGACATATGACCAGCTGCAGCTATTATATCAGATCAGCAATGGCCCATTTTGAAAAACAGAATTTAAATATGAGAATATGGAAGGGGATTTTCTTGCTCCATCCCCTGCTGGCATGGCAATTTAGCTTTTTCTCGATCATTTTTAATGAATATAAACTTTCTGAAAGAGCAGACTTTTTTTGCCCTCTCAGCTCTGACACTGGGTCACCCCTGCTCCACTTGCTGCTTGATGATGCCTAACCTGAGTCCCGACTGGCTGGCTCATGCACCACCTCCATTGTGGCTTTCTTCGCCAATTCGTTGGGCCCCGGCGGTGCCTCGCAGCTCATCTCGGCAACCTTGTTGCGCTGCTGCTTCAACTGTCAAGCTATGATCTGCCTCGTGCTCCTCAGCTCTGGCCTGGGGGTCGAGTCGCCCCTGGTCCCCTTGATGACGACATGCTTCAAAGTCCAAAAAAACTAGCTGGCTCACCGCCTCTCTCCTTCGTAGCTTTTATCACCAATTCGTAAAAAGGTTACAAAAGTAAACGCAAGAGATCTTCACATTGACTGCTGTCTCTCCCTCCTAGTCAGCTCAATGTGTTCCTGCTCAAAGAGACTTGACCAATCAGAGTCTGATGTCGCTCTGCATTGCCTGCTGGTAGGCTCATGAACCTATCAGCAAATGCAGAGTCATCAGGCTCTGATTGGTGCTCATAGACAATGGCTGGTATGAGCCCTCATCCCCCCCATTGGTTGGGGCCCTGTGCCTAGGCCCGGTGTATTTCATCGTACGCCTTCCTCTGCTCACTGTGCAACACATATTGTGTATTGTTTTTATTTATTCCACCAAAGTAGATAACTTAACACTTTGCTACATTGTATTCCATCTACTATGTCCTTGCCCACTCATCCAATCTGTCCCAATCTGTCCCTGGACGAAATCTAACGGACGTACCCGACTCAGGACACGACACGACCAGTAAATCACGCGAGAGGTCTCTCATGGGATTTCCCAGCTTGCTACGCCTTGCAGGTTCTAACGGGATCTTGCAAGGCGTCACGATCTGGATCTAGCCCATAATGGGCAGCATTTAAATTTGCATATTTAAATGTGCAGTCAGGTACACTTGAATATGCACTCCGCAGATCTAACCTGTGCCCAGAATCGAATGCCCTCGCCGAGAAGACCTGAGCCAAGTACCAGTTAGCACTGGCCTGTGTGAATGGGGACCAGGCGGAACAGTGTTTGGGGCAGGCTGCCAGGTGATCAGAGGCTCCAGGGTGTTTGACCCCTGGGCAGGTTGCATGCTGATGCTACCTGGGCAACTTGGCACTGCTGCGCTGGCAGCCTTCCATCCTGCCAGTGTCATCTGAGTTCCATTCCAGGTGCCTCTGCCAAGCTGGCTGTGCCAAAGTGGCATTTTGCCCATACTGGAGATCGATCTTTGGGTGCCCTGCCCTTATGAGGTGTGGTGGGCTTGAGGACACCTCTACAGGTGCATTGGGGATGGTCTGGGGGTTGGGTTGGGGGATCAAGAGATCACAGCACTATTTAAAAATGGTGCCCCACTCTCTTCCTGCACTGAGGAGAAGTGAGGCCTCGGAGGGGTGTTCCCCGCTGAGGCCCAAGAAAAACAGAGTCCTGTTCGATAGCAGGGTTGAAACACCCCATTAAACCCATCCACAACGGTACTCTTGTTTTGTTAAATCTTTCTCTCAGCTTCCTTGCATTTCCACATTGCTTACTTTTCCACCTAACTTTGTATCATCAGCAAACTTGGATACGTTACAGTCAGCCCTGTCATTTAATCAAAAAGGCTAATTGAATAGCTGTGGTGAACCACTGTGTGCACCTGTATTAGGGGATGTAAGGTAGGACCAGTACTACAGGTTCGCCGGTAGCCCCTACCGGCTAGCTCCACCCACAAGGAGCCGTATAAATATGCGTGTCCTCCACTGAACAGCCATTTCACCAGCTGCAACAGGAGGCCACGCATCTGACTGCAATAAAGCCACAGTTGTACCAATCTGAGTCTTTTGTTCAATTGATCGTGCATCAATTTATTGCAGTCAGATTTTCTAAGAAATGGATATTAGAATCAAACCAGATCGCCTGCAGCTGGATCCGCACTCGCCCGACCCCAGAAAGGACTTTAATCACTGGCTAGCTTGTTTTGAGGCCTACATCAACGCTGCAACCCCCACACCGATGGAAGCTCAGAAGATTCAGGTCTGATACTCCAGGTTAAGCTCCAACGTGTTCCAGTTGATCCAGGACACCCTGAATTACGCGGAAAAGATGGCCCTCCTAAAAGAGAACTGCGCACAGAAAGCAAACATGCTCTTCGCCATGCATGTACTCGCCACTCGTTCTCAACTCCCTGGCGAGTCCATCGATGACTTCTGGCGGGCCCTAATACCACTCGTACGGGACTGTGACTGTCAGGCCGTTATGGCCACCGAATATTCCAATCTCCTCATGCGCGACACGTTCGTAATGGGGATTGCGTCGGACTCCATCCGACATCGACTGCTGGAAGGGGCCATGCTTGACCTAATGGAGACAAAAAATTTAGCGCTCTCCATGACGGTCGCATCTCGTAATGTCCAGCCATACCCCGCTCGCCGCACGGGCCAACCGTCCTACCCTTCCTGGACCCCGAAAACGACACCCCCCCGGCTGGGGCCCTGCCTAATCAATACGCCTGCGCCGCCCGCCAATCCACGCACCCCGGGGGTCCCCGCTGCTACTTTTGTGGTCAGCAGAAGCACCCCAACCAACGCTGCCTGGCCCGCGCCGCCACTTACAAGTCCTGCGGTAAAAAGGGCCACTTCGCAGCTGTGTGCCAGGCCCGTGCAGTCACCGTTACCGTGCCCGCAATCGTCCCCTTCCCCCTGCCGAACGCATAATGGGCTCCGCCACCTTCTCCTCCCAGGACCACGTGCAGCCAGTGAGCGCCGCCATCTTCTCCTCCCAGAGCCATGTGCGGCCTGTGGACGCCGCCATCTCCTCCTCCCAGGGCCAAGTGCGGCCAATGGGCACCGCCATCTGCCCCCTCTCAGTCCACGTGCAGCCCATGGGCGCCGCCATCTTGTCCCGCCCCCGCAATGTGCGCCCCATGCGCTGCCATTTTGTTCCCCACAGGGCCTCTGGACGCCGCCATCTTGTCTTGGAATGCCAGATCTGGGTCGCCGACGCTCTCCATCTGAAACCTCGGACGACTACCCGCAGCTTGCCTCGATGACACTGGACCAGTCTCGCCCTCACAACCTGGCCACCGCTTCGACGACGGTGAAAATCAACGGCCACGTGACCTCTTGCCTGCTGGACTCCGGGAGCACCGAAAGCTTCATACACCCAGACACGGTAAGGCGCTGCTCCCTCGCGGTCCACCCCGCCAATCAACGGATCTCCCTGGCCTCCGGATCCCACTCTGTCCCGATCGAGGGTTCTGCATGGTCACTCTCACTGTCCAGGGTGTAGAATCCAGCGGTTTCCGTCTCTACGTCCTTCCCAACCTCTGCGCTGTACTATTGCTGGACCTGGATTTCCAGTGCAATTTCCAGAGCCTCACCCTCAAAATCGGCGGGCCCTTACCTCCACTCACCGTTTGCGGCCTCGCGAACCCTCAAGATTGACCCCCCCTCCCTCTTTGCCAATCTAACTGCGGATTGCAAGCCCGTCGCCACAAGGAGCAGACGGTACAACACCCAGGACAAGACCTTCATCAGGTCCAAAGTCCAGCGGCTGCTTCGGGAGGGTATCATTGAGGCCAGCAACAGCCCCTGGAGAGCTCAAGTTGCAGCAGTAAAAACGGGGGAGAAACACAAAATGGTCGTGGACTACTGCCAGACCATCAACTCGACGCGTACTGCCTCCCACGCATATCTGAGGTGGTCAACCAGACTGCAACAATTCTCGATGATTGACCTGAAATCCACCTACCACTAGCTCCCCGTCCGTAAATCGGACCGTCCATACACTGCCTTCGAGGCGGACGGTCAGCTCTATCACTTACTTAGGGTTCCCTTTGGCGTCACTAACGGGGTCTCGGCCTTCCAAAGGGAGATGGACCAAATGGTCGACCGGTACGGTTTGTGGGCCATGTTTCCATACTTAGATAATGTCGCCATCTGCGGCCATGACCAGCAGGACCACGACGCCAACCTCATTAAATTCCTCCGCACCACCACTCTCCTCAACCTTATGTACAACAAGGAGAAGTGTGTGTTCCGCATTTTTTTCCGCCCCCTTCATGCCTCTGAAATTCGGCACTCATCCGTCGAAAAAGAGGCCCAAGCTATCGTTGAAGCTGTGCGGCATTGGAGGCAATACCTGGCCGGCAGGAGATTCACTCTCCTCAATGACCAATGGTCGGCAGCCTTCATGTTCAACAATACGCAGTGGGGCAAGATCAAAAATTATAAAATCTTGCGGTGGAGAATTCGAGCTCTCAACCTATAATTACGAGGGCTTGTATCGCCCCAGCAAACTCAACGAGCCCCCAGACGCCCTTTCCCGAGGTACATGTGCCAGCGCACAAGTAGACCAACTCCGGGCCCTAAACGACAGCCTGTGTCACCCGGGGGTCACACGACTGTACCACCTCGTCAAAGCTCGCAATCTGCCCCACTCCGTCGAGGAAGTACGGACAGTCACTAGAGACTGCCAGGTCTGTGCGGAAGGCAAGCCGCACTTCTACCGGCCGGACCACCGCGCCTGGATAAAGCCTCCCGCCCCTTTGAACGCCTCAGCGTGGATTTCAAAGGGCCACTCCCCTCAACCGACCACAACACATATATCCTCAATGTGGTCGATGTGTTCTCCAGATTCCCCTTTGCCATCCCATGCCCCGGTATGACATCTGCCACTGTCATCAAGGCCCTCAACACAATCTTCGCTCTGTTTGGATTCGCCACCTACATCCACAGTGACAGGGGATCCTCATTCATGAGCGTTGAGCTGTGTCAGTTCCTGCTCAGCAGGGGTGTCGCCTCTAGCAGAATGACCAACTACAACCCCCGGGGAAACGGGCAGGTAGAGAGGGAGAACGGAACGGTTTGGAGGGCCATCCAGCTGGCCCTACGGTCCAGGAACCTCCCAGCCTATCGCTGGCAGGAGGTCCTCCCTGATGCATTACACTCCATCCGGTCACTACTGTGCACCACCACAAATAACACACCCCATGAACGTGTTTTTACCTTCCCCAGGAAGTCCACATCCGGGGTGTCGCTCCCGACTTGGCTCGCAGCTCCAGGACCGGTCCTGCTCCGTAGGCACATCTGACTCCACAAGGCGGACCCCTTGGTGGACAGGGTACACTTGCTCCACGCCAACCCCCAGTATCCCTACGTGGAGTTCCCCGACGGCCGCCAGGATACGGTCTCCCTCAGGGACTTGGCTCCATCAGGTTCCACTCCACACTCCCCCACTCACGTGCCACCCTCCCCTCCCCCGGCGCTCCCAACATTAACCCCACCAGGTCCATCCCTCCTTCCCCTGCCCACGCAAGAGGACGAGGAAGATTTTGGCACGCTCCCGTGGTCATCTCACTACTGGCCAGCACCAACGCCACCAGCACCGACGTCGGCAACACCAGCACCGACATCGCTGCCGCCGTTACGTCGCTCCCAGCGAACCGACAAAGCACCGGATCGACTTAACCTCTGACGGGCACCGGACCATCAAAATGGACATTGTTTTTCCCTCCCCACTGTAAATTATTTGCAACATTGTGTATAGTTCCACACCACCCCATTTTTAACAGGGGGTAAATGTGGTGAACCACTGTGTGCACCTATATTAGGGGATGTAAGGTAGGACCTGCACTACAGGTTCGCCGGTAGCCCCTACCGGCTAGCTCCACCCACAAGGAGCCGTATAAATATGCGTGTCCTCCTCTGATCTGCCATTTCGCCAGCTGCAGTAGGAGGCCACGCTGCAATACTATCTGACTGCAATAAAGCCACAGTTGTACCAATCTGAGTCTTTTGTGCAATTGATCGTGCATCAATAGTATTTCAATCTAACGGAATATGGTATAAAAGGATTTAATTCATGCTTCAGCTATACAGAGTCCTTGCCAGACCATGAAGTACCATCAGCAGCTCTGGACACCACATAGATACACAGATATATAGAAGATAGGAGCAGGAGGAGGTCTTTTAGCCCATCGAGCCTGCTCCGCCATTTATCACGATCATGGCTGATCATCCAACTCAATAGCCTAATCCTGCTTTCTCCCCATAGCCTTTGATCCCCTTCACCCCAAGTGTGCATCTAGCCACCTCTTGAATATATTCAATGTTCGAGCATCAATTACTTCCTGTGGTAATGAATACCACAGGCTCACCACTCTTTGGGTGAAGGAATTTCTCCTCATCCCTGTCCGAATGGTTTACCCTAAATCCTCAGACTGTGGCCCCTGGTTCTGGATCCACCCAACATCGGAAACATCTTCCCTGCATCTACCCTGTCTAGTCCCGTTAAAATTTGATACGTCTCTATGAGATCCCCCCTCGTTCTTCTGAACTCCAGCGGGACCAATCCTAACCTAGTCAATCCATCCCCTGGAATTAGGCTGGTAAATCTTCGCTGCACTCCTTCGTGAGCAAGCACATCCTTCCTTAGAGAAGGAAACCAAAACTACACACAATACTCCAAGTGTGGCCTCACCAAGGCCCTGTACAATTGCAGCAACACATCTCTGCTTCTATACTCGAAACCTCTTGCAATGAAGGGCAACATACCATTAGCCTTCTTTACTGCCTGCTGCACCTGCAAGCTTACCTTCAGCGAATGGTGCACAAGGACATCCAGGTCCCGCTGCACATTCCTCTCTCCCAATTTGCAACCGTTCAGGTAATAATCTGGCTTCCTGTTTTTGCTTCCAAAGTGAATAACCTCACACTTATCCAAATTATACTGCATCTGCCATTGATTTGCCTACTTGCTCTACTTTTCCAGATCTTGCTGTAGGATCTCTGCATCTCACCCTCCCACCCACCTTGGTACCAACTGCAAACTTTGCGATGTTATATTTTGTTCCCTCATCCAAATCATTAATATATATTGTGATAAACTGGTGTCCCAGCACCGATCCCTGTGGTACCCCACTAGTTACTGCTTGGCAATTTGAAAAGGACCCATTAATTCCTACTCTTTGTTTCCTCTCTGCCAACCAGTTTTCTACCCACCTCAATACATTTCCCCCAATACCATGCGCTTTAATTTTGCGCAATAATCTCTCATGCGGGACTTTGTTAAATGCCTTCTGAAAGTCCAAATCTCCAACATCGAATGGCTCCTCTCCCACAGTCCGCAGCTGCCACGCCAGGTTTCCGATCGCTGAAACCACACTCCCCCCCCCCCCCCCCCCCCCCCCCCCCCCCCCCCCCCCCCCCCCGCGGTCAGGAACTCGGCCCATTGGGGGCGGAGTATCAGGGGAGGGTCTTCAGGTGACGGCAAGTGGCGCGCGATGCAATGCCGCGGAGGGTAGCAAACGGAGTCAAACAGGCGCCGCCACTGATTTGGGAGGCTGAAGGGATTCTCAGCCCGATTACGAAATCTGCACCGGGGCACGGTGAATCCCCTCTAAGTGTTGACTCCAATGGAGAATCCGTGCTTATACGACAGAAAAAACGGCACTGCACCTGGACCGATTCCGTTACCGTTGAAGGGCTAGCACTGGTGGCATGTGGAACACACTCGATTCCACTGAAAAAAAGTGCGGGATATGCCGGGTCCGTGATCGACACTCCGGAGGCTGACAAGCAGCAGCCGCACATACACATTACACTCCCTGCACACACTTATCCCAGCCAAAAAGATGGCACAGGTTGTGCTGGAACACGCCCATACAGCTGATGGGTCGGCTGGGGCCAGAGGGCACTCAGCGGGGTGTCCTGGGGGGATACCTATACGAATCGTGGCACCAGGTTCAAAGTGGGCTGTTAGAGGTGTGCACAGCTGCATGACTGCCTTGCCAGCTGTGGCAATGGTGTTCCGCGTCTGTCCACCCTGACCCCACAGCCCTCCTCCTGGCCACCCCCCACTACTCCCTCCAGCCCTGACAGAAGCCCCCCCGGCCAGTGGCACAACTGTCAACACACTATGGTGATGTTGGATACCTTCTGTCCCCTCTCTCACTCCCTCAGCAGCCACGACGCCAGTTTCGCGATCTTTAAAAGCAGAAGTGAACTGCGCCGTCGGGCATTCCGCCCATCGGAGGCAGAGAATCGCAGAGGCCTGGCGAGTATGAAGTCGGGCCCACTAATGATATGCAAACGGTGTATACTGTACGTGTGGAGAGAAACACATTGACACCATTTTCGAGGTAACGGAGAATCACAATTTGGCAACGCTATTTTGGCGTTGGAAGCTATTCTCCGCCGAATCGCATTTCCTGATTTTGGTGCCGGCTAACGGAGAGTCCCATGCATGATTTTTGGTTGTTGGGGAGTCTAGGACTTGGGACGCTGGTCAAACAATTAGCTTGCTCTTTCAGGAGTGGAATTTGGAAATACTTGTATGCACAAAGTATGGCAGAAGTTTAGAACTATCTTCCACATGGCACTTGATGCCTGATCGATTATGGCTAGATTTGTATTCACCAAAAACGTTAAAGAATATGAGCAAAGCAGGCAGAGAGTTAGATCACTCAAGCACCACTATCTCATTGATTTGTGGAACATGTTTATGGGGCTAAATGCAATGGGCGGGATTTTCCGCCCCCCCGTTGGGCCCGTGAATCGCCGGGGTTCGGCGTGAATCCCGCCCCGACGGCGGCTGCCGGATTCTCCGCGCTGGTTTTTCGACGGGGGCGGGAATCACGCTGTGCCAGTCAGGGGACATTGGCAGCGAGCCCCCGGTGATTCTCCGGCCTGTGATCGGACGAGTGGCCGCCCATTTTCGGCGGGTCCCGTCGGCGTAAACTACACCAGGTCTGTACCGGCAGGACCTGGCTCCCCGGGTGGTCTGCGGAGTCCTCGTTGGGGAGGGGGGGGGGGGGGGGGCGGCGTGGAGGGGATCTGGCCCCGGGGAGGCCCCCATAGTGGCCTGGCCCGCGATCGGGGCCCACCGATCCATGGGCGGGCCTCTGCCGTGGGGGCGCTCTTTCCCTCCGCGCTGGCCGATGTAACGGTCCGCTGGGATGACGCCAGCACATGCTGGTGCTCCCACGCATGTGCCATCTTCCGCCAGCCGTCGGAGGCCCTTCGGCGCTGGTTGGCACGGCGCCAAGCCCTTTGGCGCCGGCTAGTGCGGTGCCAACCCCGCCGGCGTCGGCCTAGTCCCTGCAGGTGCGGAGGATTCCGCACCTTCTGGCCGGCCCGATGCCCGAATGGTTCACACCACTCCTCGGCGCTGGTACGACCTGCCCCGCCGGCGAGGGGAGATTCCCGCCCAATAGTGCTGTTCCAATGTTCCTCTGTTTATTGTGAAAGAATATCCTGCAGTAAGTAACTTGACAGGAAATTTGTTGTTTCCTGACTAAAACATATTGGGTGGGATCCTCCGTACCACCGCATCCATTTTCTGGTGTGGCGTGCTCCCGCCGGCAATGGTATTCTCTGACCCGGAAGCCGGCCAGTGGGATTTCCCATTGTGGGCACCCCCACACTGTTGGGAAATCCGTGGGCATGAGTGCGTTGCCGGCGAAACGGAGGATCCCGCCGACGGAGAATTGAGCTAATTTTCCTTGTTGCAGTGTGCTATGATTGCACAGTTATCGACTTTACTCCCAACAGTTAGTTACAATCAAGAATCTCAATACGCCTGTAAACCACATTTCTTGAATTTGCAAATCAATCTTTTATTAGCCCAGCACAACCCAGAATGTCAGGTGTACTTTTGTACAGCCATAAGACTGAATAAGCTAATTTAATCCTCTAATAAATTCCAGATAATCATTTCCCACCATCAATAATACTCAAGGATGTACTACAGTGAGTTGGTTCTTTGCAACAGGCTAATTATTTTCACATTTTGTGTACCAGCAGATGATGTGGTGTTCTACTCAAATGCATTGTAGCTGAAAGAAGGGAATTACCTGTAGTGGGTCCATAAAGGCTGCTTTTCAGGGAATGATAATTCCATGGAGAGAGCTTTTTAATTCTTGTGGCCTTGGACTGTGATTATGTTAGATGGTATTATTAGAAGCTACAGATTTCATAGGTTAGATAAGCCACAGATTGCAGTTCTCACAGCTTCCCATTCTTCCCTTGGAGAATAATATGAAGGAGCAGAAGGATTCACAGGCTAATTAACTTTGACTGGTCTTGCTGCGAATGATCCTTCTTTCAGGTGGCTTGCCGAATACAGCCGAAGGGCTCCCACAACCCACATGATAAGAGGAGTCACCCTCTCGGAGAGACGAGTGTCCCCCAGTTTCTCCGGTCTAGCTGCTGGGACTACCTAGAGCAGAATATGGTATGCCTCAATATTTTGGCCAAACGATGTCAGAATAATGGCTTTGAAATGAATTGCTGAGTGTATTTGATATTCCTACAACTAAGTAAATGCCTCTGTTGAAAGATGTTCCACTCGGACTGCTTCTTTTTTCTGGCTAAGCCAAAGCAGAGACTTTGGGTGCGATTTAACGGGAAAAAAAATACAGACTCCGCTTTTGAGCACGTTTAGCAGGGTGTTCCTCAGCAGTTGCAGCGTCAAGAAACGTCTCGCTATTCAACGGCACCTTGCCGTTTCTTCGACCTTAGCAGGGAATGCCCGTTGAGGCTGCACTTACATCACTTCCTGCATTGACAAGCTCAGCTTGCCAGTGCAGGAAGGATAGTCGTGAACGGAGCACCATTCTTAAAGGCAGGATTCATGGACTATCGCAACAGAAAAACTGGCGCCACACCTGGACCAATTCCACTACTACGAAGGGGCTAGCACCGGTGCCACATGACAAACAATCGATTCCAATGAAAAATGGAGCAGGATTCGCCGGGTCCATTATTGATACTCATGGGGCTGACAAGCTGAGTCGCACATACACATTGCACTCCCCAAACACACTTATCCCAGCCACAAAGATGGCACTGGTTGTGCTGGAGCACGCCCATACAGCTGATGGGTCGGCAAGGGCCAAAGGGCACCCTGGGGGGACACCTAAACGACCCATAACACTAAGTTCAAAGTGGGCTATTAGCGGTGTGCGCAGCTGCATTGCACGGTGTCTTCTGCCCGTCCAGCCTGACCCCACAGGCCACCTTCTGGCCACACCCCCGCTACTATCCCCAGCCTGGCAGAAGCCCAGTGGCCAGCGACACAACTGTCAGAAAACTATGGCGATGTTGGGCACTTTCCATACCCCCTCCCTCAGCAGCTGCCACACCGGTTTCACGATTTTTAAAAGCACAAGTGAACCCCACTATCGGGAACTTAGTCCATCGGAGGTGGAGAATCGTGGAGGCCACGGAAAAATACCGGATCGGGCCCGCTAATGATATGTAACTGGTGCCTACCGTACGTGCGTTCCGGAATGCGTTGACACCACCGTTGTCGTACTGCAGCATTGTGATTTGGCGTCAAATCGGCGCCTGCTGCAATTATGGCATCGGGACCAATTCTCCGCCCAATCACCTTTCCCGTTTTTGGAGTTGGCTAATGCAGAATCCCGCCCCAGGTCTCAGCCTTACAGTTTAAAGACACAGCATTTGCTCACTTGGCTGTATGCATTAAAGTAAATTTCTGCTTTGGAATAGAAATTGGCCTGGACTTATAACAAGTAGCCATGTTGAACTTTACCTCCATCGTTTCTT
This sequence comes from Scyliorhinus canicula, assembly GCF_902713615.1. Lineage (NCBI taxonomy): Eukaryota > Metazoa > Chordata > Chondrichthyes > Carcharhiniformes > Scyliorhinidae > Scyliorhinus > Scyliorhinus canicula. Next base: position 75,568,395 of record NC_052152.1, read on the forward strand.
TGGTGCAGATTGTAGTGGATTGAGGCCGTTGGGCAGCTGAGATGCACAGGTGAATGTGCACTCATCCACTCATCCCCTGTAAATGAAGTGCCATCCACCGAAGCCAAATACTCCAATGCTCCAGTGAACACAGCATTGAGAGGCACCAGCATGTATGAGCCAAGCATAACTTACCAGGGTTGCGGGCTGAGGATTTTCAGGCAGGTAATGATTGTCTCTATACTCCAGTAAACCTAATTGTCTACTCCTTCATCCTTCTTTTCTCACCTGCTCTTGGGCAACAAGTTAATGTTGGTGATTTTAATGGATAAATAATGAATAAATTTGCAAGGCAACCCTGTGCTATTGAAACGGAGATATTAACATCTGTCAGTCTACAGCTGCGAGAGGAATTTCTAGCCAGTGGTAACGGCAGTTGAAGAAACTATTTCAGAAGTAAGGATATTAGACTTATATAGAGCACAGAAGTAGAGCAGATATAATGGACGTTTTCTAGGATGATGCATTTGCCTGCTGCAATATTTTTAGGAACCAGGAGCACATTCTGGTTCCATCTAGTTTACTGAAGCAGTGCATTCGATCAAAAATATGAAAACAGGACTGGAAAATGATGAATGCTTCTTCAAACTTTTCATCTGTCTTGTCTGTAATTTAATGATAAAAAAATAACCACTAATCATGGCAGAAACGCAGCAAAATATATGAGCAGGAGGAGGGGCTATTTAGCATCTCAAGCCTGTTCCTTCATTCATGGTCGATCTGTGAAGCATTTCTATTGATAAAAAATATTATAATATTTGTGTAATGTAGACTCTTAAGTAGCAGCATAATTACAACTCTCTTGCATTAGCTATTAGCCCCTGCTAAGGTTTATTTTTAAATTGAAGATGATGAAGGGGAGTTATTGAAACCGGCTCCTCTTGATTAGTCTGGTTTTACACAGATCACTAGATAGCTTCTGACACACAGGCTGTCATAGACAGGGACACCTCAAAGGTGGGCTGGGGAACTTGGAAGACTCCCAGAAAAGGAATGCACGGTAATTGCTCAGTAAGTTTAAACTTTTGTTGGGCAGTTTTCTTGCACGAAACATCTGAATGCGTGATTGATCCATTATTCTGTCAATCACTGCACTAAACCTCCAATTTATAGTAATAGATAAAGTGAGAAGAATTGAAACTACTCCTAACTCCTGGCTAACCATAGTGCTGAACAACTGACATCCTACTGGACCTCCCAACCCTCCACAGAAACCCCCTGACTATCCTCCCCAACCTGAAAATAGCACCCACACCCCCACCCTGAGAACCGTCCCAACTCCCCACGGGACACTCCAACTACTTTCCCCATCCCCATCTACACTCCCAACCCCCTGTCTAGCCCCCACTCCCCAACGACCCTCCCCACCCTCCCATCCCCTACTCCCAATCCCACCCTCTAACTAACCCCACTCATTGACTAGCTGTACCCCCAACTACCCTTGACCACTCGGCCTACTCCTTGATGCCCTAATAACCCAATAACCCCTAACTAACCCTCCACCCCTTCTTAACTACCTTTGTGAGCCCCCATGGGACTCTATAACTACCCCCTGACTTACCATTCCAAGCCCCCAGCAACCACCCAAACCTCCGACTGTCCCCAACCCTGACTTCCCTTCCCAACCACAACTACCCCACAGACCCTGACTACACTTCACCCCACCGATTACTCCCTCCGCCCCCAATTACCACCTCATTCGACAACTACCCCCACCACCTCTTGCCAAGTCTTCCCACCCTCCCGACTGCCTTTCCGAACCCCCATGGTACCACCCCGATTACTATTCCCAAACCCCCGACTCAAACCAACCCTGAACCCAGCACACATACCCTCTAACTGCCCTCCCAATATTCCATGGGATCCTTCAGGCTATTGTTCTCCCCTCTCACTACCTTCCTACCCCCCAGACCACCGTACCGCTGTACCAATGGATCCCTCGTCACCCATGGGAGGGGCTGGTTCTGGTTTTGAGTTTCATTTTCAGCCCTACCCTGTGTCTGTTGTTTTGAGTTTCATTTTGGAGTTCTGCTCTGGATTCTGAAGAAAGAAGATGTGGGGCAGGATTCTCCATCCTGCCAAACCCATTTCCTGGCATGGCGCGCCCCTTACGTCAGCGGGCTCCTTGTTCCAGCAGCCGGCCAATGGAGTGTCCCAATGTGGCCACCCCCATGCCATCGGGAAATCCGTGGGTGTGAGTGCACTGCAGTGAAGCAGAGGATCCCACTGATGCAGAATCCTGCCCGTGGTTTCTAAGACTGACTTCTGAAAGCTTCTTTCCCAAGGACTGTGTGCATAAATCTGTAAAATCGTTGGGGTTTCAAGTGGTTTCCTGATATGGGCCGCACAGTGGCACAGTGGTTCTCACTGCTGCCTCACAGCGCATGGGACCCGGGCTCGATTCCAACCTCAGGTGACTGTTTCTCTGGAGTTTGCACTTTCTCCCCGTGTCTGCGGTGTACTCCGGTTTCCTCCCACAGTCCAAAGTTGTGCAGGGTAGGTGGATTGGCCATGCAGAATTGCCCTTAGTGTCCAAAATTGCCCTTAGTGTTGGGTTGGGTTATGGGGATAGGGTGGAGGTGTTGATCTTGGGTAGGGTGCTCTTTCCAAGAGCCGGTGCAGACTCGATGGGCCGAATGACCTCCTTCTGCACTGTAAATTCTATTCTAACCTCCCAACTAATAATGCCAGGCTAACGGGCCAATGGTTCTCGGTTTTCCCTCCCCCTCCTTTCTTGAACAGCAGTGTCATATTTGCTCACTTCCATTTAGAACAGGGATGAGGAGAAATTTCTTCACTCAGAGTGTGGTCAGCCTGTGGAATTTTCCACCACAGAAAGTAGTTGAGGCCAAAACAGTATATTTTCAAGAAGGAGTTAGATATAGCTCTTGGAGCGAAAGGGATGAAAGGATATTGGGGGGGGGGGGGGGGGGCGGCAATGGAAACAGGTTACTGAGTTGAATGATCAGTGATGATCATGAATGACGAAGCAGCCGAGAAGATCCGAATGACCTACTCCTGCTTCTATTTTTCTATGTTTCTATGTTAATGCAGAGATAGATAGATTCTTGACTAACAAGGAAGTCATATGTTATCACGGATAGGCAAAATGCAGAGTTGAGGCAATAATCAGATCAGCCATGATCATATTGAATGGCAGAATAGGCTTGAGGGGCCAATTGGCCGACTCCTGCTGCTAATATGTCCCTCCAAATCTTTTTTTTGGAGGCTTTGTTAAGCTAATTTAAAGGCCAATTAAGGCCAATGATCAGAGGCCAACTTCAGTTTTCCAGTTAGTCTTTGGGCCCCCTCCCGTAGTGTCTGTAGCATGGCAACAGTCTGGAGGCAGCTCCTTCGGCCACACTGGGACTTTGAGGCTCCCCCAACCTATTTGGTTATAGCTATGGCCCCAGGTTGCACGTGAAGAGGTTCTCCCTCCAGCTGTGGCCAGTTTCTATTTCAATTTTTTAAAAAGTCGTTGAGACGGCACCTCAAGATGGAGGGAGCCTCCTGGGCAGACACAACCTCTGCCATCAGCTAAATGTGAAGGAAGCTGCATGTCATTAAAGTTTTCACTTTTGAGTGCAATGAAAATTGTGTTGTCCAACACTATCAGCCAAAATTCTCTATTTTTTGAAATGGAGCATACCACTGGGGTGTTGAACCAGAAATCTGGCAGGGCGGGGCTGAGAAACCCGCCCCTCCTGTCTCGCAATCAATTCACAAGAGTTGGTCGGTCTGGGGCTGGCAGCTGAATCACATGTTAGTACAGTATATCAACGGATACAGTGAGAGGCTTCGTCACAGACTAATGTATCCACAGGAATGCAGACAGCCCAGATGGTCTCCGATTGGCCCTTCAGCTTTGAGACCACACCTTGAATGGTGATCCTGCCCTGTGGCCTCAAGTGAGTCAATGCAGGGGCAATCTATGTCAGGTGACTTGCTGATCCTGACCTGATGTGGGTTCGGGGCTCACATTTGTCTCCAACGTTGTCGTCAGAATCCATGTGTAAAGTTTTCTCTCTTAATTCTGTTCCTCTCTCCAGGGGCGCTGCCTGACCTGCTGAGTATTTCCACCTTTTCCTTTTCTATTTCTGAATCCTCGTTTGCCTGGTCAGTGCTAATGCTACCGTGTAACAAATGACCATACAAAATGAGTAATAGGAAAGAACCCACAGTAAACTGAGAGAGCAGATTAATTTTTTTTACTGGAACACAATGAACAAAAGCACTTATTGCTGACAAGATGCTAATGGATTCCCACTCATCACCATTTCTTTTTAGAAAGTTGACTTAATTGATATGGTAAGTGTTACTGCTGTGGGAAATAATCAGGACTAGAAGAAGCACACAAGAAAAACAGAAAACGGCAGCACGGTGGCACAGTGGGTTAGCCCTGTTGCCTCACAGCGCCGAGGTCCCAGGTTCAATCCCGGCTCTGGGTCACTGTCCGTGTGGAGTTTACACATTCTCCCCATGTTTGCGTGGGTGATGCCCCCACAACCCAAAGATGTGCAGGGTCGGTGAATTGGCCACGCTAAATTGCCCCTTAATTGGAAAATTAATTGGGTACTCTAAATTTGAAAAACAGAAAACAGATTTCTTGGTGCTGTAATATAGAATTGTAAGTGAAATGTATGAGTTGTAGGAAAAAATTGTGTCAGGAGGCTTTAAGTGTTTTAAGTGATCTAAGTTTGTATTGTTGGATACTAGAAAGTGCAGATTTAAATGAATTTAATTTAGTGTTTCTGTGTAAGGAACGGGTAAAACTCTAGTTAGATACATGTTAAACAAAAGTGTTTGCATGTGTGGGGGATTTGGGTGAATTTCAAACTGTCTGCATTGCGGTGAAAAGCAAACATTAGCTTAGAGAGTGACTCAGCTGTTGCTTAGAAACCAGAGGCCACCTTTTAACTGGGAAAGATCTTTTAAGATATATTTTGTAACCCTGTGTTATCCTTGAAGTCTGTGTACATTTGTGAATAAGTGGAAGGGAAGAAGCATGGTATTATAGTCAATTTTGTTATGTTTAGTAGATGTGTTTTTCTGCTGACAAAAGCCGATTGGCAGGCCTGTGACTGTTCATCCAGATTTTCCAAATAAATAAACGTTACGGTCTTTTGAGGTAGGGTTCCATTCTGGGACCTTCCAGTCCAGTAGTAACATTAACTGGGATCGTAACGAATGTTCTAGTTGTGATATCAGACCAGTGAAGGGCATCACTGCGTTCCATGGAATCCTGGGGATCTGTAGGTGTGGTAAGTCTTTCCAAGGATTGCGTGGTCAGTCTAGTCAGGGGTTGCGTGGTAGCTCTGGCCAGGGTATGTGTGGTAGGTCTGGCCAGGGGATGTGTGGTAGCTCTGGCCAGGGGATGTGTGGTAGGTCTGGTCAGGGATTGCGTGGTCAGTCTAGTCAGGGGTTGCGTGGTAGGTCTGGCCAGGGGTTGCGTGGTCGGTTTGGCTAGGGGTTGCGTGGTAGGTCTTTCCAGGGGATGTGTGGTAGGTCTGGCCAGGGGTTGTGTGGTAGGTCTGGCCTAGGGTTGTGTGGTAGGTCTGGCCTAGGGTTGTGTGGTAGGTCTGGCCTAGGGTTATGTGGTAGCTCTGGCCAGGGGTTGTGTGGTAAGTCTGGACTAGGGTTGTGTGGTAGGTCTGGCCTGGGGTTGTGTGGTAGGTCTGGTCAGGGGTTATGTGGTAGCTCTGGCCAGGGGTTGTGTGGTAGGTCTGGCCTAGGGTTGTGTAGTAGATCTGGCCAGGGGTTGTGTGGTAGGTCTGGCCAGGTTTTGTGTGGTCGGTCTGGCCAGGATATATGTGGTAAGTCTGGCCAGGGGTTGTGTGGTAGGTCTGGCCAGGGGATGTGGTCAGTCTCGCCAGGGGATGTGTGGTCAGTCTGGCCAGGGGATGTGTGGCAGGTCTGGTCAGGGGTTGTGTGGTAGGTCTTGTCAGGGGTTGTGTGGTAGGTCTGGTCAGGGGTTGTGTGGCAGGTCTGGCCAGGGGATGTGTGGTAGGTCTGGCCTAAGGTTGTGTGGTAGGTCTGGCCAGGGTATGTGTGGTAAGTCTGGCCAGGGGTTGTGTGGTAGGTCTGGCCAGGGGATGTGGTCGGTCTCGCCAGGGGATGTGTGGTCAGTCTGGCCAGGGGATGTGTGGTAGGTCTGGCCTAAGGTTGTGTGGTAGGTCTGGTCAGGGGTTGTGTGGTAGGTCTGGTCAGGGGTTGTGTGGTAGGTCTGGCCAGGGGATGTGTGGTAGGTCTGGCCTAGGGTTGTGTGGTAGGTCTGGGCAGGGGTTGTGTGGAAGGTCTGGCCACGGGTTGTGTGGAAGGTCTGGCCAGGGGATGTGTGGTAGATCTTTTCAGGGGTAGTTCCATCTAGTGTCCCCCTCCTCAGCCAGTGATACAGCCAGAGCCCCCCCCCCCCCAGAGGATAGCAGCTCGGACGCCAGCTCTCCACCCAAGACGCAGGACATCCCAGAGCTTCAGTCTGAGGATGACACAGAGTTTCCATCCCAGCTGTCTCCAATACCCTCCACCATCCCAGAGACACTCACCTCGGTGGGGCACTTTCGTGAAGTGGCGTCTGGGACACCCTCTGGTGCGCACCACACAGCAGATCCGGTAGAGCAGGTGGAGGTAAGAACACCCGAGGGGGCGGACGGTCAGAGGGCAGGCCGACCCCAGGGACTAGCTGCCATCCAGACACGTTTCGGGGTTCTGGAACAGACATGGAGACCATGGAGATGGAGTCGCAGAGCCAGGGACTACATGAGATGTTGTCGGTGAGCATCCAGCACTTGCAGGTGCAGTTGGAGGAGTCCAATGCGTGCGGGAGCAGGGGGTGTTGCCAACAATGCATGCCACCCAGGACATCACCGTAAGGGTGGTATCCTGGTATCCACGGTCTGGGCTCGCCGGGGGAGGGGAGAATGGGTGGATGTTGTGGGTGGCCTTAACCACCCCCCCCCCCCCCCCCCAAATCCATGCAGCTCCCTCACCCTCACCCGAGCATCATCACTCCAGGAATTCGATGGGACCGAATGATGGAATGGCCAGCACGGATGCAGGGATCACCCAGGTGGATGGTCCACTGTGGGCAGGAGTCAGATGTTGCCAAATGATGTGGAGCACCAGAGCTCATCGCAGAGCGGGTTGTCATCATCCTCCATCCCAAGAACTAGACCAGGTGTTACTGCCAATCGAGGGCCCCCACCCCATAGTGCTGCAAGTATGTATCACACAGGGGGCTGCACGTGAGAGGGTGGCCGGCAGGGGGGGGAAGGGGTGTGCCTGGGGGTGGGATGCAGTGCCTATGCCCTGACCAGTCCCCACTCCCCCCAGATGGTGAACCGGTTGGCAATCAGATCGTCCCGTGCATGTTAGCCCTAGCGCACATGTCTTGCAGCCTTCCATGCCTACCTGAGCTCCCTGTGCTGCCCATGTTCCCCTTCCCCAACATCCTCGTCGTCATTCGAGGACTGGCTTTCATCCTCCTTCTCCAGCACATCGCCCCTCTGCTGCGCAATGTTATGGAGGACGCAGCAGGCCGCCATGATGCGGGCGACCCTCTCAGCATCATACTGGAGGGCCCCTCCAGAGGAGTCCAGGCACTTGAACCACATCTTCAGGAGGCCAAAGCACCGCTCTATCGCGCCCCTGTTCGCTGTATGGCCTTCAATGTAGCGGGTCACTGCATCGGTCTGTGGCCTCTGGGTAGGCATCATCAGCCATGACTGCAGTGGATAACCCCTGTTGCCCAGCACAAAACCCTTTGCCGAGGGGCACCTTGAACATGTAGGGACTGATGTACCATCAATTGGACGCGAGACACGATGAAGATCCAAACTGTGGTTTTAATCAGCTAGTTGTTAGCCCGGTGGTCGACTACAGAGAAAGGCCGACCGCTGGGAAACCTGGGTACTTATACCCTGCCTCGGAGGCGGGGTCTACTTGCCTCTCGACCAATTGGTGAGCAGTCACATGACTAGTCCCAGCCAATCAGACGAGAGGCACATGACCAGCCAGAGCCAATGGGAAACCAATGCTATGCACCAATGGCAGTGCTCCCACTCATATCACCACATTCACCCCTTGTGGAGAAAGAAGGCGGGGGGGGGGTGGTGTGAGGGGAAGAGAGGGGGGTGGTCCGAGGACTGGTGATATGAGTAGAGATAATCGAAGATATGGACTACCCACTGGCTCGTGGCAAAATAAACAATACTACATACTACCAAAAAAAATTACAATAGAGTCCAATAAAGTCCCATGGCTGCATCAGATGGTCACGATCAGCCTGTCGGGTGCCCGTGATGTTCTGGTGGACCGTCGCAGTGGAGCAGGTGGCGTTGGGCCGATGGTCGTCCTTGCCTCTGGGAGCGTCGGTCGTAGATGTGTCTCCGTAGCCCGGGCCGGTGGTGGAGACGCTGTAATCGGGGAAGGGGGGGTATATGCGCTGGGTCGTGGGGGCGCGGGGGGGGGGGGGGGTGTTGATGGAAGAGGAGAGGGCCGCACGCCGGCGGGTCGCAGGTCCCGGAGCGAGACCGTATCCTGCCGACCGTCGGGATACTCCACGTACACATACTGCGGGTTGGCGTTGAGTAACTGGACTCGCTCAACCAACGGGTCGGACTTGTGCACCCGCACATGCTTCCGGAGCAAGATGGTCCCGGGAGTGGCCAGCCAGGTCGGGAGAGGGGATCCTGAGGGCGACTTCCTGGGGAAAACAAGAAGTCGTTCATGAGGTGTTTGATTAGTGGTAGTACAGAGAAGAGACGGGATTGAATGCAGGGCGTCGGGGATGACCTCTTGCCAACGGGGGATAGGGAGATCTCTGGACCGTAGGGCCAGCAGGATGGTCTTCCAAATGGTGCCATTCTCCCGCTCGACCTGACCGTTACCCGGGGGTTATAATTGGTCGTCCTGCTAGAGGCTATGCCCCTGCTGAGCAGGAATTGACGCAGTTCGTCACCCATAAAGGAGGACCCCCGGTCGCTGTGGATGTACGCGGGGTAACCGAACAGGGAGAAGTTAGGAGGGCCTTTATGACGGTTGTTGTGGTCATGTCGGGACAGGGAATGGCGAAAGGGAAGCGGGAGTACTCGTCGATAACACTCAGGAAATATGTGTTACGGTTGTTGGAGGGGAGGGGACCCTTGAAGTTTATACTGAGATGTTCAAAGGGGCGGGATGCCTTGATCAGATGCGCTCATTTGGGGCGGTAGAAGTGCGGTTTGCACTCAGCGCAGACGTGGCAGTCCCTGGTGACGGTCCTGACTTCCTCAACGGAGTAGGGCAGGTTACGGGTCTTAATAAAATGGTAAAAACGAGTGACCCCTGGATGGCAGAGGTCCGTGTGGAGGGAGCGGAGGCGGTCAATCTGCGCGCTGGTGCAGATACCACGGGATAGGGCATCGGAAGGCTCGTTGAGCTTCCCAGGACGATACAAGATATCATAGTTGTACGTAGACAACTCGATCCGCCACCGCAAGATCTTGTCGTTCTTGATCTTGCCCCTCTGTGCATTATCGAACATGAAAGCTACTGACCGTTGGTCTGTGAGGAGGGTAAACCTCTTGCCAGCCAGATAGTACCTCCAATATCGCACAGCTTTGACTATGGCCTGTGCCTCCTTTTCTTTTCCACCGAGGAGTGGCAGATTTCAGAAATGTGGAGGGTCCGGGAGAAGAAGGCCATGGGTCTGCCCGCTTGGTTCAGGGTGGCCGCCAGAGCTATGTCAGACGCGTCGCTCTCGACCTTGAATGGGAGGGACTCGTCGATAGCGCGCATCGTGGCCTTTGCGATATCCGCTTTGATGCGGCTAAAGGCCTGGCAGGCCTCCATCGACAGGGGAAAAGAGGTGGACTGGATGAGGGGGCGGGCTTTGTCGGCGTAATTGGGGACCCACTGGGCGTAATAGGAGAAGAGGCCCAGGCAGCGTTTGAGGGATTTGAGGGAGTTGGGGACAGGGAGTTCCATCAAGGGGCGCATGCGTTTGGGATCGGGGCCTATCACTCTGTTACGCACTACGTAGCCGAGGATGGCTAGATGGTCGGTGCTAAACATGCACTTATCCTTATTGTAGGTTAAATTAAGGAGTTCCGCGGTTCGGAGGAATTTTTGAAGGTTGATGTCATGGTCCTGCTGATCGTGGCCGCAGATGGTGACGTTATCGAGGTACGGGAAGGTAGCCTGTAACCCATGCTTGTCGACCATTCGGTCCATCTCCCGTTGGAAGACCGAGACCCCATTTGTGACACCGAATGGAACCCTGACGAAGTGGTAGAGGCGCCCATCTGCCTCAAACGCGGTGTACTTGCGGTCACTCTCGTGGATGGGGAGCTGGTGGCAGGCGGACTTAAGGTCCACCGTGGAAAAGACTTTGTATTTCGCGATCCTGTTAACCAGGTTGGAAATACAGGAGAGAGGGTACGCGTCCAGCTGCGTAAATCTGTTGATGGTCTGACTGTAATCAATGACCATCCGGTTTTTCTCCCCAGTCCGAACTATCAGGACTTGGGCTCGCCAGGGACTGTTGCTGGCCTCGATAACTCCTTCCTTAAGGAGCCTCTGGACCTCGGACCCGATGAAGGTCCAGTCGTGGGCACTGTATCGTCTGCTCCGAGTGGCGACAGGTTTACAATCTGGGGTGAGATTAGCAAACAAGGAAGGGGGGTCCACTTTGAGGGACACGAGGCTGCAAACAGTAAGAGGGGGAATAGGGCCGCCGAATTGGAAGGTTAAGCTCTGCAGGTTGCACTGGAAATCCAGGCCCAAGAGTCGGAGCGCATAGACGGGGGAGAATGAGGAGTTTGAAGTTTTTGAAAACCCTCCCCTGGACCGTGAGGTCCACTATGCAGCACCCGGTGATTTGGACGGAGTGCGAAATCGAGGCCAATTCGATTTGATGCTTAACTGGGTAGATGGGGAGCGCGCAGCGTCTTACCATGTTGGGGTCGCCGAAACTTTCCATGCTCCCGGAGTCCAGTAGGCATTTCGTCTTGTGTCCGTTGAGCTGGATCGTTGTCGTAGTCTTGGCGAGCGAGCGTGGTCGCGACTGGTCGAGAGTGATGGAAGCAAGTCGTGGCGAGAGTTCCAGGTCATCCTCGGTGGCAGAGTAATCGCTGGCAGGGCCTTCCGTGTTGGCCCAAGATGGCGGCGCCCAGGACCCACATGTGGAATCGGGGTCCCAAGATGGCAGCGCCCAGGACCCGCACGTGGAGCCGGGGCCCCAAGGTGGCGGGACCCATGACCCGCACGTGGCGTCTGGGGCCCAAGATGGCGGCGCCCGTGGGGACCTCGTGGCGGCTGGGGGCAGTGTTAGTGGCGTCTGCGGGCTGGTCGGAGCAGCTGGGAGCGGGGGTCGGGAGGACCGTGGGCCTGTTGCGGGGGCCGGGAGGCAGGCAGGAGAGGTCGGTGCGCAGCGTGGGGCCCTGGGGGGCCCGGGAGGCGGGGCGATCCGCGGTCTGGCAGACCACCGCGTAATGGCCCTTATTCCCGCAGCTCTTACACAGAGCGGAGCGGGCTGGGCAGCGCGGGTGGGGGTGCTTGGAGAGGCCACAAAAATAGCAGCGGGGCCCCGATAGCTTGTCGGAGCGTCCAGCAGCGCAGCCCTGGGGGGGGGGTCGGTGTCAGCGGAGGACGGGGGGTGGCGCATGCCACGATGTCCAGGGGATTGCTGCACGGCCGGGGGCGTATGCGCGGGCGTTTAGGTCAGCGACCTCCAGGGAGGTTGCAAGGGTCCGTGCCTCAGGTAGACTGAGGGCGTTCTTCTCCAGCAATCGATGGCGGATAGAGGAGGATTGCATGCCGGTAACATAAGCGTCTCTAATTAAAAGTTCCATGTGCTCAGTCGCCGAAACTTGGGGACAGGCGCACATTCTCCCTAGAGCTGTGAGGGCCTGGTAGAATTCGTCGAGTGACTCACCAGGGAACTGCTGTCTAGTCGTCAGGAGATGCCGTGCGTATACTTCGTTGACCGGCCGGAGAAAGTGTCCTTTCAGGATATCCATGTCCGCATCATAATTGCTTTCGTCCTCAATCATTGAATATACCGCCGTGCCCATGCACGAGTGGAGGATGTGGAGTTTCTGCTCCTTGGGAGGGTTTGCTGGCTGCAGTTGTCAGGTAACTGTTGAAGCACGCCTGCCAATGTTTAAAGATTGCAGGCGCATTTGAGGCATGCGGGCTGGTGCGGAGGCAGTCAGGCTTGATGCGTAGCTCCATTCCAAAATTCTAGCTGATTAAATTGATGTACCATCAATTGGACGCGAGACACGATGAGGATCCAAACTGTGGCTTTAATCAACTAGTTGTTAGCCCGGTGATCAACTACAGAGAAAGGCCGACCACCAGGAAACCTGGGTACTCATACCCCGCCTCGGAGGCAGGGTCTACTTGCCTCTCGACCAATTGGTGAGCAGTCACATGACTAGTCCCAGCCAATCAGAGAGGCACATAACCAGCCAGAGCCAATGGGAAACCAATTCTCTGCACCAATGGCAGTGCTCCCACTCATATCACCACAGGGACTACAGTGGGCGTTGCCCTGGTTAGGCTGCCTAATGCCCCGCCAACGGGTAGCGGCCGATTGGATGGTAGGGTATGGTGGAGGGTGGTGCGGAGATGGGGGTGTGGGGACACCTATATGGCCAGTGTCACTCAACAGAACCAGGGGCCAAGGTGGGTTGTCTGTGGGGTGCGCAGCAAGTTGGCTGCCTTGCAGGCCGCGGTAATAGCGGTCCGTGCTTAGACACTGCCCCAGTCTCGTGGGGGGGCCACACGGCCTGTTCCCCTGTCACCCCACCACCTCCTCCGGCCCTGGCAGGGACCCTCCACCCCAGCCAGCCCAGCAGGTATCCGGCCTGGCAGCCCACAGTCGCGCCTCTCTGTGTCCTACCTTCTCTCTCTCTTCCTCATCAGCCATGACACCATGTTTCGCGATTTTTAAAAGCACAAGTGAACCACACTATCGGGAGTTTGGCTCATCGGAGGTGGAAAATCGCGGATCCCATGATAGGAAAACGTTGTTTATTGTATTTGCGTTCCGGACCACATTGACGCCACTGTCGAGGTGACAGAAAATTGTGATTTGGCGTCAAATTGTCGTCCGCCGCGACTTTGGCATCGGGACCTATTCTCTGCCCAATTTCATTTCACGATTTCGGCATCAGCCAACGGAGAATCCCGCCCTATGTTTATGTGTGAGAGAGAGAGTGTATGTATGTGTGTGTGGGTGTGAGAAAGAGAGGGTGTGTGTGTGGGAGAAAGTGTATCTTTGTGAGCGAGAGTGCATGTATGTGAGAGTGGATGTGTGTGAGATAGAGTGGAGGTGTGTGTGTGAGAGAGAGTGCGTGTATGTGTGTGAGGGTGTGTGAGAGAGAGAGTGCGTGTGAGAGAGTTTGTGTGCTTGTGTGAGGGAGTGTATGCGTGAGAGTGCATGTGTGTGTGAGAGTGCAACAGATTGCGACAAAAGTGAGGGTGTCGTGCAAGAGAGTGTGTGTGTGCGAGAGAGAGGGTGGGTGTGTGGGGGAGAGCGTGTGTGTGTGACGGAGTGCAACAGATTGCGACTGAGAGTGTGTGTGTGCAAGAGAGTGTGTGCGAGAGAGAGGATGTGTGTGTGAGAGAGTGCATGTGTGACAAAGGAGAGCCAGTGGAAGTGATCTAATTGGATTTCCAGAAGGCCTTTTACAAGGTGCCATTAGGAGAACACTAAATATGAAAATAGCCCATGGTGTTAGGGGCAAGCTACTAGCATGGATAGTGGATTGGCTGACTGGCAGAAGGCAGAGAGCAAAGATAAAGGGGAGCTTTTCAGGATGGTAGCTGATGACTAGTGATGTTTCGCAGTGGTCAGTGTTGAGACCATAACTTTTCACAATATACATTACCAATCTGGAAGAAGGAACGGAGGACATTGTTGCTAAGTTTGCATGTGATATAAAGATATGTAGAGGGACAGGTAGTATTGAAGAAGCAGGGGGGCTGTAGAAGGACTTGGACAGGGTAGGACAGTGGGCAAAGAAGTGACAGATGGAATAAAATGTAGAAAAGTGTAAGGTTATGCACTTTGGTAGGAAGAATAGAGGCATAGACTATTTTCTAATTGGGGAAAGACTTCCGAAATCTGAAGCACAAAGGGACTTAGGAGTCCTAGTTTAGGATTCTCTCACGGTTTTATTTTAGTTCTCCAGTTCTCTAGCAGCATTCTTATTATTGAACGAATATGTGAGCAGAACAAGCAGCATCGTTCCTCTCATCAAAAGTGAAGTAAGATTTTTGAATTAGATTTTTTAATTTTTCTTTAACATAACAAAAAGGTTTCTTAGGGATTCCATCAGTATTCTTGGAAGCGAAAAGGGATGCATATCTGGAAAGGTTTGGGAAACTCTGTACTAAAGGAAACTGGAGAATCATACTCCTCTGTGAGAAGATGTCAATATTATATTTTACATCAGATAATCTGTACAGTGTGTCATGATATGTCTATTGACTTCGATGTAAAGAGTTAAATTAATGATAATGATTCATACCACTCGAGGGAACCACAGAACAGTCACATATATATATCATGTGACTTGGGATTCTGGGATTAGTAGATTAAGAAGATTAGATAGTAAAATAATTAGATAGGGAGGCGTGAGAGAGAGCAGTTACATACTTGAGAGTTCTATAAGTTAGAGATAGCATAGTTTAATACAATAACCTTCCACTTTAGGAATGTGAATGAATCTTAGTAGTGGAAAGACATTTATAGTTTTGTTTGTTAACAAAGCTTTGTGTTCTTTATTCAACACTGCGCATCTGAGCCATCCAGGTAAAGCAGAATAGAGAATATGACATAGTATTTTACGTATTATTATGAACCTTTTTTATCCTCTCTAGGCCTGCCGTAAACCATGAACATTTGAGCGTAAATGTTGTTTGGTAAGCATCCCTCTGGTGGCAGCTGACAATCTCATAAAATGATGGTTTGTGCTGTGGTGGTCAACTCTACGTTAAGTACACATTGGTGTAGTTCAGGAGCCCCACTCTGATATGGAAGTCTCTGCTACATTCGTTGCAGGGGAATATAATGGGTTGAGAAAATGCCCGATTCGCTGGCCTGTTTTTCCTGGAACCTCTTCCCATCCAATTGAGCTTTCCGTTCAGCTCATCTCTTCTGTTGCCTTTCCAGTCAGCCTCAAGACATGATGACTGCCAGTGACTGTCTCCAAGTTGTTAGTCACTAAGTCCATCTTCATATCTCATTTGCGGTGGAGGTGCGGATGCCCATGATGTCATGACTCAGTTGCCAGTTCACCGCAGAAAGAAGTGTTACAACACCAGGTTAAAGTTCAACATGTTTTTTTCAAACACTAGCTTTCGGAGCACTGCTCCTTACTCAGGTGAAAGAAGAGGTATGTTCCAGAAAAATATATATAGACAAATTCAAAGCCGTACCCATGTGTGCAGAACCTGGCTGGAAGTTTCTGCTCAGCGATTCTGCGTTTTCACTGAAGGCCGCCTTGGAGAATGCTTACCCGGAGATCAGAGGCTGAGTGCCCTTGGCATCTCCACATCACCGTATAGAAGGTATAGGAGTATACCTTCTCTGGGTACATGGCTGTTATTCATCTGATGAGCATGGCCAAGCTGGCGGAGATATTCTTGGCTGAGAAATGGGTGTATGCTGATAGAATTGGCAAACTCCAGGCTCCCTGAGTTGCTGACCTTTTGCTGCCAAGAGATGCTGAGGATATGTCCGAGATAAGGACGGTGGAAACTGTTCAGCTTATTTCCTGCCAATCCTCAGTTTTCCATTATCCAACTGTGTATCCAACTGGTTCTAACCCTAGAGGAATGGTAATAGGTTTAAGGGAGCAGAACAATTTGAAATATACTTCAAAGATGTTCAGTTTTTAAGAGTTCTTAAACTGAAAACAGAGAAATTTTCAGCCTGGATAAGTTATAGTTGCTCAATGCCAGATGGTTTTGGTTCAAGTCTCTCCGGATCTTCATCACATCAGCAATCCTAACAGTTCAAGGCAATCGTGAAGGAGTGCAACATTATTAAATCTGCCACATTTCAGATGTGGCATGCAATCCACGCCCTGTTCAGATAGATGTAAAGATCGCAAAATATAATTTGAAGAAAGGCAGAATTCTCTTTGTGCTCTGGCTACATTCCTCCTTTATGTAGCACCACGCAAAATCAAAAACGCAAGTAATTAATCTTCATCTCATTTGTTATTTGTGCAAATTGGCTGTTGTAATTGCCTGGATGAGAACATTGCGTGCATTTCCAAGTAAATCATTGTCTACAAAGTGCTGTGGGATGTAGTAAAGCACTAGATAAATACTAATTTATTTCTTAGCTATCAAGCCTTCAATATGACGGTAATTTTGTGAAGTTCTTTTGATAGGAGGCCCTCTTCTTCACTCAATCTTTACAGGTGCCATTCCAATGGCCCTTCAAGTGCTCTGTTTTAAAAGTGATTTTGGGCCTTGAACTCTGTCCTCTACCCAAGCTTTCTGGGACTGCCAGGCAGCAAAACCAACAGCTTGTAATTGTACAGGGTCTTTAACATTCTAAAATGACCCAAAGTGTTTCACTGCATTGTTACCAACAATTTGAAATGAAATGAAATGAAAATCGCTTATTGTCACGAGTAGGCTTCAAATTAAGTTACTGTGAAAAGCCCCTAGTCGCCACATTCCATCGCCTGTTCGGGGAGGCTTTTACAGGAATTGAGCCATGCTGCTGGCCTACTTGGTCTGCTTTCAAAGCCAGCGATTTAGCCCTGTGCTAAACAGCCCCTTGATTGAGGTTCCCAATATCCCTCGTTATCCAAGGCTCCCTAAACTTACCATACGTATCCTTCGTTCTCTCAGGAACCTGACTTTCCTGAACCCAAATCAACTGTCGTTTGAAAGACTCCCACATGTCCGATGTTGATTTATTATCCAACAGCCGCACCCAATTCAAATTCTTCAATTCCTGTCTACTGTTATCGTAATTTGTCTTTCCCCAGTTTAGCACCTTAGCGTGAGGGTTACCCTGATCCCTCTCCAAAAGTACCCTAAAACCTAGGGAATTGTGGTCACTACTCCCAAAATGTTCCACTACTGAAACCTCAAACACCTATCCAGGCTCATTCTCCAATATCAGATCCAGTACTGCCCCTTCCCCAGTTGGACTACCTACATCTTACATCAAGAAACCTTCCTGAATAGACTTAACAAACTCTGCCCCATCCAAACCCCTAGCACTAAGTGAGTCCTAGTCAATATAGGGGAAATTAAAATCCCCTACCACAACAACCCTGTTGCTTTTGCACCTACCCAAAATCTCTATCTATCTACTCCTCTATCTCTCGCTAGCAGTTGGAGGTCTGTAATAAACAGCCAACATTGTGATTGCCCCCTTCCTGTCCCTGAGCTCTACCCAGATTGCCTCATTGTATGAGCCCTCCAAGGTGTCTCCCCGCAATACAGCTATAACATTTTCCTGAGCCAGTAATGCTACTCCCCCACCCCTTTTACATCCCCCTCCATCTCTCCTGAAGCATCTATATCCTCCAATGTTCATCTGCCATTCCTGCCCTTCCTTTAACATTGTTTCTATGATAGCCACAACATTGCAATTCCAAGTACTAATAAGTGCTCTTAAGTCCATTTGCCTTACCCGCTATACTTCTGGCGTTGAAACAAATACACTTCAAACCACTGTGTTTGAGCATTCGGGGTGAAGTTGTTCTCTTATTTTTGTTCTCTATTTCCCCTTCAGTTATTATACCTTCTAAGCTAGTGCTCTGGTTCCCACCCACATGCCATACTAGTTTAAATCCTCCGAAGAAACTCTAGCAAACCTCCCACCCAGGTTATTGGTGCCCTTCCAGTTTCGATGAAAACCATCCTTCTTGTTCAGATCACACCTGCCCCATAAAAGATCCCAATAGCCCAGAAATCTGAAACCCTCACTCTTACACTGTTAGACGTTTAGCTGGTGTTGTATAAAGAGTCAAAGGTTCTGCTCCTTTTCCACAAACATCTTTAATTTACTTCAACAGACTCTGAACAAAACTCTAATATCACATCACCTGACACAAAGGCCACCTGAAGCCCCTTTACATATCCATGTCAATTATTGGATACTTAACATAAATGGGACAACTAATTGGAATGTGTCTTAACCCATTACTTAACAGTCTCCCCTTCCTTGAAGAAAAATATAATTAGGTGAAAACAAAATTACAAGAAACTCAAAAACGCACATGCAATTTCCCCCCTTCTTTTTTTTAAATTTTTGGACAAAAAAACAGTCAAAGAAACAGGCGCCTTTCATTAACAATATCCAAAAGTTTCTGTGAGCTAGCCCCCTTTTTGTAAAACAGTTTGACAATTCATAGCCTCAGTCAACCCGTTTAATTTTTGCTATCTCCCCTCTGTCCAACATCTGCTTCAAACTTGCGATATCTATCCTTAACCTTTTTTCATTTACACTTTTTGTAGAGTGCACATTTTCCCACAGAGATTTATTGTCAATGTGACATTCAATAGGTATATTACCCAAATCCCCTAATCCCAAAATTTCTGTCAATATCTGAGATATTTAAAAGGCCACATCCACCGCTTCTACAAGGCTTCACGTCTCAGCAGCCAAAGTGCTTTTGACCACTCTTCTTATTTTCTTTGTTTCCCACACAAGAGGGCAACTTTTACCATTGTTCCCTAAAAGGAAAAATATAACCTCCTGCGCTTGAAACCCCATCACATAAATTTGCATAGGATGCATCACTATAAACTATGAGGTTCAAGTGCCTACGGTCACTTAAAACCAGGAACCTCAAAACACACTCCTGCATTTTTAGTTTGACCAATGCTTTATTTGCTCTTATTATGTCTTCCACTTTGGGATCATTCATTTTTGTACTCTAAGTCATCAAAACTCACGTCCGGTCTAGTCTGTCTGCCTAACCAATTCAGTTGCCCAATTAAACTTTGCAGTTGCTCTTTTTCCATCTTTGAAACCACCGTGTCATTTTGTGAAACCCGGGCACGACTAATTGCTATTGGGCTGATGCTTTTCCAATAAGATTGCTAACGTAAAGTTGCCCCTAACTTAGTCTGTCCGATTTCCAGTCCAATATATTTAAATGCACCGGAAGCCTGACTTCCAAGCCTGAATTCTTTCCTCAAACCAGAGATTGCAATAGCTTCTAAATCACTAGTCCCACCCCACAAAAAATCATCGACATGCATCATAAAGATGCCAGAAAGATTTCCTTTATAGTGCCAGTGAAACATTGCCGGATCTGCTTTCAACTGGCAACTGTCTAACTTTAACAAAACTGACCTTACCAAAAGTACCAGATCCTAGACACATCATTCAGTCCATATACACATTTGTTCAACTTCCTGAGTACCCCTTCTGTGTTAGCTGCCTCTTCAGGAGAACGGAGAAAAATATCTCTCTGGAGTTGATGACCCTGCAAAAAGGCAGCTTTTATATCTATAGATTTGCATTCCCATGCCTTTGTGACTAATAGAGCCAAGAAGATCTTTAAAATAACCTTTCCTGCCGTAGGTGAATCTACCCTTAAATCTGATCTTCTAAGTTTTCTTCAAATCCCATTGCCACAAGCCTAGACTTTGCCTGATAAGTGCCATCCGGAAGAACCTTTTCCATGCAAATCCATCTGTGGGATAGAGCTCTTTGTCTCCTATCTGGTACTTCAGTGTATACCCCAAATGCACTCCAACTATGCAGTTCTTGCTGTTTGACATCTTTGATAGCTTTTTCATCTAATTTATTGGAAGCCACCAAAATCTCACGTGCATGTGGGTTCTACTCCTATTAGTATTTGTAGTCTTACTCATGTTCCGAGATCTTGATAAACAACGTCCCAGATGACTCTGGTTCCTCGTCATATCTGCCTGCTCTGTCTAAATTTGAAAATTTGTAATCTGTACCCATTATCCTTGATGAATGTACCATAACAGTTTGATTGCCATGTTGCAAAATATTGTTTTGCCATCTATGCCTATGATCTTCCCTGGGCCTTTCCATTCATTAGAATTGTCTCTCTTATAGTATATTACATCTCCTTGCTGAAAAACGGCATCTGATGGCCGTACATTATGTCTTAAAGCTCTGCGAATTCTTTCAGAGACTTCTGCTTCCAAAAAAGGTTTCCTACTGCTATGTAATGCATTGGAATGCTCAGCAAAAGCAGAGCTAATTGTTGTTCCTTCCCAAGCTGGAGGCTGGTCATCTATGATTGACGTTATTTTAGGATTTCTACCAAACACTAATTGATAGGAACTATAGCCCTCAACCATCTGCAATGAATTATTTGCATGTACCGCCCATGCTAAAGCTGAATTTAACTTGCGGTTTGGTCTATCTGCCAAAATTTTCCGGAGCATGGCATCCATTACCGCATGGTTTCTTTCACAGACACCATTACTGAATGGGCTTTCCGCAGCCGTATTCATAACTGTGATATTCACGTTTTCACACTTATCCCTAAACTCATCATAAGCAAATTCTCCCCCATTGTCCGTGAGGAATTTTGCCGGTGGGCCCATTCCTGTCCCTATCCATTTTTCCACGATTTGATCCAGAATTACTGTCTTTTCTTTACTTCGTACAATCTTTGATTGACTAAATCTGGTTGCTAAATCTACAAAATGCAAAATAAATATATTATTGGCTTTATCCCAGATCTTAAGGTCCATGGCCACAAGGTCGTTAAAATCCCTGGCCAAAGATAGGGTTACTATCAGTCATGCTGGTGTCCTTCTGTACTTCCTACAAACTTCACCGTGATCACTAACCTGTTCAATCCGTTTAGTATAGTCTTTTTCCCTTAACCCTGCATCCTTTAATACATTTTTCAGCCTCCGAGGAGACGGATGCGCAAATTGCCTATGCAGTTTAATACAACAAGCTTTTTATCAGCTAAAGTCCCATTTTCAACAGCCATTAACACATCCTTAACAACTGTACTTGAAATATTATTTGTCAGTAATGGAATACAATAGTGTCCTGAGTGTGTACAATGTAAGTCCACCGTCTTTCCAAAAACTGTTGCCTTATCCTGTTGCATACCCAGTTTCATGTATGCTTTCTTCATCAACGGTCTTGTTAGGGGCCAGGATTTAGAGAACCCCAAAGTGTATCATGGAGATCACCTGACCCACAACTTTTAATAGATTGTGGTATGGGGAACACACAGTCCACTCTACAGGTGTGGTACAACAGAAATGGAAAAATATTTTTTAAAGCAAAACAATGTTTATTCTATGAACTCAAGTTAACCTTTTTAAAACAGAGTGAACATCTTAGCAACCATCAATTCAAATACAATCCCCGAAGAGGACCACACTAAGTAATGCTTTCGCTGTCCTTTTAACATCCAGAAGACTTACAAAAAACAGAACCTTTAACAGAAGCACATTAGGTTTACATTCACTACTGAGAACATTTATAATTCTGAATTCACCAAATGATCAAGAGATAGTCTTTTGATGGCAGAGAGAACAGCAGTACACCTGCTTAGTCTGGCTTCAGCTCCAACATCGAAAACAAAACTAAAACACACCCTGCAGCAAACAGCCTAAAACAAAAGTAAAAAGCTTCCGGATAGCCAGCTCCACCCACTGTCTGACATCACTGCAGTAATAAACACCCATTTCTTAAAGGTACTCTCACTGCAGATATTTCTATACACACCCATTTATAAACACCCATTTCTTAAAGGTATTCTCACATGACAGTCTGCTCAGAAGCAAAGGTATCTCACTTGACATAACATCCGTGCTAATGAAATGATTCACTCCGGCAATATTGCAAGTAATCGTCACTCTTTTCAGCGACTTCAGAGTATTATCATCCCCAAACCTGAAACTTGTGGAACTTTCAAATTCCTTAACTTTGTTACGATTTTCAGCATTCATGGAGTTCAGGTAACACTTTAACCAGTCAATCCCACACACAGTAGATGTGCAGCCACTGTCCAATACAGCACAACTGAAGGATTCTGCAACCAACACCCTCATTTCTGGCATAAAACTGCTTGTTAAGAGGACAAAGCTTTCTTTCTAGTCACTATCTTTTTCCTTTTCTGACTCTTCCGTGTCATGTGTCGCTTCAAACACTCTATTATAATGTGTTGGGCAGTTAAAAGCATAATAGTATTGAGAGTCACATCGAAAACGTCGTTTTATCATACAACAGGCATTTTTGGGGTTCATCTTCCTATTATAGGTTCTAACTGGGTTTCTGTCTTCATACTTTCCGGGTCCCGATCTCCCTCTATAGTCTTGGAACCTGTTTGTAGCCATGCGATTTCACCATCCTGTTAGTAGTGTGTCTTCCATATTCTGCTTTATTGCAGACTGACCTATTTGGGTCATCAGAGCTATCGGAATTGAATGTTTCCCCAGAAACTTTTTTAAAGCTTTTGTCATCTGATTCGAATAAGATATCCTTATCCGCAAACTGAACTCCTGTCAAAACCAGGAGCCTATCCATGTTGCTCACTCTAGCACAGTCAAGTAATTTAAAGGCCAACACAGACTATGGAAATTCCAGGTTGTGTTTCTGCAGTCTTTTACACAGTCTGCCAAATCCCATTATATAGCCTTCCATGGAGAATTCCTCTATTTTCCGGAACCTATCAAAATCCGACCATACTTCATACACACTTAACAAGTCATCCTTTTTATAAATTTGATCCATATAACATAATAGAGTCTCCAGAACTTCTTCTGAGTCTAACTCTTCCAATTCCAGCTCAGAAAACACTTTGCTTCAGATTTTACTGTCATAAGGTAAAGAAAGAGTCAATGCCATACCTTGTTTACTCTTTCTCAAGGCAGTTACCTTAGTCCACAGAAGTACTGCACTCCTCCATTGATCGTACGATTCTCTTTCAGAAAACAAGAGGGGGGGGGGGGTGTAGTCCTATCCAGCCATCTTTATCTGTTTATTTTTCTTCTCACTCACTCCTTGGTTTGGTCTGGAAAAGTTTTCTTTCAACCCTTCACATTTGCACAGCAGCCATCCTCTGCTACCATTTGTTAGACGCTTAAGCTTCTGTTTATAGAGTCAAAGGTTCTGCTCCTTTTCCAAACACCTTTCATTTACTTCAACAGTCTCTGCACAAAACTCTAACATCACATCACCTGACAAAATTGCCACCTGAAGCCCCTTTACATATCAGTGTCAATTATTGGATACTTAACATAAATGAGACAACTAATTGGAATATCTCTTAACCCATTACTTAACATACACCACCAGTTTAGCCATGTATTTTGCTGCACTGCACTATCCTTCGATTTCTAGCTTCACTGGCACATGGCACAGGGAGTAATCCTGAGATTACAACCCTGGAGGTCCTGCTATTTAGCTTACTGCCTAACTCCCTGAACTCCTTCGGCAGGACCTCATCACTGTTCCTGCCTATGTCATTAGTACCTCTATGCACCATGACTTCTGGCTGGCCACCCTCCCCCTTCAGGATGTCCTGTGTTCATTCAGAGACATCATTGACCCTGGCACCAGAGAGGCAACATACCATCCTGGAGTCTCGAAACATTAGCTCCATTATGTCTCCACAGATGCTGTCAGACCTATTGAAATTGTCCAGAATTTTCTGTTTTTGTTTCAGAATCTAGCATCCAAGCTAATTTGCTTTTAGCTGAGTGAAACTCTGTAACTAAAATGCTTTCCAAGAAAAGAACAAAAGGAGGCAGTGGTATTGTCTCTGGACTTCCAGAGACCCAGGGTAATGATCTGTGGACCCGCGTTCGAACCCCACCACGGCAGGTGATGGAATTTAAACTCAATAAAATATTTGAAATTAAAAGTGTAATGATGACCATGATTGTTGATTGTCATAAAACAATCATCTGCGATCTGGCATTGAACCAGGCACTGGAAATGAAAATGGAAAACGCAGTCCTGTCGACCCTACAAAGTCATCCATGGTAACATCTGGAGACTTGTGCCAAAGTTGGAAGAGCTGTCTCACAGATTAGTTGAGCAACAGCCTGACACAGTCATACTCACGGAATCATACCTTACATTAATGTCTCAGACACCACTGTCACCATTCCTCGGTACGTCCTTTCTCACTGGCAAGACAGACCCAGCAAAGGCAGCAGCACGGTGGTATACCGTTGGGAGGTAGTTACCCTGCGAGTCCTCAACATTGACTCTGGATCCCATGAAGACTCATGGCTTCAGGTTAAACATGGGAAAGGATGCTGATTACCACGCAACATCCACTGATGAATAAGTATTCCTCCATGTTGAATATCACTTGGAGGAAGCATTGATGGTGGCAATGGCGCAAAATATGATGGGGGACTTCAATGCCCATCACCAAGAGTGCCTCGGTAGTACCAGCACAAACCGAGCTGGCCAGGTCCTAAAGGACATAGCTATTAGGTTGGGATGCAGCAGGTGGTGAGGCAACCAACATGAGAGAAGAACATACTTGAACTCATCCTTACCACCCTGTCTGCTGCAGATGCAGGTCATGACAGTATCAGTAGAAGTGACTGCCGCAGAGACCTTGTGGAGAAAAAGTCCTGTTTTTACATTGAGGATACCCTCCATCGTGTTGTGTGGCACTCCCCCCCCTGCTAAATAGGATAGGCTTCGAACAGATCTAGCAACTCAAGACTGGACATCCGTGAAGCGCATTGGGCCATCAGCAGCAGCAGAATTATATTCAACCACAATCTGCAACCTTGTGGCTGGGAATATTCCCCGCTTTACCATTATCACCAAGCCAGATGATCAACCCTGGTTCAATGAAGAGTGCAGGAGGGCCTGCCAAGAGCAACAGCAGGCAATCCTAAAAATGAGGTGCCGACCTGGTGAAGCTCCAATACAGGACTACTTGTGTGCCAAACAGCACAAGTAGCAAGTAATAGACAGAACTAAGTGATTCCACAACAAACACGTCAGATCTATGTTCTGCAGCCCTGCCACATCGAGCCATGAATGGTGATCATTGATCATAGAATTTACAGTGCAGAAGGAGGCCATTTGGCCCATCGAGTCTGCACCGGCTCTTGGAAAGAGCACCCTACCCAAGTTCAACACCTCCACCCTATCCCAATAACCCAGTAACCCCACCCAACACTAAGGCCAATTTTGGACACTAAGGGCAATTTATCATGGCCAATCCACCTAACCTGCACATCTTTGGACTGTGGGAGGAAACCGGAGCACCCAGAGGAAACCCACGCACACACGGGGAGGATGTGCAGACTCCGCACAGACAGTGACCCAAGCCGGAATCGAACCTGGGACCCTGGAGCTGTGAAGCCATTGTGCTGTCCACAATGCTACCGTGCTGCCCTAGTCAATGGAGTAGCACTGCTGCCTCACGGCGCCGAGGTCCCACGTTCGATTCTGGTCCTGGGTCACTGGGAACCCCACCACCTGGAAGTTCGCTTTGAAGCCACCCATAATAATAATAATCGCTTATTGTCACGAGTAGGCTTCAATGAAGTTACTGTGAAAAGCCCCCAGTCGCCACATTCCGGCGCCTGTTCGGGGAGGCTGGTACGGGAATTGAACCTGCGCTGCTGGCATTGTCCTGTATTACAAGCTAGCAATGTAGCCCACTGTGCTAAACCAGCCCCTTGACTTGGAAATATATTGCCATTCCTTCACTGTTGCTGGGTCAAAATCCTGGAACCCTCTCCCTAACAGCACTGTGGGTGTACCTACACTCAGGGACTGCAGATGTTCAAAAAGGCAGCTCATCACCTCCTTACGAAGGGCAACTAGGGATGGACAATAAATGCCGATGCCCATATCCTGTAAAAGAGTTTTTAAAAAACACCAAATATCAGAGAAGGCTTTCAGTGTGGAAGAAATTATTTCTCTAATACCTCCCGCAACCAAATGTTTCAGGTCTATGGTTACATAGGGATTTGCAATATTAGAATACAACAACTGGAGTGACTTAAATTAATGCAATCCATCAACAATAATTGACTTAAGTTGTTAGTCCATTAACAGTCTGTGTTTATTGCTGATTTAAACTAATATCAGACATTGTGATGTGACATTAAAGTTATTATTATTCTCCTCATAATAAGTTCTCATTACAATATCAATATCTGAAATACCAATATCTCCATTGATATTAATACACCTACCTTACAGTATTAAGTTCAATGCATCCCTCCTCACAATGGTATCAGTGTTAACTCTAAAAAACATCAAAACAAAATGATTTAAAAGGCAGTATTCTTGAAAAGGAGCATTGATGGTGTGACTCCTTTAAGGTTCTGCATTGCTTTGTAAATCAGGCACAGTGTATATTTAGAATAATATCATATTAAAAATGGAGAACTATTCATTGTCTGCAGTGACCTTTTTCCACCCTAGTACTAATGACTCACTTAAATTCAAATCTTATTAAAGAGGTTGAGTATAAGGTTTAGAGACACACTTTGACTACAAATGAAATGTGAGCTCCTGTTATTCAGGAGTATTCGATCACTGTGGTTCCAGTGTCTTTTTTTGTTTGACATAATTTACTCTAATTAGGCGATGCTATCATTCAATCTGCACTCCTTCTCAAACAGCAACGAGATTTAGCTTGTACAGGTCAACTGGATCTTAACTGGTAGATAAAAACCCATCCATGGTAGTATTACTTCTTGATTTGCATTTTACTCCTGTGAACCAGTCAAGCAAGTAAGCCCCAATCCTGAGCATTTCAGCACAGTGATAGAAAGCTGATGTCAGGGTTAGAATAGCGAGCATGGAGGACTGTTGCTTCACCTTCAAACATATATATCTGCTGCTGGAATAACTGAGGATACAATTATAAACCAGCACTCTTGTGCACAATGGCATGGAGATTCTGAATGAACCTTTCATCTGTTTTGCTGGGGGATAATTTCTGGATCAAAAGTGGGCTAGTTTCAATATTAATATGCACGATTAAAAATTCCAACTCTGGTCGCTGGTCTGCCACAGTGCTTATATACAGACAATGGGCGGAATTCTCCGCACCCGGGAAAAATCGGCAATGCCGTCGTGAACTCGACTAGTTCACTCGGCTAGGAGCGGGGCCGCGGGAAACACGTGGGTGATGACGCCAGAAGCGTGCAACGTCCGAATGACGTCGGTATGACGCCGCTCCACATCGTAAAAAGGCGCGGGCGATGAGGTCACCAGACGGAGAGGGAGGATGACGGAGCCACGAAGGGCCGCCCCGAGGTTCGTAGAGAGTGACCTGGAGACCCTCCTCGATGTGGTGGAGCAGCGGAGGAGCATCATCTGCCCTAGAACAGGGCATCGCCACCCTGCCAGTGTTGTGCAATGGGCCTGGCGTGAGGTGGGCACGGCAGTGAGTGCTGTGGGGCAGACCCCTCGGTCTGGGGAGTAGTGCCGAAAGAAGCTCCACGACCTCACCAGGGCAAGTGCCAAGAGGGTTCCCCCGGGTCACACAACACCCCCCCCCCCCCCAAGTCCCTCATCACCCACCTCCCCCCCCCCCCCGGGGCACGAGGGGGAGGGGGGGCGGGAGTGAGTGGAGGATGGTTAACAAAGTTGTCACAGACCCACATGAGCGCTGCGACCCCCTGGAGAGATGCCATGGTTTAGCTGCAACTTTCCCCCCAACCTGTGCCAATAACTGAACGGCCTGCTGATACCTGCCGAATTGTAATGATCTATCTATGCCCCCCCTAACAGGACAAGACTGCGCACAACAACCGGGAGCGCAACAAGACTGGAGGGGGTTCTCCCATAATGCACCCCCTGACCGCCTTTGAGCAGAGGGCTCTGGACCTTGCTGGGGGATCTGGCACCCGAGAGGTCGCGCAATGCGAGGTTGGCAGTGCAGAACCAAGTGAGACAACCCCCCCCCAGCCCATCCTCTCTCCCCTCACACCCTGCCCACTGGACCCCCTATCCTCTCTCCACTCACACTCAGCCCACTGGGCCCCCCCATCCTCTCTCCCCTCACACTCAGCCCACTGAACCCCCCCATCCTCTCTCCCCTCACACTCAGCCCACTGGACCCCCCATCCTCTCTCCACTCACACTCAGCCCACTGGACTATCCAACGCCCGGCCGAGCATGTCTAAGTAACCCCGTCTTATTCTGTTCCCTAGGGCGTGCTACCGAACATCCAGGGACGTCTGCTGCCACACCCAGCCGGACATCCGCCACCACCACCGTACCCAGGGCCGCACGCCAGAGGGTGGCTGGATGTCAGCCAGGAGTGCCATCCTCCCAACCCGGGAGGACGCACACATGACGGCGACACACTCAGCAGACTCCATTGAGGGAGAAGAAGACATGGGCCGCGTGCGCCCTGCGGCCACATATGACTGGGACGATGACACTGCAGAGATTATGACGGACGAGGACCTAGAACTTGCGGCACTGCTATCTCCCACATCATCCACCATCCCAGAGACACTCACCTCGGTTGGCCAATTAAGTGATGAGGCTCCTGGGTCACGGTCTGGTGAGCACCACACAGCTGAGCAGGCACAGCAAGTGGAGGTTGGAGCAGCCGAGAGCCCGGACTGTCGGAGGGCATCCAGCTGGCTCCCAGACGTTTCCCGGGTTCCTGGATTTACTCGACCCACCCACACAGCCGATGCATTTTCAAACCCAGGGACACAATGATGGGATGAGGGCTGTCTTCCAGCAGCTGCAGACGCAGTTAGAGGAGTCAAACTGCATGCAGGAGCAGGGAGTGGTGCCGCTCATGGCAGCCACCCAGGCCGACACCGCACGGGTGGCATCCGCAGTGGAGGCAATGGGTGAAACGGTTTCGGCCATGGGTCAGGTTCTGCAAGGCGTTTAGCTTAATGTGCACGCGTCATCCATGGCCCTGGACAGGCTTGCCTTCTCACAGACAGCAATGCGCCAGAGCCAACATGACATTGCCGGCGTGCTATGGGCCCTGGCCGAGTCTCAGCAGGTCATGGCCCAGTCGCAGCAGTCAGTCGCGGAGAGCATCAACCACCTGACGCACGTGCTCGATGGCGTCGCGCACTCACAGGTTGAGGTCGCACATTCCCTGGCGGGAATGTCTCACTCCCTGGAATCCATCTCTGCGAACCTTCGGACCCTGGTCGATACGGTTGCAAGCCTCCAGGACTGGCAGCGCCAGGTGTCGGTGGTGCGACGGGGCACCTCCCCGCTCGCAACTCCGTCCCACAGTGAGGCCAGAGGGCCACCGGGCTCCCCGAGGGAGGAGGAGGTTCCGGGGCCCGTCCCATTAACTCCATCACGGGATGTCCCAGAACGCTCGGCCTCCTCCCGTCCCATCCCTGGTGCATCGGGTGGGCAGCGGGCAGAGCAGGGTTGCACCACGTCATCCGAAACACCCGCGGAGCAGCCTGGCCCAGCAAGGCCGGGTCGCCCCAGGAAACAAGTGCCGACGGGGAGACATGTCGCAGGGGCTCCACTCCTGCTGTAACATCTGGGGATGCACTTAGACGTAGTGGTAGGGCCCGTAAGGCAACGAGGAGGAACACATAGTAAGTTGGCACGGGTGAAGGGAACAGATTAGTTGTAGGGGCGAGGGCATCTGTACATAATGTTAAACATTAAACTCACTGTTGCACCTAACTTGTAAGACTGTGTGATTGTTCCGCAGCCACAGGGTTCGTGATGGTGACCGAGCGTCGCTGGGGTTGAGGAGTGGTGAAACTTCGGTGCCGGGCGTGTAGACCCTCCCCCCCACCCCCTCCCACAGCTACCCCACGCGGGCACGTGATGGTGTGTCCCTGACGAACTCAGCGACCACCGAGATGGATGGTTCAGCTATTGCCATGAGTCAGACTTAGTCTAACGATTCTGAGCTCACAGTTCATCGCAGAGCGGGCTGTCATCATTCAACATGGCATTGATCACAACCGCTGACACAGCCATCAATGTCGTGCCATACCGTCTGGACCCAGTGGTAAGGGTGATGTAGAACTGGAGCAGTGTACGCAAAGCGGGGGTGAGGGGTGGGTGGTGGTGGGAGTTGTGTTGGTGTGCAGCAGGGACGTCACACACGGCGCGTGAATCTGGCTGCCACCAACGCGTTGCGTGCCTGCTGTCCTCACCGGTGCCGTCGTGCAGCGTCCTGGACATCACCAGCACCCGGGTCCTGTCTGCATGCTGCGTACGCCACTCCACCGACCTCCTCCTCCACCTCCTCCTCCTCCGTGTTGGCACCACTGCCACTGGCTTCTCCCTCCGCGTCCTCCACCAGGGCATCTCCCCTCTGCATCGCAATGTTGTGCAGCGCACAGCAGACCACGACAATGCGAGCCACCCTCTCAGGCTGGTATTGCAGGACCCCTCCGGAGCGGTCCAGGCACCTGAATCGCATTTTCAGCAATCCAAAGCAGCGCTCCACCACACCCCTGGTTGCTGCATGGGCCTCGTTGTAAAGGGTCTCCACGTTGGTCTGAGGCCTCCATATAGGCGTCATCAGCCACGACCTCAGCGGATAACCCCTGTTGCCCAGCAACCAGCCCCTCAGCCGGGGGGGGGGGGGGGGGGGGGGGGGCGTCCCTCAAACAGAGCAGGGATGTACGACTGCGCAAGAATGTACGCATCATGCACAATCCCTGGGAACGTTGCGCACACACGCATGATCCTCACATGGGGGTCTCATACCACCTGGATATTCAAGGAGTATGTCCCCCTCCTGTTTGTGAACACCTCCCTGTTGCCTGCAGGCGGGCGCATGGGGACGTGAACACAATCGATTACAACCTGCACCTTCGGTATCCTGGCCATGTTGGCAAATCCACGAGCTCGTGAATCTTGACTTGCTCGGTCCTTGGGAAAGTTGATGTAGCGGTTGGCGATGGCATAGAGGGCATCGGTAACATCCCTGATGCACCTGTGCACCGATGCCTGGGAGATCCCGGAGAGGTCCCCGCTCGGAGACTGGAAGGAGCCGGTTGCATAAAAGTTCAGTGCAACCGTCACCTTGACGGCAACCGGGATCACGTGTCCTCCTCCCGTTCCACGTGGGGCGAGGTGCGACACAAGTTGGCAGATATGTGTCACCGTCTCTCTGCTCAACCGAAGTCTCCTCCTGCAGGTGATCTCCGGCATTGTCTGGAATGAAATCCGGGCACGGTACACCCTAGGCCTCGGTCGTCGCCTCTGGCGCCTTGGCTCCACCATCAATTCCTCCTCCTCCTTCCCCCCTTGCTGTTCGACGACGGCCAACTCCTCGGCCATTCACTCTGCCCCCGCAGCTGGCCCAGCATCCACTGTGGGATGTGGCTGTGGACGCTGCTCCATCTCCAACTGCAGTGCAGCGGCCCCAACCACTGTGCTGAACATAGCTGTTACGTTTGAATACATTTTGCTCACCACAGAAGGGTGGTGGGGGGCAGAGAAACGACATGTTAGACGGAGGTTAATCGACACCTCGGCAGCCGCCTGCCACAGGATACCTGTGTGTCCCGGTGGCCTGGTCGTGCTGCTGACATGCGGCAGCCTAACCCCTGGTCACTTTCTGCATCCAACGGGCAGTTAACTATGTCCTCCTCACCGGTGCGTCAGTGGCCTGTGGCCGTAAGCCACAGGGCAACCAGCGGCCGTGTCCTCGTGACCGTCCTGCAATGGCAGGGCGGCTAACATGTAGCATCCGGGGTGGACGAGCCCATCCACTCCACTCACTCCCTCTCCCCCCCTCTACTCGCTCTCCCTCCCCCCCTCCCACTTCGCCCTCTCTCTCTCCCCTCCCACTTGTCCCTCTCTCTCTCTCCCACCCCCCTCTCCCTCCCCCCTCCCACTTGTCCCTCTCTCTCTGCCCCCCTCCTCCCACTTGTCCCTCCATCCAGGCCGGAGAATAGTGGGGGTGCTGGAGAGTCGCTATTTTGCCTCCGTCGGGTGACTCTTCGTGGTTTTCCGCGAGTATCCTGACCACGGACATTTGGCCGGTGGGGAGAATAGCGGGAGCGCGTCGGACCGGCGGCGGGAAAAAACAGCGTGGCCCGCTATTCTCCGAACCGGCGTGGGAGCGGAGAATCGCGCCCAATATGTGGGAGATCTGGCACTTAGTCTGCTCAATTGGATTTCTTCAGAGAGTTGACAACCATAGATCATAGAATCTACAGGGCGGAAGGAGGCCATTCGGCCCATCGAGTCTGCACCATCCTTGGAAGAGCACCCTATCCCTGTAACCGCACCTAACCTTTTATTTTGGACACTAAGGGGCAATTTAGCATAGCCAATCCACCTAACCTGTACATCTTTGGATTATGGGAACACCCAGAGGAAACCCACACAGACACGGGGAGAAGGTGCAGACTCCGTGCAGACAGTGACCCAAGCCGGGAATTGAACCTGGGACCCTGGAGCTGTGAAGCAACAGTACTACCCTCTGTACCACCGTGCCGCACACGGATATTGGTTGATAAAAGTTTTGTTGCTCTAAGTTTATTTTTAAATTTTAAATCTCAATTTTGACACATTTCTGTCTGGGCAATAGTTAGTTTCCATCAGAAGTTCACCTGGCATTTTGGGTAATTTTGTCTGCCAATGCTTTATTATATGATGCTGTCACTGTTTAGACTTTTACTGCACAAAGTGGTGAGGATGGATATTCATACAGTGGTTCCAACTGTCCTGCAGGATGTTGTGGAGGAGGAGTTGTTCAGGTGCAACAATCTATGAAGCATTTATTATGCACCCATCATGTGCTTTAAATTCTTCTTTCTTTATCTATCTGGATATGTTAGAGAAGAGTTACCTCCACCACCTTTGTGTTGCAACTTTAGCTGCCACAATGTTTTAGCATCTGCAGCAAGAAAACCTGAAACAGTGACTGGCTCAACCCTTAAAAATGAAGGTCACCACAGCATAAATATTTTATGTGTTCTTAGCTTTCCAATCCACCTTTTGGCATACTGCGGCAATATATAGTCTTCAACCAAAGTCTGCGGGCTCAATTCTCCGTTCATTAGACTAAGTGTTGACGCCGTTGTGAAAACGGTGGAGTTTCACGGCGGCGTGATCAGGTCCCCAGCTGCGGCGATTCAACCGCTCCCAAGTGGCTAGCACGGGAGCATCGGGTAACTCATCAAGATGTTAAAGGACCGGCGGCCAATTTGCCGTTTCTGCGATTAATGCCTCACCGTGGCTGCACATGTTTAATTCCATACATGCTATCTTGTGTCTTACAAGACCAGCCGGGAATGGTCCTGGCACAGCCGGGGCCCGCTGCCCCCAGTAAGTGCCAGAGCCAGTGCCCTCCCGAAATCCAAGCACCGATGGGGAGAGCAGCCGGAACACCAGCCCTCTGCCTGAGACAACCCAGGGCACCATGATCCAGGACACCACAACCCAGGGCACCACAACCCAGACCCAGGGCACCACGACCCAGACCCAGGGCACCACAACCCAGGGCACCACGATCCAGGGCACCACGATCCAGGGCACCACTACCCAGGGCACCACGATCCAGGACACCACGATCCAGGACACCACAACCCAGGACACCACAACCCAGGACACCATAACCCAGACCCAGGGCACCACAACCCAGGACACCACGATCTAGGGCACCACGATCCAGGGCACCACTACCCAGGGCACCACAATCCAGGATACCACTACCCAGGGCACCACAACCCAGGGCACCACAACCCAGGGCACCACAACCCAGGGCACCACAACCCAGGGCACCACAACCCAGGGCACCACAACCCAGGGCACCACAACCCAGGAGACCACGAGCCAGGAGACCATGACCCAGGAGACCATGACCCAGGAGACCACGACCCAGGACACCACGACCCAGGACACCATGACCCAGAATACCATGACCAGGGCATCACGATCCAGGGCTCCACAACCCAGGAGACCACGAGCCAGGAGACCACGGGCCAGGAGACCACGACCCAGGACACCACGACCCAGGACACCACGACCCAGGACACCACGACCTAGGAGACCCTGGACTTCGGGTCGGATGAGGACACGGACTTTCCGTCACTGCAATCTCCATCCTTCACCATCTCAGTGACTATCACGTCAGTTGGGCAAATTAGTGAAGAGGTTTCTGGGACACTCTCTGGTGCGCACCACACAGCCATTCTAGTACAGCAGGTGGAGATAGGAGCAGCCGATGGGCCAGAAGGTCGGAGGGCAGGCCGGCCCCAGCAACCAGCTGCCGCCCAGAAGGGTCCCGGCTCCTGGAACATCCAGTCTCACCCATAGTGCTGGTGCAAGCATAGACGCAGGAACTTGAGGAGGGGATGACGGCCGGCGTCCAGCACCTGTAGATGTAGGTGGAGGAGTTCATCCGCCTGCAGGAGCAGGGGGTGGTGCCGGTCATGCGTGCCACCCAGGCCGAAACCCCACGGGTGCCGTGCACAGTGGAGGCAATGGGGGCAACGATGTCGGACATGGGTCAGAGTGTGCAAGGCCGGGGACATTCTGTGAAGGCGGGGGCCGTAGCCCAGGACAGGGCTGCCCACTTACAAACAACCATGTGCCGGAGCCACCTGGTGATTGCAGCGGCGCTCCTCAGCATGGCCGAGTCACAGCAGACCATTGCTGAGAGCATCGGTGGTATTGCCCAGGTGATGGCTGGGTCACAGAGAGAGGTGGTCCAGTCCTGTTCTCCATGGCCGCTAGCTTTCAGACCCTTGTCTATAACAGAGCAGACATCCAGGACTAGCAGTGCCAGGTGTTGGGGGGGCTCGGGAGTTGGCTCCATTCACACCCCCGTCCCATGGAGAAGCCCGGGGGCCATCAGGCACCCCGAGGGAGGAGGAGGTGCTGGGTCCCATGCCGGTGACTCCTGCAGGGGAGATCCCAGAACACCGCAGCACGTCGAACCCCCCCTCCCCCTCCTGACCCTGGTGCATCTGGTGGGCAGCTGTAAACAGGGCGTCACCATGCCATCTGGGACGCCCGACCAGCGGCCGGGCCAATCCAGGCCGGGGCGCCCCAGGAGTCGTGCGCCAATGGCGACACTCGTTGCAGGGCGGGAATCACAGCAGTCCGCCTCCACTCCTGCTGTACCTCTGGGGAACCACCTAGGCATAGTGTTAGGGCCCGTAAAGCCAGGAAGTTAGACATCAGTTAAGTTGGCACAGGTGCAGGGCAAAGTTTAGTTTACAGACTAATATACAGACTATATATTATTGTTCAGAATAAACACCTGTTAACACGGTTAGAAGCTGCCTCTGTGCTCTGTCTGATGGGTGTGGGGCGGTCAGTGATATCCACTGGGAGTGAGGATGGTGGACAAGTGAGGCCCAGCGGGTGGACTGCCCAGCCAATCGCCCACTCCCCCTATTGTCTAACTCTGTGCCCCCGGCACGTAGTGATGCATGTATGTAAAATGGAAGGGGTGTGCATGCAGGTGATTTGATGGTGTGGGGGTGAAGGTGAGGGTGATCGGTGGTGTGGGAGGTGAGGGTGGTCTGTGGTGTGGGGGGTGAGGGTGGTTGGTGGTGTGGGAGGTGAGGGTGTTCGGTGGTGTGGGAGGTGAGGGTGGTCGGTGGTGTGGGTGTGAGGGTGTTCGGTGGTGTGGGAGGTGAGGATGTTCGGTGGTGTGTGAGGTGAGGGTGGTCGGTGGTGTGGGAGGTGAGGGTGGTCTGTGGTGTGGGAGGTGAGGGTGTTCGGTGGTGTGGGAGGTGAGGGTGGTCGGTGGTGTGGGTGTGAGGGTGTTCGGTGGTGTGGGAGGTGAGGATGTTCGGTGGTGTGTGAGGTGAGGGTGGTCGGTGGTGTGGGAGGTGAAGGTGTTCTCTGTTGTGGGGGGTGAGGGTGGTCGGTGGTGTGGGAGATGAGGGTGGTTGGTGGTGTGGGGGGTGAGGGTGTTCGGTGGTGAGGGAGGCGAGGGTGGTCGGTGTGGGAGGTGAGGGTGATCGGTGGTGTGGGGGGTGAGGGTGTTCGGTGGTGAGGGAGGCGAGGGTGGTCGGTGGTGAGGGAGGCGAGGGTGGTCGGTGGTGTGGGGGGTGAGGGTGTTCGGTGGTGTGGGAGGTGAGGGTGATCGGTGGTGGGGGAGGTGAGGATGTTCGGTGGTGGGGGAGGTGAGGGTGTTCGGTGGTGTGGGAGGTGAGGGTGGTCGGTGATGGTGTTCGGTGGTGGGGGGGGTGAGGATGGTCGGTGGTGTGGGAGATGAGGGTGGTCGGTGGTGTGGGAGGTGAGGGTGGTCGGTGGTGTGGGAGGTGAGGGTGGTCGGTGGTGTGGGAGGTGAGGGTGGTTGGTGGTGTGGAAGGTGAGGGTGTTCGGTGGTGGGTGTGTTCGGTGGTGTGGGGGGTGAGGGTGGTCGGTGGTGTGGGACGTGAGGGTGTTCGGTGGTGTGGAAGGTGAGGGTAGTCGGTGGTGTGGGGGGGGGGTGAGGGTGGTCGCTGGTGTGGGAGGTGAGGGTATTCGGTGGTGTGGAAGGTGAGGGTAGTCGGTGGTGTGGGGGGTGAGGGTGGTCGGTGATGTGGGGGGTGAGGGTGGTCAGTGGTGGGGGAGGTGAGGGTGTTTGGTGGTGGGGGAGGTGAGGGTGGTCGGTGGTGTGGGAGGTGAGGGTGGTTGGTGGTGTGGGAGGTGAGGGTGTTCGGTGGTGTGGGAGGTGAGTGTGTTCGGTGGTGTGGGAGGTGAGGGTGGTCGGTGGTGTGGGGGGTGAGGGTGTTCGGTGGTGTGGGGAGGTGAGGGTGGTCGGTGGTGTGGGAGGTGAGGGTGATCGGTGGTGTGGGAGGTGAGGGTGGTCGGTGGTGTGGGAGGTGAGGGTGGTCGGTGGTGTGGGAGGTGAGGGTGATCGGTG
Organism: Scyliorhinus canicula; assembly: GCF_902713615.1. Classification (NCBI taxonomy): domain Eukaryota; kingdom Metazoa; phylum Chordata; class Chondrichthyes; order Carcharhiniformes; family Scyliorhinidae; genus Scyliorhinus; species Scyliorhinus canicula. The sequence goes on from NC_052152.1 coordinate 75,605,189, forward strand.
GTGTGGGGGTGAAGGTGTATTGGTAGTGTTGGGGGTGAGGATGTATCAGTGCTGGGGAGGTGAGGGTGGTCGGTGGTGTGGGAGGTGAGGGTGATCGGTGGTGTGGGGGTGAAGGTGTATTGGTAGTGTTGGGGGTGAGGATGTATCAGTGCTGGGGAGGTGAGGGTTGTCGAGAGGGTGAGCAGCTCAACAGATCATTAACTGCATGAAAAGAAAAGGAAATAAAAGAAAATACATAATCTGGCAACACAAGGTACACAATGTAACGACATAAACACCGGCATCGGGTGAAGCATACAGGAGTTTAGTGTTAATAAGATCAGTCCATAAGAGGGTTGTTTAGGAGTCTGGTAGCAGCAGGGAAGAGGCTTTTTTTGAATCTGTTTGTGCGTGTTCTCAGACTTTTACATCTCCTGCCCGATAAAAGAAGTTTGAAGTTGGGAGGTGAGGATGTTCGCTGGTGTGGGAGGTGAGGGTGTTCGCTGGTGTGGGAGGTGAGGGTGTTCGCTGGTGTGGGAGGTGAGGGTGTTTGCTGGTGTGGGAGATGAGGGTGTTCGGTGGTGAAGGGGTGTGGTGTTGTGGTGTCCGTGCCCCTCCCCAGCAACCCCCTTCCATCCTCGTTGGTTAAACATGTGTCGACTATGTGTCCTGTGCGCACTTGCCCTGCCGATAGCGTAGTGCGCCTTCCTGTGCCTGGCCAGCCCTCCCATGTCCCGCTCATTGTCCCCCTCCCCCTCATCCGCCTCATCTGACGAGGCCTGCCCTTCCTCCTCATCATCCTCCAGCACATCGTCCCTCTGCTGGGCTATATTGTGGAAGATGCAGCAGACCACAACAATGCAGCCAACTCTCCTGGCCTCGTACTGGAGGGCCCCTCCGGAGCGGTCCAGGCACCTGACTTCAGCACCCCGAAGCAACTCTCCACCACGCCCCTGGTCGCACAATGGGCATCATTGTAGCGGGTCTCCGCGTCGGACTGTGGCCTCCATATAGGCGTCAACAGCCACGACCGCAACGGGTAACCCCTGTTACCCAGCAACCAGCCCCGCAGCCATGGGGGAGGGTGTCCCTCGAACATGTCTGGGATCACAGATTGTGCCCACATGAACGAATCATGCACACTGCCCGGGTATCGGGCGCAGACGTGCAGGATCCTCATCTGATGGTCAGAGACCACCTGAACGTTCATGGAGTGGTACCTCTTCTTGTTTGTAAACAGTGGCCTGTTATCCGCCGGTGGCCGCAGTGCGACATGCACCCGATCGACTAACCCCTGGACCCGGGGCATCCCGGCGATGGTAGCAAACCATTGCCCGGGCATCCTGTTGGGTGTAGTCCACAGGGTACTGTATGTACTGGTCTGCAAGAGCATACAGGTCGTCCGTAACGGCACGGATGCACCTGTGCACCATTGCCTATGAAATCCCGGACAGGTCCCCACTCGGTGACTGGAAAGACCCCGTTGCATAAATGTGGAGAGCCACCGTCACCTTGACGGCCACCGGGAGCGGGTGTCCTCCCCCACTGCTATGCGGTACCAGGTGTGCCATCATGTGGCAGATGTGTCGGACTGTCTCCCGGCTCATCCGCAGTCTTCTCCTGAATGCCCGGTCCAGGAGTTCCTCAAAGGACATGCGGTCGCAGTATACACGTGCCTTCATCCAGCGCCTCCTCGGCACCACATCCTCCTTCTCCCTGTGCTGTTGGGCAGCGTCGCTCCAGCCTGAGCTGTTGGCACCTGCCCCTCAGTAGCCCGCTCCTCTACTGTAGCCTCTGCCTCTTTTCTGAGCCGCCCCCGCTGACGCTGCCACAAGGCTGCATGCAGGGCAGCGACGGCCAACATCGCTGGTTGGTGACCAAACATAAATATCTGCAGGGGGTGAGGGGAAAACATGTCATCATGGCGCATACACCCGTGCATAACCAGGTACCATGGGCTGCACGGTGGCCCCGGTTGTCACCGCGGCCCCAGCCACGTATGCCCCCACCCCCACTCCATGGTGCCTCTGTTCCTGGCACCCCGTCTCTGCTGCCAGGGCCAACGTTTGATGGCACTGCCCTCACTGGGGACTGTGACCCTAGATGGTCCCCCGGTGGTTGTCGCCGTTTGAGTGGGGTGGCCGGGGTGGGCCATCCATCCATACAGCCGTTTCTTCTTTTTAACACAAAAATGACAGGATATGCAGGTTTCAGTGGGAAACAGGCCTTCCTCAAACGCAGGGCATTGTAAATGGAACCCTTATGGGCATCAAGACTCTTCATAGCAATCTCATTAAATTTTTCAAATTCTACTGGCTCCGCAAGAATAATGTGGACCACTACCACTGCAGGCTCATCCCCTTATCTCAGGCCCCCCTTGGATTTTGGAGTTTGTTTATTGTCATGTGTACCAAGGTACAGTGAAAAGTAATTTTCTGCGAGAAGCTCAACAGATCATTAAGTACATGGAAAGAAAAGGAAATAAAAGAAAATACATAATCGGGCAACACAAGGTACACAATGTAACTACATAAACACCTGCATCGGGTGAAGCGTAGAGGAGTTTAGTGTTAATAAGGTCAATCCATAAGAGGGTCGTTTAGGAGTCTGGTAGCAGCGGGGAAGAAGCTGTTTTTGAATCTGTTTGTGCGTGTTCTCAGACTTTTTTTTCTCTTGCCCGATGGAAGAAATTAGAAGAGTGAGTAAGCCGGGTGGGAGGGGTCTTTGATTATGCTGCCCGCTTTCCCAGGCAGCGGGAGGTGTAGATGGAGTCAATGGATGGGAGGCAGGTTTGTGTGATGGACTGGGCGGTGTTCACGACTCTCTGAAGTTTCTTGCGGTCTTGGGCCGAGCAGTTGCCATACTGTGATGCAGCCGGATAGGATGCTTTCTATGGTGCATCTGTAAAAGTTGATAAGAGTTAATGTGGAAATGCCGAATTTCCTTAGTTTTCTGAGGAAGTATAGGCGCTGTTGTGCTTTCTTGGTGGTAGCGTTGACGTGGGAGGACCAGGACAGATTTTTGGAGATGTGTACACCGAGGAATTTGAAACTGCTAACCATCTCCATCTCGGCCCCGTTGATGCTGACAGGGGTGTGTACAGTACTTTGCTTCCTGAAGTCAATCACCAACTCTTTAGTTTTGCCGGCGTTGAGGGAGAGATTGTTGTTGTTACACCACTCCACTTGGTTCTCTATCTCCCTCCTGTATTCTGACTCGTCGTTATTCGAGATCCAGCCCACTATGATTGTATCGTCAGCAAACTTGTATATCGAGTTGGAACCAAATTTTGCTGCACAGTCGTGTGCGTACAGGGAGTATAATAGGGGGTTAATTATGCAGTCTTGCTGGGCCCCGGCATTGAGGACTATTGTGGAGGAGGTGTTGTTGTTTATCCTTACTGATTGTGGTCTGTGGGTCAGAAAGTCGAGGATCCAGTTGCAGAGCTTTCTACTGGCTGAGCGATCCCTGGGCACCTGACTCTGTTCCAGCCTGATGTTGATGAGTCAGTGCAGCTCATTGTCTCTATATTAATGAGGCCTGACCCTCAAAATGGACTGCGCTGGTTGATCAAGGAATCAGGCCACCGGCTACTTGATAACTGAATGAGCCCCTTTTAAATAAAGATATTTTGGAAAGGATGCCTTGAATTTGCTTATGCGATCATTGTATAATTCTGAATTCCATTATATTTTGTTAATATCCTGTCTGTCAACTGAATTGTTCTGTATGTTAATTAGTTGTTTGGTAGTATGGAATTTGGGTATTGCCGAAAAAAGACATTTTGTTGAAGCTTTTCATCTTGCGTACATCAGAACAATCGCATGACCATCACTGTCAGGGGAAACAAGAACTTTATACTGTCTGTATCGCACAGTATAAATACGCAATTTTGAAGGAGACATTTTCAACACCAGATTTTTAAGCTCAGAAATATCCCACAAGATGTCACTAGAGTATTTAATTATACAGCACTGGAAAGGAAACCTTTGTCAGATCACGAGGCTCTGCATGAGGCCGATTATCATGCACTTGCAAGATATTTTCAGGTGGAATCAGGTTCTCAAACAAAAGCAACATGCCCTCAAATATAAAGTTCATGTTGGCTATTTGGAGCACCATAAATCAGGCACTCAAATCACAATCCATATTCGTAACTGATGAGGCATCCGACAGAGCGAAATTCACACTTAAGATGTCATGATAGAAATTGTGGCTAATAGTACAAGAGCGACAAAAATGCATTGAGGAATTAGCGTAGCTGGGATAATATAACAATCAGTTCCCTTGCAGAAGTTGTGAGTTTAAAACGTGCTCTGCTGTTCAGTCATGCCTAAGGCAGTAAACTAAATGTCCTTAGCTGGTTGTTTGCGTCTAATGTTTGTAGGTTATATCTTAGTGTGGTAGGTGTAAGCTTGTAAGTCAAGCTACGATGCAGCACCAGTGTCTTTTAATTAAAAATTAAATGAATGACAAGACAATCGGAGACCCGCGGTTTCAATGTTCCTGTTCTTCAGGTTCCACATTAAGGTAAGAAGAAACTGTTTAACATGCAGGCAGCCTCTTTAAAGATTGTTGGTTTGGCTGAAGAAATTAACCGGAAAGGGAGAATGTGGTCAGTTGCAAAGCCTCTGGTTATCAATTAAATGGACTTTAACACTCATTAAAATGAGGCTGCATGTCATTTGTTTAGCTTGTATTGACCTCCGCGACCAACAACTCATTGAACAGCAACAGTAAAAGTCATTAATAAGGATCCCCAACGCAACTTAAAGCCACACTCAACTTACACTGTTCAATTGTTGATTGAGATCGACCAATGACATTGTGTCTGAAGAGAACATTTTGTATTCATTGGGAAACTTTATGGGGCCATTTGTTAAGACTTCACCAATACTCGGTCAACACTTCTTTTTCCAGAAATTCTCAGAGGAATTCACCTAAAATGATTCAGTGCACTGCAATTGCACCTTATTGGACACCTTGTGTGAGTCATCAGGAGAAAGGGAGTGAATGGTGATGGGGATCTTGCTAGGTCCCTTTTGATCTGGATGAGAACTGGGAAGAGATGAGGCAACACAGGGAAGTATGAGCTGCTATGGGATAGAGGGAGAGGACGGAGAGGAGGGCAGGGAGAGCTCTCAGTAGGGAGCTCTACTACCCAGGGCTTCAGCTATTAAGATCCCAGATGAGATCCCAACACTGGCTAGGATTCTGGGCAAAAAACTGAATATTTTAACTTATTTTAAGACTGCAGAAAGAATGATTCATTCCAGGCATGACTGCATGAGAAAATAGGGCATTGGTATTTCTAAATCGAAACTTTATTATGAATACAATATTAAACTTTTTGGTTCACACCCGAAAAGAACAGTTTACAATTACCCCTTAACAGAACTTTACAACTCCCCATTAAACAACTGTTAAGGGCCAGGGTTTAGAGAACCCCAAAGTGCATCATGGAGTTCACCTGATCCACAACTTTTAATAGATTGTGGTATGGGGAGCACATGGTCCACTCTACAGGTGTGGTACAGCAGAAATGGAAAAGTATTTTTTAAAGCGAAACAATGTTTATTCTATGAACTCAAGTTAACCTCTTTAAAACATACAGTGAACATCTTAGCAACCATTAATTCAAATATAACCCCCAAAGAATACAACACTAAGTAATCCTTTAAGCTTTCCTTTTAACATCCATACAACTTAAAACACCTTTTATCAGAAGCACATTAGGTTTACATTCACTATTGAGAACATTTAGAATTCTGAATTCACCAAATGATTGAGAGATAGTCTTTTGATGGCAGAGAGATCAACAGTGCACACACCTTCTCTGTCTGGTTTCAGCTCCAATACTAAAAATGAAACTAAAGCACACCCTGCAGCCTGCTCAAAAACAAAAGTAAAAAGCTGACAGACAGCCCAGCTCCACCCACACTCTGACATCACTGCAGTAATAAACACCCATTTCTTAAAGGTAGTCTCACGACAGATATTTAGATACACACCCATTTATAAACACCCATGTCTTAACCTTATTATGACACAATCCGAAGAAATCCCAGGATATTCGTCCTTCAACACTTCAGTTGTCTGATTTTCCACTGTCTTATCCACCACAGTAGGCATCACTCCCACCTGCGATCCAGCTATATAATTACTCAAGATAAACTGTATTCCTGGGCAAGATAGTTTCTCTATTACCCCTACTACCACTTCACCACTCTTCACTGGACTTTCCAACCTTATCTTATATAATGGACCACTACTCCTCTCACCCTGAACTCCACATATTACCACCTTTTCTGGCAACATTCTTTCCAAACTACATAATTCCTCATCTCCTGCCATTAAAGATTGACTAGCTGCCGTATCTCTTAAAATTGTGACTTTTTTACCTGCTCCTCCTGATACACATGAGTAAACTTTACCCGCATAAATAAATTCTTTAAAGACATCTGGCACCTTCTTCTCAATCGCCTCTTGAACAGGCTGTACAGTCTTTTGCACCTCCTTTGCTTCACTTGGGCTTTCCATCACCACTTTAACAAACCCCACTGTCTTATCCTGTTTTACCACATCAGCCTTCCCAGTGCTTTTCATCAACCACCAACACTGACTTTACATGGCATAATTTATTACAGTGAAAACATTTGAAACTTTTCATTTCTTTTCCACCCTCCTGGATTTAGTTTTTAATCTGAGGTGCACTCTCATAATTATCTCCCATCAGATTACCTTTGCCTCTACCACTTGAGTATTTCTCATGTCCCCAGTTTCTATCCCTCACAGGCTGAAACTGATGTCGGAAACTAAGCTTTGATTTGTGAACTAATTCATAATAATCTGCCATTTCTGCTGCTAACCTCGGTGTTTTAACCCTTGATTCTTCCACATGAGTTCTCACTACATCAAGAATTGAATTTTTAAACTCCTCCATTTCTCTGAGAGCTTCGTACGTTTGGTCTATTTTCAAAGCCCTTATCTACCTATCCAAATTACGCTTTTTGAGCCTTTCAAACTCCATGTATGTTTGACCAAATTCTTTCCTTAAATTTCTAAACCTTTGTCTGTAGGCTTCAGGGACTAGTTCATGTGCACCTCAGATGGATTTTCTCTCCTCCTCATACATCCCAGATACCTCCTCCGGTTGTGATGCAAACACTTCACCAGCCCTACCTACCAGCTTTGTTTGAATGAGTAATGCCCACGTGTCCTGTGGCCATTTCATTTGTTAGCCACCTTGCTAAATGAAATGAAAAAGGCTTCCACTTCCTTCTCGTCAAACCTTGGCAATGCTTGGACATATTTAAATAGATTTCCACCAAGCCTTCAACTATGACCCTCTTTCTCACTATCCTCATCATTATCATCCAACTGTACGTTTCCCTTTATGTCTGCCAATTTTAACTGACTGTCTTGTTTCATGGACATTTTCTAAAGTTCCCTGATCTGTATATCCCTTTCTCTTTCATTTTGTTCTGCTCTGGCTATTCTTTCCTTTCTCCTTTCTTCTCTCTCCTTTTCTTTTCCCTCTCTCTCTCTTTCTTTTTCCTCTCTATCTCTTTCTCCCTCTCTTTCTTTTTCCTCTCTATCTCTTTCTCTCTTTCTTTTTCCTCTCTATCTCTTTCATATTTAAACTGCTTTAATTCTTTCTCGTGTTCCATTTGTTTAACTTGCGACTGACTTTTTGCCATTTCCAAAGAATCAAACTGTATCTCAGGCAACTTTCAATGCTTCGCCACCGCTATAATTACCTCAGATTTTCACATTTTGTCAGGTAATGTTAACTGCAATGTTTTTGCCAAATCTAACAGTCTGCTTTTAGTCTCTGTCGTAAGGTACTGCGTGTGACCTTCTCCACCCCAAAAGACTTCAGAGCCTCTGAAGGAGCCATTATCCAGAACACACTCCTTACTTCAACTAGAATACCACACCTGAAAAGCAACCACAATATGCTCACCCCTCGCTGTCTTTAAGTTCACTAAGCCAATCCAATAAATAGACTTTTATCCCGAACGAGCCCCCAACTTGTTATGGGCCAGGGTTTAGAGAACCCCAAAGTGTACCATGGAGTTCACCTGACCCACAACTTTTAATAGATTGTAGTATGGGGAGCACACGGCCCACTCGACAGCTGTGGTACAGCAGAAATGGAAAAACATTTTTTAAAGCAAAACTATGTTTATTCTATGAACTCAAGTTAAACTTTTTAAAACAGAGTGAACATCTTAGCAACCATTAATTCAAATCCAACCACCAAAGAATACAACACTAAGTAATCCTTTAAGCTTTCCTTTTAACATCCATACAACTTAAAACACCTTTTACCAGAAGCATATTAGGTTTACATTCACTACTGAGAACATTTATAATTCTGAATTCACCAAATTATCAAGAAATGAAATGAAAATCGCTTATTGTCACGAGTAGGCTTCAATGAAGTTACTGTGAAAAGCCCCTAGTTGCCACATTCCGGCGCCTGTCCGGGGAGGCTGGTGCCGGAATCGAACCATGCTGCTGGTCTGCTTGGTTTGCTTTAAAAGCCAGCGATTTAGCACAGTGAGCTAAACCAGCCTTTTGATGAGAGAGAGATCAACAGTGCACCTGCTCTGTCTGGCTTCAGCTCCAACACTAAAAACGAAACTAAAACACACACTGCAGCCTGCTCAAAAACAAAAGCAAAAAGCTGACAGACAACCCAGCTCCACCCACTCTCTGACATCACTTCAGTAATAAACACCTATTTCTTAAAGGTACTCTCACTACAGATATGTATATGCACACCCATTTATAAACACCCATTTCTTAAAGGTACTCTCACATGACACAAGAGAATAAACACACAACTCTTAAGCAGCTTACAATTTGCAGGGCATAGAGTAAATACTTGCTTTCTCAAACCGATTTGGCCCCGGTTGGGACCCCTTCAGACTCTGTCTGACTATCTTCAAATAACTGCTTTAACTAGATTGTTTCAGCCTCTTCCTTGTCTTCAGGCAAGACTGCTCTTCTTTAAAATGTTATTACTTTTTACGTTAAATTATCTTGCTTGGAAAGAATTGTGGACTCAGAGTCAGGCAGATCAGAACGCAGCTCCTCTCTCTCCAAAGATTCTCCACCACCTGCCTCTCTAATTCTTCCAAAACTGCCTCTCTGCCTTTGTTGCTCCACCCAGACAAACCACTATGCATTCGCCCAGACTGAAAAACGTATTCCTTCGTCAATTTCACCTGCTGGTTGCGAAAACCACCCAGAACCTGCAGAAGACAATTCTTTTTAAAACAAACACATTCTAACGCTAGGCATTTAACCCTTAAATTGTGCCTAACATTTATAATCCAATTTTCCGAACGTCTTAAAATCGTTACACAGCAAGCATGAATCCTATATTCAGCATGATGGCCCAGTGGTTAGCACTGCTACTTCACAGCTCCAGGGACCCGGGTGACTGTCAGTGTGTAGTTTGCAAGTTCTCCCCGTGTCTGTGTGGGGTACCTCCAGGTGCTCTGGTTTCCTCCCATAGTCCAAAGATGTGTAGGTTTGGTGGATTGGCCATACTAAATTCCCCTTTAGCGTCTAAAAAGGTTGGCTGGGGTTACTGGGTTACAGCAAGAAGGGATTCCAGTCGCTCAATGTGTGCAATGTGTGTGATCATCAGGTGAATAGCTGCCATCCCAGGACCTGACATGGTGATTTAATCATGATACGGTCATCTGTCCCACAGAACCTAGCGTCCCAACACAAAGTCATTCTTCCATATGTCTGAACAGACCTTTGGGGTTCTCAAGCAGAAGTATAGCCTGTTACAACCGGGTGAGGATGGATATCAGCACTTGGCCTTTCTTTCCTACACCTTGATTGACAGGTTATAAAGATTTCTATAATTTATAAGGAAATTATAAATTTATGAAAGTACCAATTCAGTGTCTGTACTTCAACATGTATTTGTTGATTGCAAAGAACTAAGTCTGACAAGAGTTTTTGTGTTTAAATACAAAAGAGATTAGTTTTTATTGTGTCACAAAATTCATCCAGGTTAAGAAGGTAAACACATGTCCTGACCTTCAAAGCACATGCACATACCCACAAGCATGCACAATTCCACGTTATATAGCAGAGCAGGTTACCTTTCGGCAAAATTAAGATTCAATGATAAAAGGCGAGGTTCATTGTTTCTGAGTACTTCATTATTGTTTGTGGCTGAGGAATTTAAAAAAAAACTTTTTTCCCTCTGGAAATGTCACTTTGGGATTTTATCACAGAATCACTACAGTGCAGAAGGAGGTCATTTGGCCCATCGAGTCTGCACAGACCCTCTGAAGGAGCATTCAACCCAGGCCCAGGCCACCGCCAATCTCTGAAACTCCAACTAGCCCTTTTTTTGGCAATTAAGCATGGCCAATCCATCTAACCTGCACAGCTTTGGCCTGTGAGAAGAATCCAGGGCACCCGAGGGAAACCCACACAGACTCTCGGACAAGGTACAAACTCAATACAGACAGTCACCAGGGTCCCTGGCGCTGTGAGGCAGCAGTGCTAACCACTGTGCCACCCTGCCATTTGAAGTGTCACCCAAACATCTTTGCCTATTTACTCCAGTATGCTATAAATAGACATTTGTTTTGATTGAGGTTCTCTATCTCTGTGATGGATTCCAAACTGTAAAAGAGATAGGACTCCAATCTTGGGGCAGAAGGGAGAGAGAGATAGTGTTACTGCACTTTACTTGCCTGGATGAGTGCAGCTTCAGCAACAGTCAAAATGCTTGATGGCATCCAGGCCAAAGCAGCCTGCTTGATTTCTACTGCTTCCTCAAACATTCAATCTCTCCACCGACGAACTTTGGCAGCCATGTGTACCATCAACAAGATGCATGGCAGGAACTCACCAAGATTCCTGAGGAAGCACCTTCCAAACCCAGAACCACCACCATCTAAAAGGACAAGAGCAGCAGGTACTGGGAACCCCATCACCTGGGGGCTCCCCTCTAAGTTACTCAGCACCCCGACTTCAAAATATATTGCCGTTCCTTCGCTATCGCTGGATGAAAACCCTGGAATTCGCTTCCTAACAGCACTGTGGGTGTACCTACACCTCAATGACAGCAGCGGTTCAAGAAGGCCACTCACCACCACCTTCCAAAAGGCAACTAATGAGGGGTAATAAAAACTGGCCTAGCCAGTGACACCCACATCCCATGAATGAACAAAGTCTTCTATCTCCTTCCTCAAGTGTTCCTGTGTGGGAATTGTTCAGGGATATACAGTTTTTCAAAGAGATTATGCACAATCCTCTTTTGCTTTGGAATTTTTGGTTGGGTGCTTGGTTGGATGTTGATTGATAAGCCTAGTTGCCTTCCATTGTCTTAGCCATAGGAGGACTTATTCCTATCAGTATCTGTCAGGTGTCAATCACCCTCTGAGCAGCACAGTAGTTAGCACAGTTGCTTCACAGTTCCAGGGTCCCAGGTTCGATTCCAGCTTTGGTCACTGTCTGTGCGGAGTCTGAAGATTCTGCCGGTGTCTGCATGGGGTTCCTCCTGGTGCTCCGGTTTCCTCCCACAGCCTAAAGATGTGCAGGTTAGGTGGATTGGCCATGCTGAATTACCCTTAGTGTCCAAAAAGGTTAGGTAGGGTTACAGGGATAGGGTGGAGGTGTAGGCTTAAGTGGGTGCTCTTTACAAGGGCTGGTGCAGACTTGATGGGCCGAATGGCTTCCCTCTGTACTGTGAATTCTTTGATTCTATGATTCCAACCAGTTTGCTGTGATTCTCTGTTGCATTTAGTTCAAATTGTTCTATTCAATTCAGCTGTATCATTGCAGTTAACAAATATCAATGTAATTAGCAAATATCGCACCCATCCAGTTTCCACATAACAAACACTGCACTCAACTCATAGCCACTATATGAACCCCTTCCTTACATTTCAAAGAGGAAGCATGAATAAGTGTATTGGCAGGTGTATTTCTATATATGGTTCCTCACATGGTTGAAGAGTTGTGAACTGTGTCTGAGGTATGAGTAGCGCCTGTAAAGGATGCAAATGTGTGGGTTGTGTGTATTTCTATGACTAGATGGAGTGTGTTGCAGTGTGTTGAGGTTTTGCTGGTACAGTTTTTGAACAGTGTATTTGTGAGATGAATCTTTGCACAGTACAGGGGGTAGGGCTGCTGGCAGTGATCACCTCACTGATTTCCTATCATATCTGCTGAACTAGCTGTCTCTGTGGACTCTGTGCTCACGGTGGGAAATGGACATTCCTCGCTTGATATATCTCCTGCACCAGGGTCTCCAGTGCTGCCTCTGATAACCTGTGAGCACTCTCCCTCAATCCCCACGCCATCCTATCAAGTGTCACCATGCTGCTCCTTCAGCTGCTTCGGCAGCCAACACAATCCACACTTCAGTGGATTAATTGGACGTTATAAATACCGCTCCAGGAAAATTGCTACTAATCAGTAGACATTAGGTTTGAGAGTGCACCATGGGGACACTGTAGCTCCTGGTGGCTGGGGATTGAGAGGTTGGCTGCCTGAGAAGGGTACCTTTGGTGGGATCTTTGAGTCCTTCAAAGTTAGTTTTCTTGTGGCATTGCTTCTGTTGCCTTCACTGTCAGGCCAAACTGACAGAGGATAGAATCCATAAGGCAATAAATGGTCCATCAGTCATTAGTACCAGTCATGGCGCAGATGATGTGGGTGTCTCTGTGGTCCTTTGCTGGAATGATAATGTAGTCTTGAAAGTGGCAGTATTTGATCATGGATGTTGCCATAGGGTCTTGTATTTGTCTCATAAACAGAAGAGGATGTTGATCGTGTTATCAATATTTAATCATGAGGAGGATTCTATTAGAGTTTGCTGTCTCTATATCCTCCTCATCTATCAATCTATCATGCCCTTCCGGAGTGTGGCATTGAAATCTCCGAGGAGGATCAGTTTACTGCCTGGGACTCAGGTTAAAGATTGCTCAAGTTGAGTATAGAATCCTTTCTTTATCTCTTCAGTTTCCTGAAGTGTAGGACTGCATTACCTTACGACAGTTTCTGTTGATTCCTCATTAGGGTGAGCTGGACAGTCATGCAGTGCACAATTATCCCACAAGGGGGGTCACTGAGGAAATAGGCAAGCTCGTCTTTGATGGTGAAGCCCACCATGTGGAAGCATTATTCTTCTTCGAGAAGATCTTTCCAGAAAAAGGCATATCCACTGTTTTTTTGCTTCAGTTGGCCTTCTCCTGTATGTTGCATCTCAATTAAGTTGGCAACATTGGGGCAGCATGGTGGGTTAGCTCTACTGCCGCACGGCACCGAGGTCCCAGGTTCGATCCGGCTCTGGGTCACTGTCTGTGGGAGTTTGCACATTCTCCCAGTGTTTGCGTGGGTTTCGCCCCCACAACCCAAAGATGTGCAGGCTCGGTGGATTGGACACGCTAAATTTCCCCTTAATTGGAGAAAAATGAATTGGGTACTCTAAATTTATGAAAAACAAAGTTGGCAACATTGACATTGAGGCACCTGAATTCCCGAGTCATGATGGCAGCAGTGATCCCACTCTCCTATATGCTTCAGCGACTTGGACAACTTACAATAGGTACCTCAAAGCACTGGAGAAGTATCACCAGCAATGTCTTCACAAGATTCCCCAAATCCAGGGGCAAGAAAGGCAATAGCAGCATCCTCTCCCAATCAATGTACCATCCATCGGGCTGTTAATCACTCAAAACTAGCTCTGCAGGGTGGGACATGTAATTCTTATGTCTGACACCAAGCTCCTGAAGTAGCTGCCCCACTCAACAGGAGACGCCCAGGAGGATAGTAGATATACTTTAGGGATGTCCTCAAAACATTCCTAAGGATAGCTAAACATATCTGCTGACTGGCTTGTGACTGATTGAAATGGAGAAGGTTCTTTTAGGGAGGCACCAAACACAAGACAGACTTTGTCGGGAATACAGGGGCGAGGTCGATGTGTCAGAGAGTGCACACACCTGCCAGCAACACGTATTCTCGACCCTTCAGGCCCAACTGCGCCACATGTGGCAGAATCTGCTGATCACGCATTGGATTTAACAACCATCTCAGGACCAGAGTGAAAGAAAATCAACCACCATCCCTGAGGGAGATTAATCAGTACTCAAGCACTAAGCATGCTGATCTCCATTTTAGCAGATTTAACTTGCGGCAAACAGCGATTAGCACAGGATTGTGGGCTAAACCTAGATATTTAAACACACGTGCATTTTATTAGCACAGCACCTGCTGACCAACAATAAAAGGTTAATCGCTCGTTCATCTCCCTGCTGTTGGTGATGTCTTGCTGGGTACAAATGTCTTCTGCCAGTTCGAATTCGTTCAGTGTGTATGAAGTACACGAGACATTTCACCCTTTCCCCAAAAGAACTCCCTCCCCCACCACTCTGTACAATTAGTCTTCTTTATTAAACAATCTATCCAAAGACTACAAAGCATAATCGGAATTCTGGAAAGGAGGCCATAGTGAAATGGAATATATAATGAAACATAAATATCAAGATAAGAGTAAGCAGGTAGGAGGAAACTCAGAACAACAAAGTGCCTGTGAATGTGGATTAAAAATAACTCGGCATTCTAAAGTAAGGTTTATACAGCTGGAGAGCTCCAGGTTTTTCAGAAATGCTTAAATGCCTGACAGCTGAGAGCAGATTGGCTAGACTAAGTTGAAACAGAACTTACAAAATTATAGCTTACCACAGATAGAAACTTAAATAGAACATAAAATACCACCAGGCTAACAGAAATTTCAGAAGTTAAAACAAGTGAAAATAAATGTCTAAAACTGTGATGTATTGTAGCACACTTCTGGCGTTGACAAGAGGCTTCAGGCTTTGTTAGGAACAAGGAGGTATTTATTAAAAAGAGTAACTTGGTACAGGAGATTTTGCAGCACTAAACAGCCTTGAAACCCAAGTTTTATACACTGACTACCGGGCTACTGAATGTATTCTGTCCAAGTACTCCACCCTCTTGGGTGATCACTCACTCTCAGTCCCCATTGGTCCCTAAAGTCAGGTGACTCTTTTCAGCCGTACTGTTTTAAAGAGACAGACACCACAAACAGTGCAAAAACAGCATAGCAACAGGGTCTAAATCAGAAGTTTGATATTATTCCGTGAACAGATGTAAGGCGAAAAGAAAAGGGGACAAAATTCCTGGGCTGTTTTTCAGCAAACCGCTCAAACTCTTCTCCAAAGTTCAAGGACAAAGTCTGGACTGCCATTCCAGTCCAATCCTGCATACAATTGGCATTGTTAGAGTGCTAGCCGCTAGCCTCCAGGTACAATGTTAAACAAAAAGCTCCATCTGTCTTACAGGGTTTCAGGTGAAGGACTGACGGTATTATTGAAGAGCAGCAGTAAGTTCATCCAGAGGGCTGACCAACAATAAAAGGTTAATCGCTTGTTCATCTCACTGCTGTTGGTGACGTCTTGTTGGGTACAAATGACTGCTGCCTGTTCAAAGTAGTTCAGTGTGTATGAAGTATGCGAGACATTTCTGAGAGAGGTTACCAAGTGTCTTATAGATACAAGTCATTCTTTCTTTATGTGATTTGCCTTTCACCTATTAAGATCCATGGCTGATGACTGCACAGGGCGACCTATTAAACTGTCTCGTCTCCAAAAGCTATTTCTTTCACTGGTGAGTTAAGAGGCAAGTGTGGTTGCTTAACTGATTTAAAACAAGGCAAAAATGTTAACATCTTTTCAATCTCAGCATGATTCACTGTTTGAAAACTTAACTGTTAGACATCAGGCAGCAGACCATGATTATTGTCACGCCGCCATGATAACTGGAACTAAGACTGGTTGTGATATGATCAGATGCTAAGGAATAATGTATTAATGGGATGCAATATCACTGTTTTATAGAAAATATCAAAACCTGTTGGATCACTTGGAAATTGAAGCAGATAAGCTCAGTGAAATAGGACCATTGACATTCTTGTTGGGATTGGTTACCCAGTATTGTGCGACTAATCAGACATTTCATTACAACACCAGTAATTATTTAAGAGGCAGTGAGCAAAACCAGATTTGAAATTTAAGCAAGTTCAAATGTGTAATATTAACTCCTTGACTGGTCGAACAAATATATATCTTACTGAGTATATTAAAAGCAGTTCATCAGCATGAGAGACATCAGGCTCCAGATGAGAATCCAGATGATGATCTTTGTTACTGAGGCAAATGTTACTGGGGTGGCACAGTGGTTAGCACTGCTGCCTTACAGTGCCAGGGACCTGGGTTCAATTCCGACCTTGGTTTTTTTAATGTGTTCATGAGATGTGGGCATCGCGGGATGTGACAGCATTTATTGTCCATCACTAATTGCCCTCCAGGGGGCAATTAAGAGTCAACCATATTGCTGTGGGTCTGGAGTTACATGTAGACCAGACCAGGTAAGGATGGCATATTTCCTTCCCTGAAGGACATTAGTGTGAAGGACATTAGTGAACCAGGTGGGTTTTTAGGACAATTGACAATGGTTTCATGGTCATCAATCGACTTTTAATTCCAGATTTTTTCTGAATTTAAATTTCACCATCTGTAGTGGCGGGACTTGAGCTTGGGTTCCCAGAGCATTACACTCGGTCTCTGGTTCACTAGGGTCAGTACAGACTCGATGGACTGAATAGTCTCCTTTTGCGCTGTAGTTTTTCTGTGATACCCTATTAAAATATTTAAGAATTTATGTTTTAATGAGATCACATTTTATTTTACATTTTCTAAAGATTAGGTGGGGTTACAGGAATAGGGTGGGGGAGTAGAGCTAGGTAGGGTGCTGTTTTGGAGGGTCGGTGCAGACTCAATGGGCCAAACTACCACTGCAGGGGTTTTATGGATTCTGTGAAGATACTGGCTGCTCAACTGCAATTTGAAAGTGCCAGGCAAATTCTATTCTTGTAAGTTCCCTGCCCAAACATGTCAAACTAAGGCCATAGTAGGCACGAAGGCAAGCATGTGTGGATGAGGTGGTAATGGAGGGGGGGGGGGGGGGGGGGGGGGGAAGAGGATGGTCCTTGATCCTGCCCCCTACAGAACGTGCCACTGATCCTACCAGGGTCTGCAAGACCAGGCAAAGGGAGCCATCATAAGTTATTTTCTGGCCTGTTGATGTTTCTGTGGGCCCCCCCCACTCATATTTCTAGAAAGGCAGCCATAAAATGATTATTATGTATCTGGGAATACATTCTGCTGGCTATGCATCACATAATATGTAGTGATGTCAGCAGAGTATTTGCACAGACTTCGGGCAGATCACCATCTTGACTGTTTTGAGCAACACCCTTAATAAACCTCTCATTGTGTTTACAAGAATCCAGGCTGTGGACATCTCCATACCTTTTTGCTTTGTCGCAACAAAGAAATATAACGGTTATCAACTCCTGGGTTCCCTCCATGGAACAGGAATAATTTCTTTATGGTCAAAACATGTCCATAGTTAAATCACTACTCAGAGATTATTTAGTAGTTCTGAGGAAACAAAGGTAAATTCAATCTGTGTTGAATCATCTGAGAAGCTAAAACATTCTGGATTAGAATCCCCATTACTAGGTGAATTGTCTATATAAACCCTCGTAAATCATTTTTAAAAACATATTTTTATTGGGATTTTTAGCATTTAGTGACAAATTTATACACAAGAGACAGAGCCATTGAATTCAGCAGAAACCAATCAGCGGAAACATCATAAACATCTGTACAAGTTGTTACTTTTCCTGTGACCCAGGTTCCCGTGCTCGCATTGTACTTTTTACAATGTGTTGTACATTTATATTTACAATCAATGTCAGAACTCTTTACTTTATTTACGTTAACAGTCATTTTGATGGGGAAGGGGGTCTTGTTCCCCCATTGAGTTTTCGGGAAAGTTAGGATGGCCCACCACCCTCACAGGATGGGTCTGTGTCCCCTCTGGCGAATGGCCTTCCTCCCCATCTCTCATCTGCTGTACACGAGCTCCCTTTTGTCCCGGCGGTACACTCTGCACCCCCTCCCCCACTTTGTGCCCTCCCTGTCCCCCTTCCTCTGTTGCCCCATTCCTATCCGTCCATCCTCCCTTCTCCTTCCCCTGTCGTCCCATTCCTAACCGTCTCCCCTTCCCCTCTGCTTCCCTCCCTTATTAGTTAGTTACTGGTTTCAAACAGGTCCTCAAAAGGTGTATGAACTTCTTCCATGTGACTAGGAACCTCTGATCGAGAATTTTATCTTCTCTAGTCTCAGGAACTCGGCCAGGTCTGAAAGAGTCATAGAATTTACAGTGCAGAAGGAGGCCATTCGGCCCATCAAGTCTGCATCAGCCCTTGGAAAGAGCACTCTACTTAAGCCCACGCCTCCACCCTATCCCCATAACTCAACCCAACCTTTTTGAACACTAAGGGTAATTTATCATGGCCAATCCACATAACCTGCATATCTTTGGACTGTGGGAGGAAACCTGAGCAGCCGGAGGAAACCCACGCAGACACGGAGAGAACGTGCACAGACTTTGCACAGACAGTGATGCAAGCCAGGAATTGAACCCGGGTCCCTGGAGCTGTTAAGCAACTGTGCTAGCCATTGGGCTACCGGCCCTGGGTGGCACTGCTGACTTCCAAACTAGCAGAAATATCTGCCTAGCAATCAGTGAGGCGAAGGCCAGGGCATCCAGGAAGAATTCATTCATGCATGTCTTACTAAGGTGTGCTCTGTGCACCACCTTGAGCTACTTCAGGGTTCGCCCGACGCAGGAGGAGTTGATCCTGTGCAGTGTCTCGATCCAGCATCTTTCGTCTATCTCCTTGCCCAGCTCCTACCCCCATTTCCGTCTGGTCTCGTCCACTGGGGTCCTGACCTTTTCTGAGTTGTCCATAAATATTGCCACATTTGTCGTTCCCTAACCAGTCTCGCCCAACCATTGCTTCCAAAAGTGTGTGTCAGGCTCTCTGGGGGAACGTTTTTGTCTCCTTGCAGAAAAGGCTGCAGGTATCTAAGCTTCTTCCCTTTTGGAAGCTGGAGCTTCTCTGGGACTTCCCCCAGGGTCGCCAATCTATCATCTACACGCATTTCCTTTATTCTCAATGTTACTTGGCTTCCACGGGTCCAATCCCACCCCCCATCTACTCCATAAAGGTGTTTAATTCCTGTGCCATACCTGCCCTGTTCCTGTCCTGGGGCTGGATCTGCCCATTGTCGGGACCCCAGCCCATGATAAGCTGGTGGGTATCTAAGTTAGGGATCTTGGCCATTGTTTTTTTGACAGACTCTGTGTCGACCCAGTTGGGGGAGAATACGTTCACCAAAACTACCAGGACCCCTTCCAGTGTACCGCTGAATTCCCCCTTCCCTCCTCCCCTTAACACCCTCTGCTTCTCCCCCTGTACCCCCCTACTCTGGTGCTCCCCCCTCCTGGTCTCCCATTCCCCGCTTGGCTTTGTCTCCATCTCAACTCACCCAAAATTCTGTTCTTCCCCTCGCTCCTGCCAGATGCTCCCTCCCTCCCAGGATATGAGATGCGCCATGGCCTTGTCCTTCGCTGCAGCTCCATACACCAGCCTGTTCACTAGTGTAGTGGCTTCCCAAACAGTCAAATTCCTCAATTGTACCCCATCTATCTCTCTCCACCCCACACCTCTGCATGTGGTCACCCTCGCTTGTCTCGGATTCTTACAACCCGCGTTCTGGCTATTGCCCTCTCTTGTTGGTTGCCCAGTCCATTTTTCTGGACAAACTTGTTGGCCTCTTCCAGGGCATCACAGTTGTGTTCTTTACCCTGATACGTGACCCACAATTTGGCACGGTAGAGTATGCCAACCACACCCCACTTTTGTACAGTACAGATTTGGCACTATTGAATTCTGCCCGGCTCCTGGCCAGGTCTGCCCCAATGTCCTGGTACATGCAGATGGAATTTCCTGCCCGCCTGCACCCTTTTGTGCTCTTTGCACATCTCAGGATCTGCTCTTCATACTGGTACCTGGAGACTCGCGATTATCGTCCGCGGTGGTTACCCAGCCCGGGGTTCCTGCCGAAGTGACACATGGGTGCGGTCCATCTCCAGGGGCTTGACGAAGTCCTCCTTGCCGAGCAGCTTCCCAAGCATCTCTACAATGTATTTTGTGGGGTTTCTCCCCTCCAGCAGCCCCACAGTTCTCATGTTTTGCCGCCGTGACCGTTTTTTTGGTCATTGCCTTTCTCCTTCAACCCCTTTTGGGCCTTGACTAACCTCACCACCTCGGTCTCGAGTGCCGCGATCAGGTCCTCTTATCTGTGGTGGCTTTTTCGAGGTCCCGTGTTGTCGTCTCCTGGGCCTCCAGCTTCCACACAGTACTGTTCATTGCTTCCCTCATACTGGCCGTTGCAGCCTCCACCTCCTTTACAGCTGAGTTAATCTTTCCCCGATTGATAGGGCCTGAGCTGATCTGACTTGTCATGGTGCCATCCATATCGAGCCATCTGTTTGATCTTTGAGAGGTCCCGTTGGGTCCAGTTTCCGGTGTGGGTCGAGGAGACTTGCAGGGTATCCAGAAGGTTTAATGCCAGGACAATCTCTTGTGACAAAGGCAGCAGTGCTAGACTTTAGAGGAATGAGCGCTGGCTCAGGGCATTGGCATTGGAGATCTGAGGCCTTGCCTGATGTTGGAAATCATAGCAAGAGACTGCCAATAGCAAGGCCCACTGTTGCACACTGGTACCTCAATCGGTGGGATTGGTTTGTCCTTGCGATGTGGCCCAGCAGTGACTTGTTGTCAGTTACAATGGTGAACTAGTGACCCTAAGTGTCGTGATGGAATTTTTTAATGCCGTATATCGCAGCTAGGCCTTCTTTATCAATTGGTGCAGACTTCCATCTTGTGTTCTGGAGGCAAAGGCGATGTGCTTGGCTGCGCCATTCTCCATCTTCACTGACCTGAAATATGCACTTTTCTCTTTTTAATCTGATGCCATCATTTTTGAACCTTTGAAGGACTTTTTACAAGCTGACCAGATGCTCTTCATAGGATGTCCCCGTCATTAAGACGTCGTCAAAGTGCACCACACACGACTTTTGGGATTCTTTGCAACAGGTTTTCCATCATCCTTTGAAATATTTCACAAGTAGATTCCCGCCCAAAAGGAAAATCCCCTTGTGCATATTGATGGTCGCAAATTTCCTAAAATCCTCGTCCGGCTACAGTTGTAAATAAGCGTGACATAAGTCAAGTTTTGTATACATGAGCCCCCTTCCACCTTCGCATCGGAGTCTTCTATCGGAAGGATCGGATACTTGTAGTGTTGAGCCGTTTGGTCAATGGTGAGTTTATACTCACTGCAGATTCTGACAGAACGTTCAGATTTTAAGACAGGGACGACAGGGGTCGCTCATTCAGAGAATTGTACTAGTTTTATGACCCCTAGTTCTTCCAAGTGTGTAACCTCAGTCTCTAGTTTCTGGTGTAGAGCGATGGGGAAGGGCTTAGCTCTGAAGAGTTTTGGTGTGGATTCGTGCTTCATGTACAGTTTTGCCTTTACCTCTCGTATTTGACCAAGCTTGTTTTGAAACACGTCTTCAGACCTGCACAGGACTTTTTGGAAAATGCCATCTGACATTCAGAAAATTTCTAGCCAGTTTAGTTTTATTTCATGTAGCCAATCTCACCCCATGAGATTCAGCCCCTGTCCTTCCACAACAATCATTGGTAATTGAGTCAACAGTTGTTGATATGACATCGGTGTCATCGTGGTACCTAAAATCTTTAAGATGTCCTCTGTATACAGTGCCAGCTTTGCAGCCATGCTGCTAAAACTCAGGGTTGGGCCCCTCCTCAAAGGTGCATGCACATATTAGAGGCAATATTGGTGATCAAATGTACATATTGATGTGGTAAACCACTGTTACACCTGTATTAAGTGATGTAAGGTAGGGTCTGTACTACAGGTTCGCCGGCAGTGCCTGCCTGCTGGCTCCGCCCAGTAGGAGGAGCGTGTCCTCTATTCAGCAGCCATTTTGCCAGCTGCTGTGGGAGGCCACACATCTTACTGCAATAAAGCCACAGTTGTATCCAACCTTAGTCTTTGTACAATTGATCGTGCATCAAATGACAATGGGATTATGGGCTTCAACCAATTGCTTAAGACCACCATTATGTGCCGAGGCTGACCCCCTTTCCATATAAGGGCAGACAAGGCTCTATAGGAATCCTGCACACAAGGCCTGAACCAAATGTATCTGAGTCATGGGGTTGCTCCCAAGAGACTTGAAGCAGGAATCTGCCTGAACACCCTTACATTTTCAGGGCGTGAGAGCTCTCAAACTCATAGTAAATAGAATTTTGGGTTGGGACAGCTGAAAGGCAGTTCGAATTTAGCACCATAATAATGTATTGTGATTGTGCACCATTTTGTTGATTTATATTTAGTTCACATAAACTGCAGCTCATATTTAAAACACTCCTTGGGTTCACAGTTACAATCAACACAGGAGAATAGATCCTGATCAATTCAATTATCCTATTTACTGTCACTAAAGAGATTTTACTTATAAAATAAATGTAATTTTATGGTGGTAAGATATTTAGCTTCAATGAGAGCCATTCATAATGTCTCATCTTAGGTACAAACCCGAAGATTCCAATTGAATTATAGTCAAACTTTATCAAGCAGACTTTCATCTCAGAAGAGATATTTTAAAATTGGTTACTGTGGAAACTAATTTTCCAAAGTGCTGCCATCAACTGTCTATGGAAAAGATAATTAAAAAATTATGGAAGGATGCATTGAAATGACAAGTTCTATTGTTTATCTTTGTTTAAAAAAATTCTGCAAACATAAATTTTGAATATTTAGGACAGTGTTGGAAAATAAATTAATGAAATAGTAAATATCAATATCCCGGGAGTAATCATTTGATCAAAAACTGAATTGGACCCGCCATATAAGATCTATGGCTAAAAGAGCAGGTCAGAGGCCAGAAACTCTTGGAGATTAACTCACCCCTTACTCCCCATTTGCCTAGCTGAAATCAAGAAGCTTACAGCCATCCAGGGCAAAGCAGTCCACTTGATTGGCACCCCATCAACCTACTTAAACATTTATGCCTTCCACCACTGACACACAGGAGCAGCAATGTGCATGATATACAAGATTCATGGCAGCAATTCATCACGGCTCCTTCTGCAGCATCTTCCAAACCTACTGCTCTGATCACAGTTGATCTTATAATTAGATGGGAAGAGCCCAGAATGGAACCCTGACTCAAAAGATCATCAGCAAGATTCTCCGTTCCTGAGACTAAGTGTTGATACCAGGGCAGATTCGTGGACTCCCATGACAGCCAAGGTAGTGACGCACCTGGACCGATTCAGATGTTAAGGGGCTAGAACTGGCGCCACGTGGAACACAATCGATTCCAATGAGAAATGCTGCGTGATTCGCCAGGTTCGCGATTGACACTAAGGAAGCTGACAAGCTGCAGCCACGCAGACATACTTTCTGCCCCACACATACCATCCCAGCCAACAAGATGGCAGCAAGACATCCAGCCCCATGCTTCACGAATGCTGAACTTAAGACCCTCCTGGACACTGAAGAGAAGAGGCGGGCCAACCTGTACCCTGGCCCAGGAGGGAGGCTGCCAGCCACCGGCATTTGCCCCGCCTGGGTGCAAGTGGCAGAGGTGGCAAGCCACAAAGACCGGCCAGCAGTGCAGGAAGAACAGCCCCCTCAGGGTGGCCAGGGTGAGTAGGCAGCGCTGTGCTCCTGGCTCCAACCCACATCCCACACACCCGGAAGGGACATCCAAGTCCCCACCCTACACCACATGCCGGCACACATACCGGCGGCCATGGCCAGATGCCCTAGCGACTGAAGCCCTAGCTACTCACCACCTGGACCGCATGCGCGGACTGTCTAACACTGTGTATTTTCTGTTTCACCCTCCCCTGCCCCGCACAGGAGAATGCCACCCATAACCACCGGGAGCGGGAGAAAACTAGTGGGGGACCGCCAGATCTGCAGCCCCTCACCACCGCAGAGCAGCGGGCCCCAGACATCGTTGGCAGACCTGAGGAAAGGGAAGTCACGGTAGCACAAGTAGATAGCACTATGGCTTCACAGCGCCAGGGTACCAGATTCAATTCCATTCAGGGTCACTGTCTCTGCGGAGTCTGCACATTCTCCCCGTGTCTGCGTGGGTTTCCTCCGGGTGCTCTGGTTTCCTCTCACAGTCCAAAGATGTGCAGTTTAGGTGGATTAGCCATGATGAATTGCCCTTAGTGACCAAAAAAGGTCAGGAGGGGTTATTGGGTGACGGGGATTGGAAGTGAGGGCTTAAGGGGGTCGGTGCAGACACGATGGGCTGAATGGCCTCCTTCTGCACTGTATGTTCTATGTTGTAAGTCACCTGGGTGGAGATTGGCCATGGGTGAGGAAGTGAGACCCGTGTGTCAACCAACCCACTTCAACACCCTGCCCCACCCGCCTCCCCACCCTCACACCCCCACACCATCCTCAACCCCACACCACCTTCACTCCCACCAGCCGCACTCCCCCCCGGCTCTCACCTCCACATCACCCTCACCACCCTCAACTCTACCCACACCTCAACATCACCCTCACCCCCCCACCTCCACCTCCACCCCAGCCTCACCTCCACACCACCCTCACCCTAACTCCACCCTCATCTCCACACCACCCTCATCCCCACCAGCCCCAGTACCTCCCCTGGTCCTCGGTACTATCATGTGACTTCTCCTGTGTATCACAGGAGCTGCTGGTAGTGGGGTGGGTTCATTTGGTGTCCCCCACCCCAGCCACAGCCAGTGCCACAGCCAGGACCGCCCCATGTGCTGAGCAGCGACGGCGACACTGACATGGAATTGACGCATTTGCCTGAAACCCAGGACACCCCGAGCTGATTTCCAATGTGGACACTGATTTCCCGTCACAGCTGTCTCCAACATCCTCCACCATCCCAGAAACACTCATCTCTGTTGGGCACTTTAGTGAAGAGGCTCTGAGGTCACTCTCTGGTGCTCACCACAGAGCTGCTCCAGTTCAGCAGGTGGAGGTAGAAACTCCCGAGAGGGTAGATGGTCGGAGGGCGGGCGGCCTCCAGGAATAGCTGCTGTCCACACAGGTTTCGAGCTTCTGGAACGGACAGTCCCATCTGTCATGATATGCACTCATGCACGTAATGGCAGTGACAGACATCCAGTACAGCCAATCGACACACAGGACAGAACACACCCAATCACCAGGCAGAACACTAGAAGGTGGTCTCCCAGTATAAAACACTCGAGGCATCAATATTCTGCCTCTTTCCACTGGTGACAACTGTAGTGACAGTCAGGGTGTATATATCAGTCAGCACCTTTGACACGTGGCTCAAAGCTAGTCTGGTCTAGTTAGTTATAATAAGCACGCTTAGATTAATAGAGTGTCAAACCCACAGCAAACTGTGTGCTCTGCTTAACAAGGTCAATAAAGCATAATGAACTAACATCATAGTTTGGAATCTACTTTCAAGTACAACTGCATCCAGTTGCAGTCCGTGTTACCCCAGGGTGAATAACACGACATGGTACCAGTAGTCTACTTTATCTCAGTGGTTCACCTCGAGTGATTCCGTGACGACCAGCAAGTGCCTTCCAGCGGCATGGAGAATATCCAGGCTCCAGAGCTATGGTCTCCGGAAATCTCGGCTCCAACTGGCGGGTCTTCAAGCAAAGGTTCCTTCTCCACATTGAGACCTCAGACCTCGAGTATGCGTCCGATGCCAGAAAAATCGCACTGCTCCTGTTAACTGCGGGGGACCAAGCCATCCAGATTTCAACTCGCTTAATTTTACCGACGGCCAGGACAAGACCAAATTCTAGATCGTTTTGGAGAAGTTCGACAGTCACTGTCAAGCCGAAACAAACAAGAGCTTTGCGCTCTATATCTTCCAGCAACGCCTTCAGGGTAAGGATGAACCTTTCCAATCCTTTCTACCTCATTTCCGTATATTAGTGCAGTCCTACAATTATGATGCACCCACTGATTGCATGATCAGGGATCAGATCGTGTTTGGGGTGCACTCCGATTCCGTGCAGGAGCAACTCCTCAGAATTAAGCGCATTACCCTGCCAGTCGCAATCGAGACATGTATAGAGCATGCGAGAAATCGGTACTCCCGTTTCAAATCGACAGAATATGAAAAACTTGTCTCCCACGAGGCAGAGAGTGTACAGGCCATCGCCCGGATGCAGTGCCTCAGCATCGATGAAAGTGGCCATTTTGTGCGCTTTTCCCGGGGCCCCACACATGCGCAACACGAACGGGAGAACGAAGCGGCCGAAAACCTAACTGCGCAGGTGCGAACGTTGGCTGACCGCACTCTGCATGTGCGACGACACACGGAGCGCAACGACGTCAACGTCATGACATACCCGAACTGCAGCACTGGCAACTTAAAGTGGCAATATAGTGCAAAAGGCAGGCGATGTTTAAATTGCTGGAAGCCTGGACATTATGCAGCCTTGTGCAGGTCTGCACCACCAGTCAAGGGCACTTGTGAAGAAGCCCTCAGGAGAGTTGCGGATATGTAAAGATCTTAACCAGAACATAATGCGGGAACACTACCCTATCCTGAAGTGGGAGGAACTGACCAGTGAGATGGCACACGCCAAATTCTTCGTGTGGTTTCTGGCAGATACAACTGGACAAGTCCAGCAGGAAGCTCTGCACTTCAACACACCATTTGGCAGGTACTGTTAAAACCGTATGCCATTCGGCATTGTCTCAGCCTCTGAAATCTTCCACAGGATCATGGAGCAGATGATGGAGGGCATTGATGGTGCGCATGTCTACGTAGTTGATGTAATCATATGGTCCACGACCCCCGAGGGACACATATCTCATCTCAAACAAGTCTTTCGACGTGTCCATAAATGCCTCAAGCTGAACATGGCCAACTGCTCGTTTGGAATGTCAACCATCAAGTTCTTGGGCGACCAGATATCCCAGCAGGGTGTGCGACCAGATTCGGACAAGGTCAAGGCCATTAACACCATGAAGACCCTGGAAGACAAGAAGGCGGTGTGGTGATTGTATATCTGTGTAGATGCAATACAACTGAACAAGCACTAGAGGGAGCACGGGAGAGATATAAATACAGACGAACAGGGAGTCAGGGGACACTTCACAGAACGGGAACTGGTAGCAAGACATAGACAAGCAGCATCGATGTAACTTTAAGTTAAGCACTGAAGAGAGAACCCAACTTTCAAAAAAACATCTACTTCAACTTTAAGACTACGAGCTTTGTTAAGCCACAAGGAACAACACATGGCACCAAGAGTGGCTTCAGACGCTTACTACAAGATTACACAAGCTGCAGACACAGAAAGACCAAAATGGCAAGGAAAACTCCTACCGGACATTCGACTTGGGAAGACTTCGCTAATTCGATGATATTGGTTGGAACCCCACATCAGCTGAACATAATCGGTAATTTAAGTAATGCCTGGAAAAGATTTAAACAAATGTTCGATTTATATATCATAGCTAATGATTTAGAAGCAACCTCAGACGAAATGAAAATAGCACTGCTCATCGCAGGACATGAAGCTAGAGAAACATATAATTGCTTTAAATACTTGAAAGATGAAGACAGCACCAAATTAGAAATACTAAAAAAATTTGAAGAGCACTGTATGAAATTTGAACAGTACTGTATGCTCAAAGACCAAACTTCACAGGGACTGAGTGATGCAAAACTCAAACAATCACTATCAGAACAGAAAGGGTTCAGTCTAGAAATCGCGAGTGAAAAGTCCAGATCGAAAGGAAAAAGTAACTTGAACTTTTTAGAAAGAAAAAACGCTGCAATCCACTGTAAAATGGCGTCTGAGCACATTTCAAGTCTCTGGGGAACAAAGGACGAAAATGTGCATCTGCGCATGCGCAGGAAACAGAAGCCGCGCATGCGCAGTTAAAATCAGCCATTTTGCGTTCTGCGCATGCGCAAGTCGCGGATCGTTATGCGCATGCGCAGTGGACACAAAACCGCACAATAAAGGAAGACCGATTTGCGCATGCGCAATCGATTCCTACGCATGACATCACGAGCGCCATGACGTCTGAGGACCCGGACCACGGCCACTTAAAAGGGAAACGCCCTAAAATTAAAAACAAGAAACTTAAAGCTGTAAAACCCAATTTTCTTACCTCAAAAGACAGAAAAATGCCTGAACTTACACCAGCAGTTGAAAATAACTCTCACAACACCGTGGAACAAACAGTCTGCACCACCCAAAGTGAAGAGAACAAAAACAATTCCAAAACAAAAAAAGATGAAGAAAACGATACCAAATCCGAAACAAAAAAAGATGATTTGTTTTTCGAACAATACTACTCAGACATGGCTGAGTTATTCGGATATGCTGATCACAGCATCAGCAACACGGTCGCAAAACTCAACACGACTCTACTCGTGTTGCTGAATCCAAAACCATGGTGCCATGGCAGATCGTCGATACATTGGATGACAGCAATACCAAAGACAAAGACGATGCCACACAGAGAGCGCAGAAAGACTCCACAGAGAGAGCGATGACAGGCTCCACAGAGAGAGCGATGAAAGATTCCACAAAGAGAGTGACGCGAGCCTCCACAGACAGCTTGTTGAAAGACTCCAAAATGGAAGCAAGCAAACACTCCCTAGCGAACATCATGCATGAACAAGACCATGAAGGTCAACCCACCATATCTGAGCAACTGCACGCAGACTATGAAAGTCTACCAAGCTCACAGAATCAAGAAGAAGACAATGTAAATCTACCCACTGCATGCGAAAACAGTGACAATGTGATCACACTCGACATACAGGGGGTGCAGGATCACAGCGAGACTGACAAATCTCAGCTTGTCTGTACAGTCGCACAGAGTAGGGCCACTCATGAGTCCAGAGAGACCACTTCAATTGAAATCTTGAAGATTTTGACTCCAGAAGAGGAGTACCAAGAGTCCAGAGAGGCCACGTCAATAGAAATTGTGAAGATTTTGACTCCAGAAGAGGAGCACCAAGAGTCCAGACAGTCCACGTCAATAGAAATCGTGAAGATTTTGACTCCAGAAGAGGAGCACCAAGACCAACAAGAAAATGAAATCGTGAAGAACTTGACTCCAGAAGAGGAGCACCAAGAAAGCAAAGAAGAGGAATTAAATCCACCACAAATGAAATCGTGAAGAATTTGACTCCAGAAGAGGAGTACAAAGGAAGCAAAGAAGAGGAATCAAATCCACCACAAATGACTGATGTCATCAGCATTAATGCAACATCAGATCATTCTCACCATTCTCTAGACGAAACGTTCACGGGGAGGATGTGCAGACTCCGCACAGACAGTGACGCAAGCCTCAGATGAAAGAATGATCAGTATCATGAAGAGACTGCCAAAGACCCTCTTCTGCAGCATGTAATGCATCACCTTGCAAATGGCTGGCAAAAAGGGCAATGCCCGCAGTTCTTCAATGTGAAGGACACCCTGACGGTCGTCGAGGGGATCCTCCTCAAGCTAGATCGTATCTGCAGAGCTTAGTGCTCAAACAAATCCACGAGGGACCCCTAGGTGTCGAAAAGTGTTGGCACAGGGCCCGGCAGGCTGGCTATTGGCCAGAAATCAGCCAGGACATATCCAACATGGTCCTCAATTGTGCGACCTGCCAGCATTTCCAGCCTGCGCAAACAAAAGTAACACTCCAGCAACACGAGATCGTGACCTCTCCGTGGTCCAAGGTGGGAATCGACCTTTTTCACGCCAATGGGCATGACTGTGTGCTCAACATAGATTACTTCTCAAATTATCTGGAAGTTGTGAAGCTGTCAAACCTCAGATCAAGGACAGTCATCAAGGCCTGCAAGGAGACATTTGCCAGACATGGTATTCCACTCACTGTCACGAATGACAATGGTCCCTGCTTCCACAGCCAAGAGTGGTCCAATTTCGCCAAGCTGTACCAATGCAAACACATTACCTCAAGCCCACACTACCCGCAGTCCAACGGGAAGGCTGAGAAAGGGGTCCACATAGTGAAGCAACTGCTCTGCAAGGCTGCGGACTCTGCTTCTGACTTCAACCTTGCGCTGTTGGCGTACAGGGCAACCCCTCTGCCAACTGGTATGTTTCCGGCTCAACTCCTCATGAATAGAGATCTGCGAACGACTGTTCCGGCCATACACTTCCCAGACCTGGATCACCTCCCAGTGCTGCAAAAGATGCAGCAACCCAGGAACCGGCAAAAGCTGACGTACAATGCTCATGCTACCGAGTTGCCTGTGCTATCTCTGGAAGATGCTGTTCGGATCAAGTTACCTGATGGAGGCTGGTCAGCTCCAGCTGTTGTTGTTCGACAGGCGGCTCCCAGATTGTTTGTGGTTCGTATGGCTGATGGCTCCATTGTCAGGCGCAACAGAAGGGCACTGCGCGAAGTTGCCTGCCCACCACCTGATCCCACTTTTCCATATGTTGTTCTGCCTCCTCCAGACACTTCGCACCATGAGGCCACCAATCTTGCAGCAATCCCGCCTGTCAAGGCGCCATCGTCCCCACCTCCATCTCTCAGGCGGTCGACAAGGATCAGACGCAAGCCCCAAAGATTGGACTTATATACATTTATCTTCTAAATTTTGTTCTGTATCTGCACGCTAGACACCTCTTATGTATATATTCATCCATTCGCTTTCATCCACTCGCCATTTAATGTAAATAGTTCTACATGTAAATACAGTTGCATATGCTCCCAGCAACCAACATTTTTTTTTTCAAAAAGGTGGTGTCATGATATACAGTCATGCATATAATGTGATACAGACAGGCAGTGACAGACACCCAGTTCAGCCAATCAACACACAGGACAGAACACAACTAATCACCAGGCAGAACACTAGAAGGTAGTCTCCCACTATAAAACACATGAGGCATCAACACTCTGCCTCTTTCCACTGGTGACAACTGTAGTGACAGTCAGGGTGTATATTTCAGTTAGCACCTTCTACATGTGGCTCAGAGCTAGTCTGGTCTAGTTAGTTCTGGTAAGCACGCTTAGATTAGTAGAGTGTCAAACCCACAGCGAACTGTGTGCACTGCTTAACAAGTTCAATAAAGCGTATTGAACCAACATCATAGTTTGGAATCTACTTTCAAGTACAACTGCATTCAGTTGCAATCCGTGTTACCCCAGGGTGAATAAAACTACACTATCTAGTGTGGAGATGTCGTCACAGAGCAGGGCTACATGAGTTTGTCGGTGAGCATCCAGCATTTGCAGCAGGAGAAGGAGGTGGTGCTAATCATGCGTGCCACGCAAACCAACACAGCACGGGTGGCATCCACGGTGGAGGCCTTGGGGGTGAGGGTTTTGGCTATGGATCAGCATGTCCAAGGCCTGGGGCACTCTATGCAGGTGGTGGCCGAGGCCCAGGACAGGGCTGCCCTCTCATAGAAAGCCATTACCAGAGCCACCTGCACATTGCAGCGGCGCTCCTGAGCGTGGCCATGGCTGAGAACATCAGCGGCATTGCCCAGGTTCTGGCCGACGTGGCACAAGCATAGTGGATGGTGGCCCAGTTCCAGAGGGAGGTGGCACAGTCACTGGCTGATGTGGCACAGACCCAGAGGTGGTGGCACAGTTACAGCATGGTGTGGCACAGTATAAAACAGAGGTGATCCTATCCCTGTGCTTCATGTCCGTGAGCATGCAGACTTTGGCCGAGACCAGAGCGAGCCTTCAGTCTGGCAGCGCCAGGTGGCAGGGGTCCCTCAGTGGATAACTCTGCTTGCACCCTGTCCCATGGAGTAGCCGGGGGGGGGGGTCATCAGGCACCCCAAGGGAGGAGGAGGTGATGGGGCCCATGCTGCTGATTCCCGCAGGAGAGGTGCTGTGACACCTCAGCACCTCAGACTCCCCCTCTCCCCGTCTCTGGTGCAACTGGTGGGCAGTGGCAGAACAGGTTGGCACCATGCCATCTGGGACACCTGAGCAAGTCGGGCCCATCCAGGCCTGGTTGCTCCAGACGTCATCCTTCAACAGGGGCCCAGGTCGCAGGGCGGGAATCAGAGCAGGCCACCTCCACTCCTGCTGTACCATCTGGGGATGCACCCAGATGTAGTGTTAGGGCCCGTAAGGCCAGGATGTTCGACACCAGTTAATCTGGCACAGGTAAAAGGCACAGTACAGCCATAGGGACTAGGGCACGTGTATGTATATATTTGTACTCATTAAACACATGTTTGCACAGTTGAACCCTGCCTCAGTGCTCTGTCAGATGGGTGTGAAGGGTGGGCTGGTCAGGGCTGGCCACAGAGGGGACTCCCCACCCTCCTCCCCACCATCTCAACCTCCGCAGGATTTCCATGGGACCGTGTGATGGAATGTCCGGCTCGCATGCAGGGATCACCCAGGGGGCGATGGAAAGTGTTACCGTGGGCAGGAGTCAGACATTGTCAAACAATGCGGAATGCCAGAGCTCATTGCAGAACGGTTGTCATCATCCTCCATCCGACGGATCAGACCCGCTGTCACTGCCAACCCAGGATCTGCACCCCACAGTGCGGCAGTTTTATATCCCGGAGGGAGTTGCAGGTGGGACGGGGGCGGGGCGTTCCAGTGTCCGTGCCCTTGACCAGTCCGCCACCATTGTCAGTGAACCTGGAGGCAATCAGAGCGTCCTGTGCGCATTGGCCCTGGTGCACACATTGTGCATCCTTCCATGCCTGCTCAGACCCCATGTTCTTGCCACCCTCGCCCTCCCCTGCATGCTCCTTTTCAGACAAGGACTGGCGTTTCTCCTCCTCCTCCAGAGTGTTGCCCCTCTGCTGCGTGATGTTATGGAGAACGCAGCAGGCCGCCACGGTGCAGACAGCCCTCCCAGCACCATACTGGAGGGCCCCTCCAGCGTAGTCCAGGCAGCTAAACAGCATCTTCAGGATGCCGCAGCACTCCTCAATGATGTTCCTGGCTGCTGTATGGGTGTCGTTGTAGCAGGTCTCTGCATTAGTCGATGGCCTCTGGATAGGTGTCATCATCCACGACCGCAGTGGATATCCCCTGTCAACAAGGAGCCAGCCTCGCAGCCGTTGT
The DNA here is from genome assembly GCF_902713615.1 of Scyliorhinus canicula. Lineage (NCBI taxonomy): Eukaryota > Metazoa > Chordata > Chondrichthyes > Carcharhiniformes > Scyliorhinidae > Scyliorhinus > Scyliorhinus canicula. Next base: position 75,638,290 of record NC_052152.1, read on the forward strand.
GCCATTATCTGGCAGATATGTCACACTTTCTCCCTGCTCAGCCGGAGTCTTCAACGCCATGCCTGGTCCAGCAGGTCCTCAAATGACAGGAGCTACCTGTTCATGCGAGGCCTCATGTGGTATCTCCTTTGCACCTCCTACTCCTCCTCGGCCTGTTGGGTGGACGGTTCTCCATCCTCAGCTGCTGCCTCCTGTTCCACTGAGGCACGCTCCGCTGCTGCAGCTTCCTCCTCCTCAGGCAGCTGCAGCTCCTACAGCCACAGTGCATCCCCAGGGCTGCGGTGACTACGAGGATGGCCACCATTGCTGGTTGTATTCCAAAATACTTTGTCTGCAGGGTGTGAAAGACCAATCCCCATGCCCAACTAGGTCCAATGGGCTACATGGCGCCCCTTGTTGGAACTGTGGACTCTGGCCCCTCAAATTCCCCCTCCCCCATCCGCACCATTGGCCCCGTGGATGCTCCTAAACATGGGGTCCTTTGGCCTGGCACCTTTCCCTGCTGCCAGTGGTACCATAGGCTGGCGCTGCCCATGCCAGCGGTATTCTCCGTGCCCTCCATCCAGCACTCCTTGTAGGGGCTACTGTGGTTGCCCTTGGGTGGGCTGCGTGATGTCCCGCTGGCGCGTGGCGACCGGTTGGAGGAGGTTGGGGTGCAGGGGGTAGTGGATGGATAGTGGGAGCTTTGGTGTGGGGTGTGGTGGGGTGGGAGAGTAGGGGCTGGGAGTGGGCGTGAGAGCACCCATACGGCCGGTGACACCCTGCAGAACCAGGGTCCAAGGTAGGTAGTCAGAGGGGTGCACAGCAAGATGGCTTCCTTGTAGGCCGTGGCAATGATGGTCAGTGCCTGGACACAACCCCAATCCCGTGGGAGGTCACCCCGGCTTCACAGCCCTCCCCTGTCAGGGCCTTCCCCCCCCCCCCCCCCCCCCCCCAACCTTGGCAAGGACTCCCTCTACCCAGCCAGCTCAGCCAGTGTCAGGACTGGCAGCGCACAGTTGCGCATCACCATGTCCTATCTCCTCTCTCTCCCACATCCGCCATGGAGCCGGTTTCTTGATTTTTAAAAGCACATGCCGACATCGCCTTTGGGAATTCGCCCCAGTGGAGGTAGAGAATCACGGAGAATACCGAGTTAGGCTCACTACTGATATGCAACAACGCTTACTGTACGTGTGGAGTGGAACGCATTGACTGCACTGTCCAGGCACCGTAAAATTGTGATTTGGCGTGAAACCGGCACCTTCCACGATTTCTGTATCAAAACCGATTATCCGCCCAATCGTGTTCTCCAATTCCAGCATCAGCCAACCGAGAATCCCGCCCCTTGTCTCACTGAACTCCTGCTTCCATACCAGTGATTTCAAATTCAGCTTACAAATGTCACACTTTCAAATCTTCTTTAAAATTAAGCTTTCCCTCTGCTGCTTCCATCAAGGTTTCACTTTAGGGTTAACACTTCTCCCTTCCTTTGTCTTAAAGGCTTTTCCACAAGCTCTGAGATCTAGCCACCGATTATTACAATTATTTCAAATGATGCCTCCAAAACTGCAGCCATTTTTCACAAAGCTTAGCACCACTGCAAATATATTTCTGACCTTTTCAACTCTCTGTGACTTAATCAGTTTCCTCCATGTTCTTAATAACAGACTTTTTGGAAACTTCTCTTCATTTCTTCAGTTTCTAGCTGGAGTTTAGTTTTCCAGCATCTGTTTTCATAACTATGGTATGGCTTTTCTTCGAGCAAGGCTGGTAGTGTCTTGAGATGGATAGAAAGCTGGTGAGCAGACCGGAAAGCAAAGAGTTTGAATAAATGGGTCTTTTTCCGATTGGCAGGTAGTGATTAGTGGGGTGGACTCGTATGGGCAACACGGTAGCACAGTGGGTAGCTCTGTTGCTTCACAGCTCCAGGGTCTCAGGTTCGATTCCCGGCTTGGGTCACTGTCTGTGCGGAGTCTGCCAGTGTCTGCGTGGATTTCCTCCGGGTGCTCCGGTTTCCTCCCACTAGTCCCGAAAGATGTTCTGTTAGGTAATTTGGATATTCTGAAATCCCCCTCTGTGTACCTGAACAGGTGTTGGAATGTGGCAACTAGGGGCTTTTCATAGTAACTTCATTGCAGTCTCAATGTAAGCCTACTTGTGGCAATAAAGATTATTAAATTACAGGGATATGTTCCAGGACCCCAACTGTTCACATGATCTATTATAGTTTTAGACAAGGAAATTAAATGTATTATCTCCAAATTTGTAGATGACACAAAGGTGGTGGGAGAGTGAGCTGTGAGGAGGATGCAGAGATGCTTCGGCCAGATTTGGACAGGCTGAGTGAGTTGGGCATATGCATGGCAGATGCAATATAATGTGTATAAATGTGAGGTTATCCACTTCGGTTGCAAAAATAGGAAGGCAGATTATTATTTGAATGCGTATAAATTGAAAGAGGTAGATACACAACAATACCTCGTGCATCAGTTACTGAAAGGAAGCACGCCGCTACAGCAGGCAGTAAAGAAGGCAAATGTTACGTTAGCCTTCATAATGAGAGGAGATGATTTTCGGAATAGGGATGTTTTACTGCAATTGTATGGGGCATTGGTGAGGCCACACCTGGGGTATTGTGTCCAGTTTTGGTGTCCTTATCTGAGGAAGGATGTTCTTGCCATGGAAGGAGTGTACCGAAGGTTTACCAGGCTGTTTCTAGGGATGGAAGGACTGTCATATGAGGAGAAATTAAGTCGGTTTGGATTATATTAATTGGCGTTTAGAAGAGTGAGAGGGGATCTCTTACAAACTTATTAAATTCTAACAGGCTTAGACAGGGTATATTTAGAAAGAATGTTCCCAATGGTGGGGGAAGTCCAGAATTAAGGGTCATAGTTGAGGATATAAACCTTTTAGAACTGAGATGAGGAAACATTTCTTCATCCAGAGAATGTTGAAACTGGGGAATTCATTACCACAGAAAGTAGTTGAGGCCAGAATGTTGTGTAATTTCAAAAAGGAATTAGATACAGCTCTTGGGGCTAAAGGGATCAAGTGATATGAGGGGAAGACGGAGTCAGGGTATTGAATTTGATGATCGGCCATGATCATAATGTGTGGTGGAGCAGGCTCAAAAGGCCAAATGGTCTACTTCTGCTTCTATTTTCTATGTATGTTTCTGTGTGTGAAAGAAATGTTCCCTCTCGAGTCTTCTAAAACCAACTACTTCTAGCTGAGCTATGAGAACTGCCTTCTCTCTCACTATATATTTCCAACTTTATTCAAACTAGTTAAACTAAAACATAAAAATAATTTATCTACCTTATAAGTCCCCAGTTGCTAAGCAATCCCCGCATACCTTTGCTGGCCTATTTATTCCATGCCACAATGATCTCTAAGCACAATAGAAACTTAGCTGGAACTTAACTAACCCCCACACATACAAACACTTTTGTCCAGAATGAATCTAACTGCAGGTTTTACCCTTCCAGGCACAGAAACATTAAATTAAACCGACTTCCAACTATACCTTATTTCTCATGTTTACAATGCAAATAAAAATTCCTTGCAACTACCTTTGTTTTCCGAACACCAAAACCTCTACCATTTAGGACAAGGGCAGCAGATGCACGGGAACACCACCACCTGCACGTGTCTTGTTTTTATAATGATATTAAAGCACCAATCAGTCAGAAGAGATTGGAAAGAGACATTGTGGGTTCATTTACTGAGTCTAGACCTCATTTATGGAGAGGAATAAAGCCTGAAAACATCAACAGCAGAGCTGTATGTGCTGTGTGCCCAGCTGAAAGCAAAAGCAAAACTAAAGCTGGATCACGTGGCGTACTTCCTTCCTAGTGATGTCATGCTGCAATCAGATATTACAGCACCTTGTTTCTTTCTAAATCTACTTTCCCCATTCTCAAGGATAACTATTTGCAATACATGTTCTTGTTTAGTTACCATTACATGAGTGTTCAGAACCGATGAATCTATAAGTCTCTAAGGTGTAGAACAAATCTTCTGGTATTCCCAGATCTCATAATGGTAACCTTGTCTCGAGTTGTCTTTCATTGTTCACAGTGATCTGTGAGATTGTCAATCTTCGTTATTTTTCCTGGTTTCATTTGTGTTCTTGTCGTGGATGTAATATGGTGATTGAGGAGCTGGAATGGATCTAATCTGTCCTCAGTTACCCTTCACCGTTGTGCATTTATGTGTACTGACTTCATAGGATCTTGGTTCCAAAAATATCCTTGTTACTTTGGCTGGTTGTCATGTACCTTCTGTGGGATCCTGAATGAAAACATGTTATCCCAACTGTAAACTCAGAAATTCTGTACTAACTTTTATATTGTGCATATTAGTCACCTTTTCTTTCAGTTTATCTCTAGTTTCTAAGAATGTAGAATGGGTATCAGTAGGTAAATTGGTATGTGCTGGTTTGCCAAACAAGAGGTCCGCTGGTGATGGAATAATTGCAGTTCAAGGTGTTGCTTTCAGATCTAACATTGCAATGTGCAGAACTAGCTTGGTCTGTCTACATTCAAGAATTAGGTATTTCACCACGAAAAGAGTAAGGAGCATAATCAATAAGGAAAAATACAGGGTGCATGATTCTCCAGCCTCACTGCACTCTCTCTCTCTCTCTCTCTCTCTCTTTCGAGTGAAATGAGGCCGGTGAATAGCAGGAGAGGCCAAAAACGAGACCCGTACCAGGCGCTAAACAGTTTGCGATGCAACCGGCTCGATCCCATAAGCGAAATTGGGATCTCGCCGTAGTATGGCGACAAACCAATTGTCACCACTTAAGCGCAATTTCCATACAATTAACGGGAGCCATCCCATATTCATCATCCTCCCCTGTAAGAACACTATTCACGACCCCTATGTTGCTCTTGCTCATGCATTTGCTTTGTTTGCTTCGTTTGGCCCCTTGTTCCACACTGTAATCAATCACTATTTTGTCGATGTACCATTTGTCAATGCTCCCTGTTGATTATTCTTGTGTCTACTACGTACGTACTGTGTACGTTCCTCGGCCACAGAAAAATACTTTTCACTGTACTTCGGTACATGTGACAATAAATCAAATCAAATTAAATCAAATCAAACCCTGGTGGTTTCTGTGGGGAGCCGAGGTGGTGAGTAACACCTTTGCTCATTGGCAAAGAGCTCAGGGGTGCTGGGCTTGCCACCCCTGTGTTCGATGGGGAGGTGGGGGACCTTTGGCTGGCATGGGGTACCCTCCGCAGGGGTGGGCCTCCATGGAAGGGTGAGGGGGATGCGCTGCCGGGGCCACCATGGGGCAACCATGTGAGACACCAGCATACCGACCCCCTGGATCATGTGTATCTGTTCTGGGGGAAAACTTTATCCCTGCCCCCGTCTGCTCCACCGACAACCCATAACCCTCACCGACTGCCGAAGCCTCTGGCTGTGCAGCTGAAGGCTATTGTTAATAGGGAATTGGCAATCATGGTTAAGTGAGAACAACCCACTGGATTCTCATGGGTCGGCACACCATGTTGCATACAGGGGTTATTGCCCAGCATCCCAATCAGACCGCGATGCCTGGACAGTGTGCCTGAACGCTGTGGGAGGCAACACCCGAACACCTAGGGGATGATACACAGCACCGGGTGACATGTCCATGGCCACAGAGTGGGTGAGTGCCATGGGGAGGGTACCAGCGCCTGGTCCAGATGACATGAGCGGGTGTCCGGGGTGCAGGGTCTGGGGTGCGGTGAGGGATCCTGCTGCAGCTGGGTGTGTTTCTGCAGGGTGTTCCGGGTGGGAGGGCAGTGGGGCATCAACAGGAGAGGGTCCTGAGGTGGGAGCAACGCTGGTTGTCAGTCTAAAACCCGCTCATAATGCCGTAAAGATATTGAATGCTATGACAGGGATTTTAAACCAGAACCTGCCCTCATGGTGCTGCTGCTAGGCCAGGCAGCCAGACATCAGCAGCAGCAGCCACTGCAGATGCTCGAGGTGATGGCCATTTGCTGGACTCCGTCCCACACTCTGAGAACCCAGCCGCCCATCAGGCCAGGGAGGGACCAAGGTGGGGAGGCCCGCGACTGCCCAGGATGTACAGGCTGGCCATTTGAACAAAGGACAGCACTTGCTGCAGGAATCGCCGCCTCATAGGAGGAGACAGTACAGCACCTGTGTCATGTCTCGCGGACCTGGCACCACGTGGAGGGGGAGGACACCCGCTCCCAGTGGCCGTCAAGATCACTGCAGCCCTGAACATTTGCACCTCAGGATCATCCCAGGGCTCCAGCTGGGACCTGTGTGGCATCTCTCAGGCCACCGCCCACAGGTGCATCTGACAAGTCACCGATGCCCGGACGGAAGACTACATCATGTTTGACATGGACCATGCTCAGCAAGATGCCCAGGCAGCAAGATTGTCCGCTATCACCGGGATGCCCCAGGTCAACGGGGTAATAGATGGCACGCATGTTGCCCTGCACTCAGTGTCATCTTGGGGTGCCCTACATTAACAGAAAAGGGTTCCACTCCCTGAACATACAGCTCATGTGCGACCACCACATGAAGATAATGCACGTGTGTGCACGCTTCCCGGGGGATGTCCATGACAGCTACATCCTGGGGCAGTCAGTCATCTCCAGCCTCTTTGAGCACCACACCAGGATGGGCGGCTGGCTCTTGGGGGATAAGGGGTATCTGCTGAGGACCGGGCTATTGATGCCAGTACAGAGGACGGAGACCGAAGTGGAGACCCAGTACAACGAGTCTCATGTGGCCACCCGGGCTGTCATTGAGCGGTGCATCGGTCTCCTCAAGATGTGGTTCCGATGCCTTGACCGCTCTGGTGGTGCCCTGCAGTACACTGCCCGGAGGGTTGCCAGCTTTGTGGTGTTCTGCTGTGTGCTCCACAACCTGGCATAACAGCGAGACAACAAGGTGGAGGTTGATGATGGGGAACACTCCGAGGAGGAGGAGGGCGAGGATGATGAGGCGGAGCCGGACCAGCAGGGGTTGGAGGATGAGCTCAGAGAGGAACTGGAGGACCAAGCGGAGGCTGAAAAACAGGCAGCAGCGGCGAGGGTCGGCAAGCCAGCAAGGCCCTCATTCTCACCCGATTCACTTCGGACGTGGCATGGTCCATCATTGCTGCCTTACCCAATCCCCAACCCCATCTCCCACCCTCCCAGGATATGTGATTTGATTTGTTATTGTCACATGTATTAGTATACAGTGAAAGGTATTTTTTCTTGCATGCTATGTAGACAATGCATACCGTACATAGGGAAGAAAGGAGAGACTGCAGAATATAATTTTACAGTCATAGCTAGGGTGTAGAGAAAAGATAAACTTAATACGAGACTCAAAAGTCTGACGGCAGCAGGGAAGAAGCTGTTCTTGAGTCGGTTGGTACGTGACCTCAAACTTTTGTATCTTTTTCCTGATGGAAGAAGGTGGGAGAGAGTATGTCCAGGGTGCGTGGGGTCCTTAATTATGTTGGCTGCCTTTCCGAGGCAGCGGGAATTGTAGACAGAGTTGATGGATGGGAGGCTGGTTTGCGTGTTGGACTGGGCTACATTTATGACCTTTTGTAGTTTCCTGTGGTCTTGGGCAGAGCAGGATCCATACTAAGCTGTGATACAACCAGAAAGAATGCTTTCTAAGGTGCATCTGTAAAAGTTGGTGAGAGTCGTAGCTGACATGCCAAATTTCCTTCGTCTTCTGAGAAAGTAGAGAGTTTGGTGGGCTTTCTTAACTATAGTGTCAGCATGGGGGGACCAGGACAGATTGTTGCTGATCTGGACACCTAAAATCTTGAAGCTCTCGACCTTTTCTACTTTGTTCCCATTGATATAGACAGGGGCATGTTCTCCTCTATGCTAGGGTTCTTGGCAATGTGGAGGAGCAGAGAGATCTTGGGATCTATGTTCATAGATCTTTGAAAGTTGCCACTCAAGTGGATAGAGCTGTGAAGAAGGCCTATGGTGTGCTAGCGTCCATTAGCAGAGGGATTGAATTTAAGAGCCGTGAGGTGATGATGCAGCTGTACAAAACCTTGGTAAAGCAACATTTGGAGTACTGTGTGCAGTTCTGGTCGCCTCATTTTAAGAAAGATGTGGAAGCTTTGGAAAAGGTGCAAAGGAGATTTACCAGGATGTTGCCTGGAATGGAGAGTAGGTCTTACGAGGAAAGGATGAGGGTGCTCGGCCTTTTCTCATTAGAATGGAGAAGGATGAGGGGCGACTTGATAGAGGTTTATAAGATGATCAGGGGAATAGATAGAGTAGACAGTCAGAGACTTTTTCCCCGGGTGGAACAAACCATTACAAGGGGACATAAATTTAAGGTGAATGGTGGAAGATATAGAGGGGATGTCAGAGGTAGATTCTTTACCCAGAGAGTAGTGGGGGCATGGAATGCACTGCTTGTGGAAGTAGTTGAGTCGGAAACATTAGGGACCTTCAAGCGGCTATTGGATAGGTACATGGATTACAGGAGAATAATGGAGTGTAGATTAATTTGTTCTTAAGGGCAGCACGGTAGCATTGTGGATAGCACAATTGCTTCACAGCTCCAGGGTCCCAGGTTCGATTCCGGCTTGGGTCACTATCTGCACATCTTCCCCATGTGCGTGTGGGCTTCCTCCGGGTGCTCCAGTTTCCTCCCACAGTCCAAAGTGTGCAGGTTAAGTGGATTGGCCATGATATATTGCCCTTAGTGTTAGGTGGGGTTACTGGGTTATGGGGGTAGGGTGGAGGTGTTGACCTTGGGTAGGGTGCTCTTTTCAAGAGCTGGTGCAGACTCGATGGGCCGAATGGCCTCCTTCTGCACTATAAATTCTGTGATTAATCTAGGACAAAGGTTCGGCACAACATCGTAGGCCGAAGGGCCTGTTCTGTGCTGTATTTTTCTATGTTCTATGTTCCAAGTCGATGACAATCTCCTTTATTTTGTTGACATTGAGTGCGAGATTATTGTTGTCGCACCAGTTCACCAGTTCCACCATTCCAGGGTGCTGGGACTATATCGGCACCGACAGCGGGTCACCATCGAGGGCAGGGGGGGGGTGACGATAACCTGCATAGTGCTGAGTGGTAGTGTTCTTCAATCTATGCCAGAGTCTGACCCCTACCCATCTGCTGAGTGCTCGCTAAGATCCATCATCTGCATGTGATGTGCCTGGGGTGAGTCGGGAGGGGGTGACATGCCTGGAGAGGTGGGCCAAGGGTTTGGAGGTCGGCCCGCATTACGGAAGAAAGTGACAGAGGTAGCATGCTGGTTGTGCATAAAGGTGTTTATTGTGTTTAACAATTCCCCATTCTCCCGATGGTGCACAATGGGACAGATCCTGGTTGGCAATCAGCACCCCCTCCTTCCAGTCGATACCCATAAGGGCCCTGGGTATTTTGGGACAGAGTGGCAGCTGGTTCAAGCTCTGCCAGCCATGACGGCTCCCCTATTCCTGCACCATCAGTGATGCGCCTCAGTGACTGGGCCATGCTCTGCAGTGCCTCGGCAATGATCACCTGCGACTGGGACATTCCCATCTGAGAGCGGAACATGTCCCGCAGAACCTCATCAAGTCAGCCTGCTACTGGGTAACATACCCCAGTGAGGCAGAAATTCTGTTGAGACCCTCAGCTATGGCCGTCACCAACTGCATGACACCTTGGACACCTTCACCAGTGGTGCGAATGTTGTGCACCAGCCTCTCCATTGTGGTCGCCACCCGAGCAATGTTGGCCTCGGTGCCGCATTGCCTGCGACATCTCCTGCCCCGTAGCCTCTGGGACTCCTCCAATCGCCTATGGATCTGCTGGAGTGTTGCTGGGACACGGTAGCATGGAGGCTAGCACAGTTGCTTCACAGCTACAGGGTCCCAGGTTCGATTCCCGGCATGGGTCACTGTCTGTGCGAAGTTTGCACTTTCTCCCCGTGTGTGCGTGGGTTTCCTCCGGGTTCCCTCCCACAGTCCAAAGATGTGCAGGTTAGGTGGATTGGCCGTGATAAATTGCCCTTAGTGTCGAAAAAGTTTGGGTGGGGTTGCTGGGTTACGGGAATGGGTGGGGGTGTGGGCTTAGATAGGGTGCTCTTTCCAAAGGTTGGTGTAGACTTAAGGGGCTGAATGGCCTCCTTCTGACTGTAGGTTCTATGATTCTGTATGTTCTATGATCTCCCTCTGAATGTCCTGACCGCTCCCTATTGTCTCTATCAATTCCTGGATAGCCTGGCCCATTGGCTCAGCACCAGGCTGGGACCCAGCTAGTTCCTGGAATCCAGCAGTCCTCTGACTGCTGTCTCATATGGGGCTCCCTGCCTCCATCTGATGGGCATCAGCAGCTGTGTGGTGTTAACCAGATTGTGCCCCAGAAGCCTGACCACTAATATTTCCCACTGAGGTGCTTGTATCTGCGCAGGTGGAGTGTGGGGATGGCAGCTGTGACGCTTCGATCGTGTCTTCCTCGGAGGTCCCCTCTGAGGTGGTCTCGTGGGAGGCTGGAGTGGGTGCCGGCCTTGTCGGCTGAATGACTGTGGGAGAATGGACATGTGGTCAGTGGGAGGGATGGGTCAGTCAGAAAGGCAATAACAACTCACGTTTGACAGGGTAGAGCTCGGTGGTTCCACTCCTCTACGGCATCTGCCAGCCTCCCATAGGTGACCGATCTATCCCTGACCACCCCAGTCACCTCCAGGGCCTGTTCCTCAAAAAGGTGAGGATTCTGAAATCCAGCACCGCCCCGCCAGTCTAGGCCCACTCCCGCCGTTGTGGGAGAGCTTTTCCTGAGGAGACACAGAGAGGGCATCGTTAGCCACACGGGTGGTTCACAGTGGTGGGATGGGGAGGGGGGGGGTGGGGGAGAAAGTGTGTGAAGGAAAGATTGGGGGGGGGGGTTGATGGGAGAGGGGGCTGAGGGAGGGTTGGGGGTTGCATGGAGATTTGGGGGCTGGAAGCGCACATGGGGGCATAAAGGCCTCGGGCACCTGGCTGCCCTGTGACTGACCCTCCGGGACCCTTGGGGGAACAGGACATCCCTCCTGACCTCCACTGCATCTAGAAGCCTCCACAGATCTGCATCCCCAAATCTTGTGGCTGGTCTCCTGGGCGACATTGTTGCGAGCTGGCTGGGGTTGGCTGAGCAAGTGCTGCTTAAATGCTGCTCGACCTTGTCAGCGGGGGCTGGTGAATCAGCTGGAGAGCCTTTATTTGTGGTGAGAATCCTGTGGGACTTTCTTGAGTGGACCAATTAATATTGAATAGTGATGTAGGCCTTGCTGGGTTGAGCGGCGGGACGCTCGCGGAGGTTCTGGCTCGCTACCACATAAATATTTCTAGAGAATCGCACTCTGGGTGGGATTCTCCAACACCCAGCCGGATCAGAGAATCCCCGGGGACGGCGCGAATCCCGCCCCACTGCCGGCTGCCGTATTCTCCGGCGCTGTTTTTAGGGTGGGGGCGGGATTCACACCACGCCGGTCAGGGGCCGTTGGCAGCGCCCTACCCTGGCAATTCTCTGGGCCCAGATGGGCCGAGTGGCCTTCCGTTTTTGGTCAGTCCCGCCGGCGTGAATCACTCAATTCACGTATCGACAGGAAAGTCGTCGGGGGTGGTCTTCGGGGGGATCCAACCCTAGGGGTTCCCCACGGTTGCCTGGCCCGCGATCGGGGCCCACCGATTTACAGGCGGGCCGATTCCATGGGGGCACTTCTTCCTTCCGCACTGTGTAGGGGTCCGCCCTAGCCAGCGCGGAGAAGAGAACCCCCCACACATGCTCCAAAATATGCCAGCCAGTCTGCACATGCGCAAAACCATGCTGGCGGTTCCGCGCATGCACGAGATCACGCCGGCCCTTCGCCGCATGCGCGAACTCGCCCCGTCGCTTCGTCGCCGGCTGGAGTGGTGCCAACCTCTCCGCCGTCCACCTAGCCCCCGAAAGTGCAGAGAATTCCGCACTTTCGGGGGCTGTTGGCGCTGGATTGGTTGGCGCCGATTCACCCGCCGGCGTGGGAACTTAGTCTCCAGAAGGGAGAATCCTGGCCCCTATGTCTGAGTGAGACAGAGACAGAGCAAGTACTTGGGAATTTGATTTAAAATGGGAATTCAATGCATAAGGAGAAAGTGATGCTGGAGGTAAGATTTATTGCAGGAAGTAGAACTTCTTGGGAGTTTGGTGAGGAGATGCTCCTTTCCTCTAATCTTCTTCAGCCTCCAACATTTGATTTCCGCTTTGGTATACAGAAGGAATGGTAAATCAATAACTGGTAAATAACTGGAGAGAACCAAGATCAGAGAGCTTAAACAGCTATTCGGAGCTCAGTCTGTGAGATGACCGCATTCTGGAAAAGATGTAAATTGCGTCAATGGAAACAGGTCAGGGATTTGATGGTCTTTATTTTGTTCATCTACCTCTCAATACTTGGGTGATGTCTTTTTTATTTTAATGTCTTATGAGTATGAGTGAAGATCACTACCATTAATAAAGCTTATGGAGAGCAGTACGGTTTATAAATTGTAACTTAATTAAGACACAATAAATTAATTATCACACAAGAAAAATGTCAGGGCAGGTGATGTGCTGCGATTGCAGGATGTTGGAGCTTCTGGATACCATTGTGGTCTAGGAAAAAACACCTGTAGTAAGTATCTGCAGCTACAGGAACTTTGTCTCAGAGTTTATGAGCTGGAGGCTGAGGTGCAGACACTGAGACAAATCAGGGAGAAGGAAAATTACCTGGATGCTTTGTGACAGGAGGTGGCCATACCTCTTAGGGTAGGATCTTCTCATTTAATTAGTGGTCAAGGACAGGAGAGTGTAACCTCAAGTAAAGCAGGTAAAGAGTCACAGAGAAGTAGGAGAACAGACTTCAGCCTCTGAAATTTTCCAGCTGGTTTGAAGTTCTTTCTACTTGAGACTGAGGGCTGCAGGGTGGATGAGCTAACTGACCATGGCATTGTGGTGCAGGAGCCATTCAAGTGGGCGGAGCAAAAAGAAAAGTAATAGTAATAGGAGATAGTATAGTGAAGGGGATAGAGATTGTCCTGTGTAGCCAAGAGACCTCGCACCCGCCCAGCATCCGATCTCCAAGCTTGTTCCTCAGATCCCCCTGGCACTCACCAGCACAACCCGTTCATGTTGAGGTGTGTTGCCCACACATACCACCTGCTTTAGACCTCCCTGACTATCAAGCATGTGCCACACAATGCCCTCTCTTTGTTCCTGCAGGAGAAGATAGCCCACAATAAGAAGGAAAGGGCAATGATGAGGGGGTAGAGTCCCAAGGTTCCGTGTTCTCTCCCTTCTGGAAATTGCAGGGTTGCCTGGAAGAGAGCAATCACCTATAGGTTAATTTGCGGCAGAGAGGTGAGGATCCATTGCCTATTCATCCAAATTACCTGTCTCAAGTGAGTTGCTGATGTCCCACAAAATGATCCTTTCCTTTCACTTATCACATGTCCATTGTCTTTCAGGATCACCATCTAATGGGGCCGGGCCATCCAGAGTCGTGCCCCCTCCCCTCCCTCATCCCGCCACTCAAGAGAAGACCTCAGAAGAGAGCTCAGAGGAGAACACCGGCAGCGTGTCACAGCGATCACCCAAACCTTTCACCAGCTCAGATACGCACACCTCGATGGGCGACATGAGTGGACAGGATTCAGGGGCACTATCTGGTGAGCACCACATAGCTGCTGATGCACATCCATGGAGGCAAGAACATCCAAGGTAGACAGCAGTTGGAGGTCGGCTGGATCCTAGGACACAGCTGGGTACCAGCCAGATGTTGAGACTCTGGACAAGGTTCTTTCATGGCTGATTCAGATGATAGGCCAGAGTCATGAGATTCAGGAGATGTCAGCAACATTTCAGCAACTGCAAAGCCGATTGGAGGAGTCCCAAATCATTTAGGTACATGAGATGGTGCCGGCAATGTGTGGTACCTAGCTGAACACTACTAGGATGGCGGCCGCAGTAGAAAAGCTGGAGCACGATGTCCGCACCTGGAATGGTGGTGTTCCAGACATGGCTCAGTTTGTGACGACCATGACTGAGGGCCTAGACAGGTCCCAATCGATGAGGGACATGTCCCAGATGCAGGTGGACATTGCCGAGGCATGCCAGAGGATGGCCTAGTCACTGAGGAGCATCGCTGAGGGCATTGACACCATGGTGCAGACAATGGGGAGGCTCCAGAACCAGGAGAGCCAGATGATTCAGAGGCTGCTGGAGCTCACCCCAGCTTCTCTTCCATCGCATGGAGTCGCCGAGGGCTCTACCGGCACTCTCAGAGAGGACGACACACTGGAGCCCAATCCAGGGTCTGCCACCATGGAGACTATGGCAGTGTCCAGCTCTTCTGATTTCCCCCTACCTCCTGGCACCGGCGCATCTCAAGACAGAACAGGATGGCATGGTGACACAAGTGACATCGTAAATTGGCCAGGGGCCCTCCAGCTTTCGACCCTCCAACGGATGACCACCAAGAGTATCAAAGGCCACAGGGACAGAAGGCTGGCTGCCTCTATCTCTATATGTATCCTGGGGACACTTAAATGTAGCTCTAGACCATAGGAGATCAAGCACGGTGAGGAGCACTGAGTGGGCACTGGTGAAATCACTGTCTGTAGCTAGGAGGAATGGAAATCTGTCACACTAAAATGTTCATCATTAAAACATTTCACACCTGATACATGTGAAGCCTCTGCCACTTTAATCTTCACATGGGGCTTGCCTGCATGCCCACATACTGTTCCCCCTCCTCTACCTTCACCCACACCACCTCTCACCCTCCCTGCAGTGTTATCAAAGATCAAAAGCCTTCAATGCAGACTCCGATAAGAAGATGGGTGTGAGCGCGCTGTCAGCAAAAAGACAGGAGTCAGGCTTTAGCAGATCCTGAGGAGCACCACAGCTTTCCTCACAGTGAGTGGCCATCACTCTCCTGCATTGCAGAGTTTCCTGCTGACAATGGGAACATAGGCATATCATCCTTAAGTGATGCTACACATCACTTGAAGATGTCATGCAAGCTCCCAGGGTAGTGGGTACACACGTGCATAACCCTCAGGCGATTACCACACACAATCTAAACATTCAGCGAGTGGAACCCCTTCCTGTCAATATAGGGCACTCGACATATGTGCCATCAATCGGCCCTGGACCTAGGGCATCCTGGTGATAGCACGGGCATCTTGGTGGGCCTCGCCCAGGTCGAAGGTCTGATGCCCAGTCATACATAGCATATGTCACCTACCAGAAAAGTGTCACACATGTCCGTGCTTGAGCCCTGGAATGACCCGGTGGCTTAGAAATTTAGGGCTGCAGTGTCCTTCACGGCCACCAGGGGTGAGTATCCTCCTCCTCCATGGGGTACCTTGGGCGGAATTCACTGTTTTCTGGTGCCGCATTCTCCCGCTGGCTGTGGGATTCTCCACCCCGCTAGCCGGCCAATGGGCTTTCCCATTGTGAGCAGCCCCACGCCGTCTAAAAATCCCCGGGCATGAGTGCACTGCCGGCACAATGGAGAATCCTGACAGTAGAGAATCCAACCAAAGGTCTGCAAGGATGTGGCCCAGGTGTCGCACTATCTCTGTGCTGAGATAGAGTCTTCCATGGCATATGCTGTCCGTCAACTCATGGAAGGACCAATGATGCCTGTACACCTTGACCTGTTGCTGGCCTCCCCATCTGGCCCCCTCCTCAGCATGATGGATGGCCTGGTCTTGTGTGTGAGGTGGTCTCCTGTACATGTGGTGCTACCTCCAGCTTGCATTGTCGTTGTTGCCTTCTACAGCATCTGCCCTCCTCGGCTGCTACATGCAACATGAGGGCAGCATCTGCGGAATCAACTCCGGCAAACATTTGTTATATCTAAAAAGAATTGTAAAAGGAGGGAGACCGACAATCAGCTAGGGCTTCCATTCTGGGATCCTCAAATCCCGCAGGCATCCCCCCGCTCCCTCCGCCCCTACTATGGTCGCCCCACCTTCTCCATCCAGCGAGCCAGTTGTGCTGGTTTAACTCGCTTTGCATATTCCCCCCCCCACCCACTCAGCCTTTGGTCGCGAGAAGAGCCTCAGTGGTGAAGCCCTGCTCTTTAGTGTTTTATTGATGGAAACTGCTCTATAATACTGATGGTCCTAGAGTAGAGACATGCTGTTCAGCCATCAAAGATTGCAGGACATCCAGTCCACAAATCATCCTGTCAGACATGGCACCTGTAATGAACTCCAATTGGCTTTATTGGTTGGCCAATTGGAGTATGAGCTCCCTCAATGATAGCTCATTGAGGGGGCCCATATAAGCACCTGTGTAGGCTTTGTGAGCCAGTCTTAAGTTGACTGGAATGCTAGCAGCACTGTTTGTAGCTGCTCCTGTAATATCGTTATTGTAAATAAATGTTGGTGTGGTGACGGAACTCCTGCCTCCCGTGGATTACTACAGCACCTCAGAGTTCAGGAGCGTGAAATGCTCTCGCAGCTAACAAGGCTAATCGCTCCTTTGAAGTAGCCTTCAGCTGTAAAGCTAGAGGGTAACTTCTGGGAGGCCGCTGCATTCGACTTCAGTCTTGGTAATGAGATTGAAATGAAGGCAAATTAGGCGTAATGACCTTCTCGCCATTTTTGGGTGAGACCCAGAATTCGCCATCAGGAGCGGGTCCGGTGAATTGCAAAATAGTTTGCACCCTGCACAAATCTCAATTTTGCCCTCCCTGACTATTCACCTGTGTGGGGCGCAACACAGTGTCTGAATCATGCTCAAGATTCAAATACTGGTGTGGAAGAAGTGGATTTGGGTTGTGGGGCATTAGGTTTGGTGCTGGCGAAAGTGGGGGCTGTACTATTGAGAGGGTCTACACCTGAACCAGGTTGGCATCAGTGTTCTAGCATAGCATATAACTGAGGAAACAGAGAGAGCTCTAACCTAAATAGGGGGGTGGGGTGAGGGGTCAAGCTTTGGCCTTGTAGCAAATGAAGGGGTCGAGTCAAGTCAGGAGAGCAAAGTGATAATATCTGAAATGAAGGTCAGAGAAGGTGCAGAGAGAAAAACTTAACAATGCATCAACAATCAAGACTAGATGTTACAAAGGTAACAAAAAGATAAAACGTAATGCTCTATATCTGAATGCATGTAGCATTCATAACAAAGTAAATTAATTGATAGCGCACAACAGACTAAATAAATATGATCTGATTGCCGTTACAGAGACAACAAGGATTGGGTCCTGAATTCTGAAGGGTATATGACATCCAAGAAGAATAGGAAGCTAGGGAAAGATGGAAGGGTAGCACCATGTATCAAGGATGATATTGGTGCAATAGTTAGAGATTACCTTTGGTTCAGAAGATCAGGATGTGGAACCGGTTTGGGTGGAGACGAGGAACAGTAGGAGAAAGAAGCCGCTCATGGCAGTGCACTACAGGCCCGCTAACAGTTACCACAATTAGGAGGAAGTATGCAAGAAGAAATAGTGGGTGCTTGTGATAAAGGATTGGCAATAGTCATGGGTGACTTTAATCTACATATAGCCGGGATCAAGAGTTCACAGAATGCTTTCAGATAGTTTCTTATAGCAGCACTTTCTGAAACCAGCCAATGAGTATGTTATATTAAATTTGGTATTTTTTAATGTAACAGGATTAGCTAATGACCTCAGAATAAAGGCACCCCTAGGTAGCAATAACCACAATATGATTGAATTTTACATGCAGATTGAAAGTGGTTCCAAGTCTAGTATTTTAAACTTAAATCAGGACAACTATGTGGTAAGTGTACTGGAATACTAGGCTAGGGGATAGATCAGTAGAGAAGCAGTGGCAGACATGCGAGGGGATATTTCAGAATACTCAGAATAAGTATATTCCTACTATAAAGAAAAAGCCTCAGGGGAGGACCCGTGATCCATGGTTAACTAAAGAAGTTAAGGAAAACATAAAACTTAAGGTAAAAAAAAACAACTGCAAAGATGAGTGGTAGGTCAGATGATTGGTCAGAATATAAAGAACAGCAGAGAATAACTAAAAAGTAAATCAGGAAGGGAAATTGAAGTATGAGGGGTAAGTTAGCTCGAAATCTAAAAATGAATAGCAAGAGTTGCTACAGCTTTAAAAAAGGTAAAAAGAGTAAATAAAATGAGTATTGGTCCTCCAGAGAGTGGTAACAGGGGGTTAACAGTGGATAATAAAGAAATGACGGGTGAAATTAATAAATAATTTGCTTTTGTCTTCACTATAGAAGATACAGATAACATTCCAGTAATAGCTGTAAATCAGGAGGTGGAAGGCAGAGAGGAATTTGGTGAAATTACAATTACTAGGGAAGCTATCCTGAGCAAACTGATAGAGCTGCATGCTAACATGTCTCTGGCCCTGATGGACTTTATCTTAGGGTTTTAAAAGAAGTGGCTAATGAAGTAGCAGTTGCATTTATTTTCATTTTCCAAAATTTGCTGATTCCAGAAAGGTTCCATCAGACTGGAAAGTAGCAAAAATAATCCCTCTATTCAAGAAGGAAGAGAAACAGAAAACAGGAAACTATAGGCATGGCAATCGGAAAGTCAGCATGGCTTGTGAAAGGCAAATCATGTTTAACCAATTTATTGGACATTTTTGAAGGAGCGACATGCACTGTTGAAAAAGGGGAGCCTGTAAACATACTACTTGGATTTCCAAAAGGCATTTGACAAGGTGCACATCAAAGGTTATTGTGCAAAATAGGAGTTTGTGGTGTGGGGGGTAACATATTAGCATGAATAGAAATAGCCTGGCTGAATGAAAACAGAGAGTATGCATCAATGGTCTTTTTCTGATTGGCAGGTGAAATCCCGCAGGGATCTTTGCTGGGGCCTCAGCTTTTTACAATTTCCATCAATAACTCAGATGAGTGAACTGAAGGCATGGTAGCTATAGAGTCTAGATCGAGTCATAGAGTCATAGAGATTTACAGCAAGAGAACAGGCCCTTCAGCCCATCTTGTCCATGCCGCCCAGTTTTTACCACTACTCTAGTCCTAATAGCCTACATTTGGCCGATAATCCTCTATACCCAGCTTTCCCATATAATTGTCTCAATGCTTTTTAAAAGAAAAAATTGTATCTGCCTCTACTACTGCCTCTGGCAGCTCGTTCCAGACACTCACCACTCTCTGTGTGAAGAAATTGCCCCTCTGGACCCTTTTGTATCTCTCCCCTCTTATCTTAAACTAGTTTTAAACTCCTCTACTTTTGAGAAAGGATGCCACACAGGTAGGTAGGAAAGAATGTTGTGAAGAGTCTAAATAGTCATAGAGGTTTACAGCATGAAAACAGGCCGTTTTAATATGTATGGGGCTGGTTTAGCTCACTCGGCTAAATCGCTGGCTTTTAAAGCAGACCAAGCAGGCCAGCAGCACGGTTCGATTCCCGTACCAGCCTCCCCGGACAGGCGCCGGAATGTGGCGACTAGGGGCTTTTCACAGTAACTTCATTGAAGCCTACTCGTGACAATGAGCGATTTTCATTTCATTTTTCATTTCAAAAGGACACAAGGAAGCTGCAAATGGGTATAAACAGGTTGGGTGAGTGGGCAGAGATCTGGCAGAAGGAGTATAATGTGGGTAAATGAGAAGTTGTTCCCTTTGGTAGGAAGAATAAAAAAGCAAAGTATTATTTAAATGGCGACCCACTGCAGAATTCCAAGGTACCGAGGGATCTAGATGTTCCAGTCTATGAATCATGAAATGTTAGTATGCAGGTACAGCAATTAATTAAGAAGGCTAATGGAATGCCGGCCTTTATTACAAGAGGAATTGAATATAAAAGTAATTATATTATGCTTCAGTTATACAGGGCATTGGTGAGACTACATCTTGAATATTACATGCAGTTTTCTTCTCTGTTTAAGCAAGGATGTAAATGTATAGAAGACAGTTCACAGGAGATTTACTAGATTGATACTTGGAATAAGCGGATGTCTAACGAGGAAAGGTTGGACAGATTGGGCTATTTTCCAAAGGAATTTCAAAGAGTCAGGGTCGACTTGATTGAAGTATATAAGATCTTGAAATATCTTGACAAGGTGGATGTGGAAAGGATATTTATTCTTGTGGTTGACTCCAGAACTAGGGAGCACTGTTTTAAAATTAGGAACACCTTTTTAGGAGAGAGATGAGTGGCTCGATTCAGCGGACTGAACTTAAAAGTCTGCTGAACGGCACGTTTAGCAGGGTATTTCTTGGTGGCTGCAGCACCAAAAAACATCCCGCTATCCAAGGCACTTTGTCATTTTGTTTAGCCTCAGCGGGTTGCTTCCCCGCCAGGGCTGCACTTAGAAGGAAAGGCTCTTCGCAGAGCAGGACGTCATTTTGTCCGCTGCCCCAATCTTCCCTTCTCCCTTTCAGCACACCCTCCACTCTTTTGACCACCCCACCTCACCAACCTTGGGGAGGCCCCCGGGAACTGCCCCTCACCCGCCTCTACTTGACAAGGCCCCACCCCCCTCCCGGGCATGGCCTTGGCAGCACCAACCTGTCACCTGGACACCCTACCTCAGCCAGCCTGGCACTGTCAGGGTGCCCAGGTGCCAGATAGAGTGCCAGGGGGGTCACCTCTTTCCTGGCCCACCCGGGGACTCCTATAGCATGGAGGACTGCCCCCAGGTGCTGTTACGCCTGAGACGTTAGGCTCGCTTCAATATTCATATCTGGATCTCACCCAGTGAGAGCGGAATTCAGATCGCGCCAGGCAGAGCGAGTCGGATGATTAGCGATTGGCCCGCATGGAGCTTATTTGGGGCTCGCTCGCGCGCGATTCACGTGCTGTGCTCAGATTCACATCGGGCACAATGGGGTCGCTGAATCCCATCCCAGGATAATTTTTTCTCTCAGAGGGTTGTGCAACTTTGGAACTTTCTGCATCACAAGACAGGGTCATTGAATATTTTGAAGGTGGAGGTAGATTGATTCTTGGTAGGCAAGAGAATCAAAGGTTATTGGGAATATGTGGGGATATGCAACTCAACACCAACTGATCAGCCATGAATGGTGGAGTAGGCCCAGGGGCTATGTGGCTGACTCCTGCTGCTAATTTATTTATTTGTACAAATGATTTGTTGAGCTAGGCTGTTAGATATAGGGTAATGAGGAAGAGAGACAATACGGTTCGCACACATATCCTGAAATGAAAAAAAAAATGAAATGAAAATCGCTTATTGTCACGAGTAGGCTTCAAATGAAGTTACTGTGAAAAGCCCCTAGTCACCACATTCCGGCGCCTGTTCGGGGAGGCTGTTACGGGAATCGAACCGTGCTGCTGGCCTGCTTGGTCTGCTTTCAAAGCCAGCGATTTAGCCCTGTGCTAAACAGCCCCTTGGCTACCAATAAATTGTGGACCGTTATCCATAATGACCTCTCTCAGAGTACCAAACAAACTGAAAACAACATTGACTGTGGTGACAGTTATGTTTGATATATTGCCCAATTGCCGGAAATGTTGACGATTATATCAGTGTTACGAACATGAAAGAGGTTAGATGCCATTTTAAATGGGTAAGAGCTTCATGTGGAATCAATGGTTCTTTGCGCAGACATGCCTCAAACTTCTTGATGATGACTACAGTGTCATTGTTTATATCCGGCCAATAGACTGTCTGTATTGCGATTCTTCCCATTTGATCTTTGGCAATATGTGAGTAATAAAGTTTTTGCTGAATATCAGGTCGCAAAGATTCGACATGATGATGTGTCACGCTGATGTTATCTTCGAGGGTATCCCAAATTGGATCACCGATTTGTGGGTGTATATAGTTTTGTTTTTGGAACTGTGTGAGGAGTCAAGTGAAACCTCAATGAGACTAAGCAGCTCAGTCATTCTGTAACAATTATCAAAGTCCATAAGTCACACTGCCTTGAATTTGAGCACTGGTCGAGAGGAGCATCTGATTATAAGTAAGGCAGAAAGAGGAACCCAAGGGGTTAGGGTTTCAGGAGCCTCTGCCCTTACCCTTGTCCAACAGGTTTGAGATTCTTGCCGTGGTACAGAGAGCCATTCAAGTCGGGGAGGGAAGACAAATGGACCCGTAATCAGGGATAGTATAGTTAGGGGCATAGACACTGTTGTCTATCACCAGATCGAGAGTGCCGAAGTTGTGTTGCCACCTGGTGCCAGGGTTCAGGAAATCTCATCTGGGCTGCAGACGAACTTGAAGTGGGAGGGAAACGATCCAGTTGCCGTGGTCCACGTAGGTACCAGTGACAAATATAGAACAAGGATAGAGATTCTGCTGAGGGATAATGACAAGCTAACAAATTGGATTGGATTTGTTTATTGTCACGTGTACCGAGGTACAGTGAAAAGTATTTTTCTGCGAGCAGCTCAACAGATTATTAAGTACATGGGAAGAAAAGGGAATAAAAGAAAATACATAATAGGGCAGCACAAGATATACAATGTAAGTACATAAGCATTGGCATCGGATGAAGTATACAGGGTGTAATGTTAATGAGGTCTGTCCATAGGAGTCTGGTGACAGTGGGGAAGAAGCTGTTTTTGAGTCTGTTTGTGTGAGTTCTCAGACTTCTGTATCTCTTGCCCAATGGAAGAAGTTGGAAGAGTGAGTAAGCCGGGTGGGAGGGATCTTTGATTATGCTGCCCGCTTTCCCCAGGCAGCAGGAGGTGTAGATGGAGTCAATGGATGGGAGGCAGGTTTGTGTGATGGACTGGGCGGTGTTCACGACTCTCTGAAGTTTCTTGCAGTCCTGGGCTGAACAGTTGCCATACCAGGCTGTGATGCAGCCCGATAGGATTAAAAAGCAGTGTCAAAAAGGATCTCCAGATTACTACCTGAACCATGAACTAATTGGCACAGGGTCAATAAGATTAAAGAGGTAAATGCGTGGCTCAAAGAATGATGTGGGTGAAATTGATTTGAATCCATGGGACATAGTGTTGCTCGTTCTGGGTGAGTGTGCTTTCCACTCAATTGGCTCTGTTTTATTCCTTAGCTCTAGAGTCGCCAGGTATCTTTATGATACCGCCACGAGGTTCAAGTTCAAGTTCAGATCAATGACTCAATACACCAGTTAGTCAGTTCAAGCAAGACACGTTTATTATTACACAGTTATTTACTACTCATGCATATAATACTAAGACTAAACTATTCCTACCACTACTAGGCCAATACTTATCTGGAATAAGAGAACTGCCGGATCAGGGAACAACGGCCTCCTGCTCTGTCCTGGATCCGCAGGCTTCCAGTTGGTGTGGACTAAAGGGGTCAGGAGTGTCTATTCTCGTAGCGTGCGTTGGTTGGACACTTACTTGTTGGTGTAGCTGTTGGCCAGGCCTCTCCTTCTCACGTTCAAGTTCTTAGAGAGCTGCTACAAAGGTGTTCTGCTGGGAAGGCCGGCTAAGAGATCAAATTCGTCTTGGGACCTTACTTTTATTAGGTCCCAGGGGGTCACATCCCAATCGATTGATACGAATCCCCCAATACTGAGGCTGTCCCTCGATCGTGGGGCGGTCCTTTTGTTTCAGACTCCGTTGGTGCCGGGAAGTCTGACCTGCCATAGAATGTTTCGATTGCAGCTAATTGTTGTGTCCATTGTGCCTGGGAATCACCGGGAATCGCTCAATTAGTATGCAAACTTGTTAGTTTCAATGCTGTCTGGGTTCTTCACAGGCAGAATACACAGAGAGATTCTGCAGCCTGCTTGTCTTTCTGACATTGTCCAATTTTCCCTGCATGCGTTTCAATTCTCCATTTTATGTCGGGAAGTGGCCAGCTTCAGTGGCTACACATGGGCACCAGTACTGGGGAAGGAGGGAGCTGCTCCGATGGGATGGTCTTCACCTAAACCATGCTCGAACCAGAGTTGCATAACTAGGGCTGTAGATAGGGCTTTGAACTAAATAGTGGGGGCCAGGTTTCAGTTGCATGAAAAATTAGAAAATCAAAGTTAAAGGAGAAGGTAGGAGTTCAGGTTAGCGATGTGGTGGATGTCATAATATACACACAAGTATATGAGGGTGCTTAGACACACACTGACTGACACACTGAAAGAACAATCAACACACAGAACACAGCAGCCAATCACCAGACAGGGCACGGTCACTATAAAGCCAGAGTGCACTAGTTTTCCCGCTCATTCGGCATGCAGCCTCTGAGACAGCCAGAGCCTGTAATCAGTAGCACGGACATCTACCATGTGCTAGCAGTATAGTCTGGTCAGGTTAGCTATAGGTCTTCAGTCAACCTAACATAGCGTCGACCCACAGTGCAAGTATGTTTAACAGCTCATAGTTAAATAAAATGTACTTCTACAAGTTTTGGTAGCCTGTCTCTCTCACTGCTCTGGTAAACGCATGATGTGGAGATGCCGGCGTTGGACTGGGGTGAGCACAGTAAGAAGTCTTACAACACCAGGTTAAAGTCCAACAGGTTTGTTTCAAACACGAGCTTTCGGAGCACGGCTCCTTCTTCAGGTGAATGGAAAGGCTTGTTCCAGAAATGTTTATATAGACACAGTCAGAGATGCCCCGGAATGCGAGCACCTGCAGGCAATCAAATCATCAAAGATGCAGAGAGAGAGGTAACTCCAGGTTAAAGAGGTGTGAATTGTCCCAAGCCAGTTCAGTCGGTAGGCCTCTGCAAGTCCAGGCTTGTTGGTGGGGGCCGAATGTAATGCGACATGAATCCCAGATCCCGGTTGAGTCCGCATTCATGCGTGCGGAACTTAGCTATAAGTTTTTGCTCAGCAATTTTGTGTTGTCGCGTCTCCTGAAGGCCTCCTTGTAGAATGCTGACCCGGAGATCAGAGGCTGAATGTCCTTGACTGTCCTTCCCAAGGGGAACACTTCGGCAGTCAAGGACATTCAGCCTCTGATCTCCGGGTCAGCATTCTACAAGGAGGCCTTCAGGAGACGCGACAACGCAAAATTGCTGAGCAAAAACTTATAGCTAAGTTCCGCACGCATGAATGCGGACTCAACCGGGATCTGGGATTCATGTCGCATTACATTCGGCCCCCACCAACAAGCCTGGACTTGCAGAGGCCTACCGACTGAACTGGCTTGGGACAATTCACACCTCTTTAACCTGGAGTTACCTCTCTCTCTGCATCTTTGATGATTTGATTGCCTGCAGGTGCTCGCATTCCGGGGCATCTCTGACTGTGTCTATATAAACATTTCTGGAACAAGCCTTTCCATTCACCTGAAGAAGGAGCCGTGCTCCGAAAGCTCGTGTTTGAAACAAACCTGTTGGACTTTAACCTGGTGTTGTAAGACTTCTTACTGGTAAACGCAGTTCTTGCAGATACAGCATACCCAACACATCAGTGGATTGTTACCAGAAAATAAAAGGAAGGGACAGAACATGTGAACGTCAAATTGCACCAAGAAATTAGACAGGAGTATGGAAATTTGACAACAGGACAATACATGGAGCATTCAGAACAAAATGAATGAGTTAACAGTGTAAATAGACATAAAGGGGTATGACTGAGACATGGTTACAAGGAGACCAGGTCTGGGAATTGATATCCAAGGATACTCAGTATTTCGGAAGGATAGACAGAAAGGAAATGGAGCTGGCGTAGCTTTGTTAGTAAAGGAAGGGATCATTGCTGTAGTGAGAAATGATATAGGCATTGGAGATCAAGACGTGGAGTCAGTATGGGGAGAAATAAGAAATAGCAAAGGAAATAGGTGCTTAGAGGGAGTAATCTATAGGCCCCCAAACAGTAGTCCTGC
The DNA here is from genome assembly GCF_902713615.1 of Scyliorhinus canicula. Classification (NCBI taxonomy): domain Eukaryota; kingdom Metazoa; phylum Chordata; class Chondrichthyes; order Carcharhiniformes; family Scyliorhinidae; genus Scyliorhinus; species Scyliorhinus canicula. Next base: position 75,663,988 of record NC_052152.1, read on the forward strand.
AGTGAGCACAATATAAACCAGGAAATATTGGAGGCTTGTAAGAAAGGTATGGCAATAATAATAGTGATTTTAAAAATTAATTATAGGGCAGTTTAGCGCGACCAATCCATCTACCCGAAACATCTCTGGGTTGTGGGGGTGAGACCCACGCTGACATGAGGAAAATGTGCAAACTCCACACAGACAGTGACCCGGGGCCGGGATTGTACCCCGATCCTCCGCAGTGTGTGAATCATGGGTGATTTTAATATGTATATAAACTGGAATAATCAAATTGCCATGGATAGCCTCGAGGCAGTGTTCATTGATGTATTAGAGATTGTTTCTTTGGGCAATATGTTGGGGAGCCAATCAGGGAGCAGGCTATTCTGCATTTGGTATTGTGTACAGGATGGTCATTCATTTTGCTCGAAGGTCCCTGTTGTGTATTGTCTGTTTGGGTCAGTGCACAGCTCTTTGTAGCTCAGGAGTCTTTGTTCTAGAGTTACCACTGTCAATGGTCCGTTCAGCCACATGCTTTCAGAATAATGGAAAGTTGGGCAGGTACATGCAGAAGAGCACACCTTCCTCCTGTCATGCTAGGTTTAGGTCTTCAAGCAAGTGCATCAATGATTGGGGTTGTACTGAGGAGCTGCAAGCTCTATTGACCGCTGAAAACAGTTTCATACCCGCGTCCATCCTCGAGTGGATTTTTGATGCTATGGGTTTGTCTCCCAGAACTTTCTGGAATTCTTCCATGGGAGTGGATCCAGTCACCAACTCAACAATTCTTCCTGCTAGTTTGAAAAATCACCCGTTTATCTGCATCTGTTGATAAAGTAGCCTCTGGATTCTGTCGGCAGTCATCGAAATGACATGAACACTAATTAATGAATGTGGAATTTTAACCTGATTCTGAACTGGTCTTTGAATGTAGTCCATTTGGGGATCCTTTCGCTCTTCTTTTGTTATTCCTTATGTGTTTGGTCTGTGCAGGCATTCATTCTTAATAGCTAGATGAACGTTTATGGCTTGCTTACCTGGTTCTGACACACTTCAATCAAGAGCCCATAGCTCTGAATGTGTTTAAACATTTAGAATTCGGATGGTAGGTCGGGTGCAATTCAAATTGGGGAATTTTGTGGACATCCTGACGATATCCCTTTGACTTCCTCTGACAGGATTTCTATTTTGTTTTGTTTGCCTCTCCCTCATTCACTATTGATCTGGCCTACACTCTGGTCACTCACCTTTCCTGACTGAGCCAACCTAATGTGATTCCTCTTGTTGAGCTGTCCTATTCACCATGAGGGATCCATTTCCAGCTCTTCACTTGAGCACTACCTCTGTACTGTGTCTTTAAAGCTTTTCTGTGAAATCACCACACTGTGATTTCAAAATTTTCCAACGCTGCTACTCTACTGCAGTGACCAGAATGTCGAAGGTCATCTCATGCCACGTAGCACAAGCTGAGGGTGGAATTTTCTGGCCCTTAGTGGGACAAGCACCTTGCAAGCAGGACCGGAAAATTCAGAGTGCGATCAAAAGTCAATTTCCCGCCGGCGTGAAAATGGTTTGAAATTTTCCACTTCCAAGTTTTGTGGTGAGATGGGTTGCCCATTGGACCATGTTGGGAACAGCATTTGCTGTCTTTGCATCGAATGAATACTAATTAAAAGCCCCCACTCCAAATCAAATGGTCACACCAGTGGCTAATTAGACTGGAATGAATCACAACTGGATGTAACAGATGTGCACCTGGCGAAGTGCACTTCACTCAGGAGTTTGCGGCTTGTGTGCACAGTGGGTGCCTACTTTCACTGCCCTGCATTCACAGCTGCTCAGATTCCATGCCAAGGCTGCTCAGTCAAGACCAACAGGAAGGTGGTGGGTGGTTTATAAGGCACATGCTTGACTAAGAGTGGGGGTTCAGTCAAGACAGAGGCAAGGGAAGGGGCTTGAATTTTGAGGTATGGTGAGGGTAGACAGAGGAAAGAGAAAGGGTGGACAGAGACACATGACTTTGGGAGGAGGAGGTAAATAACTGGAGCACAGGTAGCGGGCTCGACAGAGACCCCTGATTGGTGGCGGTGCGGGGAAGGGTGTTAAGGAAGAGGGGCATAAGTGTGAGACCGTACTGTGTGCACCATAGAGCCATGTCCAGTAAGCAAAGGCAGTCCTGGAGCAGTGTGCACCAAGCTACAAGACTGTGCCTGGTACGCATGATCTTTCCCAGCAAGGGGGTGTGGTCTGTCCATCCTGTGTTAGTCATGCACAACATGGTGCACAGGGCATGGTCAATCTCTCACACATATTGTCCTGGGCATTGGTGACTTGGTACTGGGCTACAGATAGCACTGTCAGAGTCAGGGGAAACATTTTCAACTTGTAAATAAGGAACTTGTAATGAAGAAGAGGGAATTAGATGGTCTCATGAGGGGGTGGGGATTCCATAGGTCACAATGCATAGGGCATCAAATTGGGGAAGGGTCAGGTCACCAGAAAACAGTGGGGAAGGAGAGGGATAAAAGGAAGAATCACAATGGGCTCGGGGATTGGAGGGGGAGGAAGGAGGGGATCAGAGGGAGGAAGACCTGCTCATGATGAGCTTCCAGGATGATCTGAGGGACTTGGCTAGTTACAAGGGGTGATTGGAAGTCTCAACATAGAATCGGAATGGCACCATTTTGCCAACTGACGGAAGGACGCTGTTGAAACATGACCAAGGAAAACACAATCACCGGGGAGGCTTGTAGGAGGAGTCGACTACTGCACTTTAGGGCCAATTAAAGGAGCACCCTAATAATTTCCACTTCAGGACAAGGCTCAGCTTAGACATGTTCGGAAAACTCAAATTCCAGCTGCAGGATTTTGGCACCTTAACCCATGGTGCACATTCTTGCGAGAATCCACTGGGGCCAGATGTAGATTAGGTTTGGATGACTTTTATTCCCTTTCATTGGAATGCACAAAGATTGCAAGGATCCAACTGCAAAGTGTCATTGGCTAAAGAGCATATGCTAAATGCTCCAAAGACTTCTGGATTTTGCAGCTGAGAGGGTCAGGTATTACAAACACCTAAACGATTACAGTCATTACGTCAGCACAAGGTTGGGCTCTAGCCTACTACAAAGGAGGCAGCCTCACAGTTCCCTGACTGAGGCTCATAGCGCCTAGCTGTACTCATCTAGATCCAACCCCCTCTGTGAAAGTGCTGTCATGCCTGGGCATCTGCTATGAGGGGTATTGCATGAGAGGTCGCAGGAGGGGGCAGTTTCCAGTAATCTTTAAGGCAGTGTGACAGCTGTAAGGGATGGTCTGGGAATGGAATACTTGGAATTACTTCACAATGACTTCCCAGCTTGGTGATAGAAGCTGATTATTGCTGGGTGATATTCAATCTTGTCCATGTTCCATTTCCCACAGAGGCGAGAAGGGGTGCAAAACAGAGGTAGCAGGCAACACTGCCTTTTTCATCACTCTCATGGAACCAAGGAGGAAAATGAGGGCCTGTTGCCATCAGGCAGGGTAAAGGGAAAGGCTTCTCCATGAGGAACATGGGTCAGTGGAGCCCATGGAGACCCAGAAGCTGAGGCATGAAAGCATTTGGTGCAACCAAGAATATACCTCTCATAGTTGCAGATGAATAGGAAATATTACCGAAGATAATTCCGCTTGTGAAGGGATGTTATGGCTCGCATCTGTTACATTCTTCAAGTGGTCCTGACGTTGAAAGAATTGGGAGGCCATTATTTGCCAGTGGCTTTAAAGGTGACCACTGCATTCAATTTATTTACGAGGTGCCTCATTCCAAGGCTCCACTGGAGGCTTCTCCAGAATATCACAATCCACCAATCAAAAAATGCATCTGAGAGTTTACTGACACCCTATTCAGCAAGGCACACAATTATGTCCTGTTCTACCTGGGTGAAGCCAGCCAGGCTGCCAGAGCAATGGGATTTTCAACGTTGTCCAGCTTCCCATTGGTGCAGGGCGCCATCTATTGCACGCATGTGACTTTAAGAGCTCTCAGACAGCAACCACTATGATTCATCAATAGAAAAGGCTTGCACTCAATGTGCAGTTGACCTGTGATCACTGAAAGCACATTATGCAGGTCTGTGCGAGATACTCTGGGAGATCACAGGTGCCACATATCTTTGAGAGCCCTCAGAGCATTCAGGATTGCCTTTTCAGTGACAAATATGACCTTCAGAAGATGTGACTATTGTTGCCCATCCACCATCCTCAAAGTACTCCAGAGGAGATGTACAATATAGCTCAGTCTGCAACACGCGCCTTGATGGAGCGGACCATTTGCATACTAAAGATACTGTTCTGATATTTGGACTGGTCAGACAGCTCTCTCTGGTACTCTCCCCAGACAGTGTACTGTATCATAGCGGTTTACTGCGCTCTGCATAACCTGGCACTCCAAATTGAGAATGACTTGCCACATGGAGAGATGGGGAAGCTGCACTTCTCCTCTGATGAGGACGTCAAGAGCGATGGGCTTTAAGAGGCTGTGGATGCTGAAGGTCCAGAAGAAGAGACTATAGCAGAGCCTAGACTTTGCAGATGTGTGTGTGAGACATTTAAAGCCACAGGGTTCCAGGATGATGATGGTTAGTTCATACCAGCCTTTTTCACCATGTTGCCTCGACATCTTATTTGCTATCCTCATTGTCTCAATGAAGGACATCAATCTCAGATTGCATTGTCACCATATTGTGTGATAATGGCCTCATTCTTGGATGGCCAGGCAGCCTATGGAGCATGTGGCCACTCTGTTAGAGGACAGGAACCCCACCAGTGTGAACAGTGAAGAAATTTGACATAGTGCAGTCTTTTCAAGCATCGTGCCAATATTTCACTTCAAGTGATAGGAGCAGCATTGCAAACCTCAGGGTATTCATGGCAAACTGCTTGGAGTGTGCAAGGCACTCAATACATTGAGCATTTGAGATCTGATCTGAAGCCAGACTGCAGCACCTCTCCATAGGCCATTCCTCATGCAAGAATAATAACCGATGCAGATTAAAAATTCAACTGCAATGTTGTTCTGAGCCGGTTAGGCAGCTGTGAATGATCCCATGGCATTCTTTGAGAAGCAACAGGGATTTATCCCAATGTCCAGACAAACATTTGTCCCCCAAGAAAGATTATATCTCAACATTATCCTATGTTTGTGGGATCTTGCTGTGTGTAAATTGGTGCCATGTTTGTTTTTGTAACCACAGTGAGTATGCTTCCCAAGTAATTTATTGGCTGTGAAGCACTTAGGGACGTTCTGAAGATGGAAAAGGTATTGCATAGATTTCAGTTCTTTACTCCAGGCCTCGCCCAGTCACGTGCTGCTGCAAGAAACATGCCTCAGAACCATGGTTTTTTAAAAATAAATTTAGAATACCCAATTCGTTTTTTTTCCCAATTCAGGGACAATTTAGCATGTCCAATCCGACCACCCTGCACATCATCGGGTTCTGGGGGTGAGACTCACACAGACACAAGGAGAATGTGCAAACTTCACACAGTCAGTGACCCAGGGTCGGGATCGAACCCGGGTCCTCGGCGCCGTGAGGCAGCAGTGCCACTCTGCCACCCCCCCCTCTCCGGACCATGTTAAATGCCTCTTGGCTTTGCCTCATGAAATGCCAGTGAATTTAAAGAGACATGAGGCAATTTTCATAAGGAGTCGGAATTGGACAGGCAGGGGGCAGGTTGTGCAGCTGGCCCCTGGCGTAATGTAAATTAACTTGTTAAAAGTTCTCTGCATTGAATTTTCTTATTGGGAAATCCACTGGATAAGCTGCTAATTAAAAGCAGCCAGATAAACCTTGAAGCGGAAGTGTGTTTTGATGGTGGGTAGAGGGCAGCGATATTGTGGAGGAGCAGGCAGGCCATCATCCAGGGCCTCGAGTCGTGTAGGTATTCACTGACCAGTTGAGCTGGAGGAAGGAGACTATTTAATGGTCTGCAATGGTGACAAGTGCTGAGATAAATTAGTCAGCCAGCATGGAGCTAAGTGATAGACTTATGGATACCGGGAACAGTGGTCCTAGCACCTGGCTGCATTGTGCGAAAGAACTTAATGATCTCTGGGACTGCTAAGTTAAGGTTATTCTTCCTATCTCTTTTAATTTCTGCACAGTTTTGTATGACTTTTGCGATCCACTATTTCTTGCCCTGATTCCATGTTCCTCCAAAAATCAAAGAACTTGACTGCTGGTTTCAGGTAACACTCACACCCTCAAAATATGTTCCTGCCATCATGAATACTGCCCCTTTTTGGTGACATTTGCTGCTCTAACTATTATCATGCACGTTAAAGAAGTCCCTTCAATAGCTGCTGTCTGTGCAATATAAGGTAACAGGCCATCAATATAGGTTGTGGCAGAGATATAAGCCTTAATCTTCTGAGGAGACGTGGCAATCTGATGGTGATTTTCACTCCGCTCTTATTTTTCTGCTCTAACACCACAGTTCCACATTTCTGCCGGAGACTTCTCGGAGCGTAACTGAAATTGAACTGCTTCATAATTGCACTGGGTCATTGGGGGAAGGCAAACCACACTCTCTTTTTATGACACCAGTTGCCATATCCTGCTATGTGTTCGTGAACATACTGAAAAGCTGGGTGTTTCAACAAATGTACGTATTAGTGTCGGAGTAAATGGGTGAATGTGTAGGTGGGTAAGGGGGTAGGGTGGGTGAAGTAAGTGGTTAGTGGGGTAGGGTGGGTGAAGTGAGGGGAAAAGGTGGCAGGGTTGGATAATAAGGTTGCAGGTGGGTAGGATGATGAGATCGGATCAGGTTGCATTGTGGGGAGTCAGTGGATCAGATGGCAGTTGTGTGCTGAGTTTGGGTCGGATGGGGGGGGGTATCGGGGCAGACAGGGGTGGTGTTGGGAGAATTGGGTGGTGAGGTTGGGTCAGGTTGATTTGCAGCGCTGTTGGTGGTCAAGGTTGGGATCCAGGGGTCAAATGGGGGAGGGGGTTGGGGAACACAACGATAGGTCGAGGGAGTTGGGGTGGTTGGGAATGAGATTGGATCAGTTTGGGGAGAAACTGGAGGGGTGAGGGGAGGAGGTTGGGGGTCAAGGGGAGTTCATGGGTGGCGGGAGGCTGGTGGGGGGTTGAATGGGGAGTGTCAATTGTATAGTTACCCAGAGGTTAGACTGGGATTTTTCTGTTTTCTTGGTAACTATCCAGGTAAATAAGCCTGAAACATCCGATGCCTCCAACTTCAACTCAGAATTGGAGACTTTTTCTAGAGGCTCCGGAGAGCAGGAGAATTGCCCATTGGAAGTTCAAAGTTCTTGGGCAATTCATGGAATCAGCCCATCAGGTCATCTGAGGGGTCCTGTAGCACACCTTCGGGTGTACGTCTGGTCTCTGATGATCTGGAGTCTGCAAGATCTGTGTCATTGTTTATTGGAGGATGGAAGGACAAGGAGAGATGTTGGAAAATAGAAAACAGGAGCAGGAGGAGGCCATTCGGCCCATCAAGCCTGCTCCGCCATTCATTCTGATCATGGCTGATCATCCAATTTAATAGCCTAATGCTGCTTTCCCCCCATATCACAGAGTTCTCATAGAATTTACAGTGCAGAAGGAGGCAATTCGACCCAACGAGTCTGCACTGGCCCTTAGAAAGAGCACCTAGTGAAGCCCACACCTCCACCCCATCCCCTGAACCCAGTAACCCCACCTAACCTTTTTGGACACTAAGGGAAATTTAGCGTGGCCAATCCATCCTTTGATTCCCTTCAAGTGCTATATCTAACTGCTTCTTGAAATGGTGCAATGTTTTGGCCTCAAGTAGGTCCTGTGGTAATGAATTCCACAGGCCGGCCACTCTCTAGTGAATACATTTCTCCTTATCACTGTCCTAAATAGTCTACCCCACATGTTGGTTGTAGCTGTTAAGGCTGTTAAGGACGTGGAGCTGGGATTCAATCATTTGCTGCCAAAGCGCACTAGTTGCAGACAAATGTCCAACACTTATTTTTCTTTGTCATTTTCTAGCCTCATTGTCTATCATGCTGAATGTCCAATGCATCTCCACGTACTGTCCCTGTTGAGAGCAAAGTTATACATCATGCAGTCAAGCACAATCATATGCAACACCCTTGTGGATTATTTATGTAGTTGGAAGGCATCAGGACTGCCCAGGCTTCAAAATGCATCTACCATGGTCTCAAAACCATGGCCTCAAACATCAGCCTCTGAGTTAGAGTTTCTAGAAGAGGTCATGGGCCGTGAGTGCAGGGAATAGTCCTTGACTTTAAACAGCCAGCCTCTCAATAGTGCACAGGGACATTTGGAGACAAGAAATAGAGACTGAGAATTAGTGGAAAGTAGAAACATGATTGTAACTTCTGGTGAAGTATTAACAGAGTGGAAGATTTAGCATTTCATGAGGGCAGTAAACAAACCCACAGAGCAATATGGGTGTGGCCAATGATACCTTGGAGATAGGGAAAGCTTGCGATCTCTATGAATCCTGAAGCACTATCCTGCTGCTTCCTGATATCCATGACATGAAAAAAATTGGTCCAGTTGGCGTTAGTCAATGCCAAATGACTGTTGTTATTGACATCCCTTTGTAGCACTGCGGATGGAACATATGGAAAAGATATTCATGGATGTAGTGACCTTGACTGCAACAACTAATGCAGCTGCCAGTTGATTATATATACTTCTTTCTGGCAGCAACACAACTCTATGACAGCCTCTGAAATGAAATGCAGCTTCTTTATGGACTACTCTTCAGAGAATTACTGATATATTGTCCTGGACTTAAATGCTCTGTTGTAAAGGGTAAGGATTCCTGCAAACAAATGTGCTTTGATTTGTTCCTTCTGTAGCTGCAGCTCTATTTGCTACTGCTTCGCCTGGCCATTATGGAATTGCCAGAGGAACTTCTAGGAAGCAAATGCACGTTGTGCGAAGCCCTTGAAGAGTTCCCAACATTCTACAGCCACTGAATGAAGTTTGAAATCATCTCAGCAGAAATGGATTGCTACATAATAGAAACAAAAGGGGCTGGATTCTCCGATTTTTAGGCTATGTCCTGACGGAGGTGTGGGAATGGTGGCGCAAAATGGCCACCGATCCTCCGTGTGGTGGGGGCTTGCAGGCAGACAGGCAGCGCAGAGCACACACCTCTAGCTGACAATACGGCCGGAAAATTGCCGGATCCGTGGCCGCACATGCGCACGGTGGCGGCCTGTAGCGGCCACACTATGCAACATAGCGCTGGCTGTGTGCAAACCCAGCCTGACAAATAGTGCCCCCCCCCCCCCCCCCCCCCCCCCCTTTGGCCAGGCTCATGACCCCCGGACCACCCCCAACAGTTCCCTAGCCACTGCCAAAGTCCTGCCTGCCCACGGATCGGCTCTCCCCCAATTGTGGTGGCACTGGACTGAGTCCGCAGCCACCACACCGAGTTCTCAACAGAAAATAGCATGAGAGACCCACGCCATCGGAAACTTGGTCGGTTGGGGGCCGAACATCGGGGGGAGGGCTTCGGGTAATGTCCTGAGGCCGTTGATATGGCAAGTGGCGCACTCCTGGAGTACGCCGCTTTGGCGGGGGAAAGAGTATCGCAAAAGCGTTGCTGCCCCCGATTTCATCGCAAATGGGGATTCTCCAGCCGATCGCCGAACGCAATTTTGGCGTCACAGACTGGAGAATCCCGCCCAAGGTCTCAAAAAACTATCTATTGTGAGCTTTCACTCATTCTCTCCTTTGAGGCAATGTTATGGATTCAAGTCCCACTCCAGGACACAAAAATCAAGACTGACACTGCAGTACACTACTGAGGGAGTTCTGCATGGTTGGAGATGCTGCCTTTCAAATTAGGCTTAAACCGATCCCCATTTGACCTCTCATGTGGATATATGAGATCCCTTTGCACTAAAATGAAGAGAAGAAGTGTTGTCCTGGTCAATGTTCATTCATTATTCATTCATCAATTAATTAAAACAAATAATCTGGTCATTACTGTAATATGTTGCTATTTATGAGAACTTGCTCTGTCCAAATTGGCTGCTGCATTTCATACAATAGAACATAGAATAGTACAGCACAGTATAAGCCCTTCGGCCCACGATGTTGTGCCGACCATTTATCCTAATCTAAGATCAACCTAACCTACAACTCCTTCAATTTACTGCTGTCCATGTACCTGTCTAAGAGTCGCATAAATGTACCCTAATGAGTTTGACTCCACTACCTCTGCAGGAAGTGCATTCCACGCACCCACCATTCTCTGTGCAAAGAGCATACCTCTGACATCTCCCCGATCGCTTCCTCCAATCACCTTAAAATTATGTACCATCATGACAGCCATTTCCGCCCTGGGGAAAAGTCTCTGGCTATCCACTCGATCCATGCCTCTCATCACCTTATACATCTATATCAAGACACCTCTCTTCCTTCTTCGCTCCAATGAGAAAAACCCTTGCTCCCTCAACCTTTCTTCATAAGACATGCCCTCCAGTCCAGGCAGCATGCTGGTAAATCTCCTCTGTACCCTCTCCAAAACATCCGCATTCTTCCTATAATGAAGCGACCAGAACTGTACTCAATATTCCAAGTGTGGTCTAACTAAGGTTTTATAAAGCTGCAGCTCTTAAACTCAATCCACCTGTTAATGAACGGCAACACACCATATGCCTTCTTAATAACCCTATCAACCTGGGTGGCAACTTTGAGGAATCTATGTATGTGGACCTGATTTTCAACTGTGCCACAGATTCAACACAGTCTTCCCCGATGTGCTGTTTCACGCCACTTTTCCAAATTAGTATTAGGAATGCTGATTTCTTGAGAGTTCACTCGCACGACACATTTCAATCACGTCTTCCAGTGTTAAATTTATTTTGTCTCAGCAAATGTTCCCTTAATTTTTCATTTTTGATCCCAAAAATAATTTGGTCCCTTAACATAGAGTCTGCAAGGATTGAAATGTTTCAGGTCTGTGCATTTAGTCTCAGATCAGTAATAAAACAATCTATGGATTCGCCAAAAAAAAGAGACAATGTTGTAAAATCTAAGGAGAGAAAAGAGCTAATGTTTCAAGTCCAGGTGACCCTTTGTCAAAGATGGATTCTCCATCTTTTTGAACCCTCTATTTCAAGACATATCTCTCATAGGCCTAATTAATCTGAGCTTCGCAGTAAAGGTCAAATTTCTCAATCACCACACTAAATTTTCTTTTTCAACATCATCAGTGGAGAACTGGAAGGTATTATATAGCTCAGTTGCCTGCAGTCCAGCATTGTTAGAAATAAAGCAATTTTACGCTGATCACTAGGTCTGAGGCAGGTATAGAAAGCTGAAAGTGCTGCTTGAGAGTTTTCCAATTAACATCTATATTACCAGAAGTCCGGAACTGTTTTGGAGTCTGCAGAGTCTCCATGAGGTCTCGACTTGTATGGATGAGCAGACGCAACAGGTTTGCAAGCAGTCGTGCCGTCAAAGTCTGAGCACGTTTTTTTAGATTCAATGTAATTCTAGCTAAATTACTTAAAAAAAACATACCTGGTACCATGTGATATTCCTTGTGTATTCCTCCGCGATGACTAAATGTCATAGTGCTGACAAAGAACATCAAGCTATGTATTTGAAACAAAGTTAGTTTATGTTACACTATTTTAAATGATTCACACACTTTACTAAGTAAAAACTAATAAAACAGTACAAAATCCACCTTACAGGAATCTATAATATCTCTAATACAACTAACACTACCTCAACCTTTAACTAACCTTGTCTAACACTTTCTCCCAGAACTCCAGGAGTCGGAGTCCATTTATATGACTACTCTGTGGTGCCATCTAGTGTTGAGATACATGAACATCATCTTGTTAACCCTTTACACTCCTTACATTATACATATCATTACACCTTTAACTACAGGTTTATAATGAAAGTCCTGCCCTTTGTCCATGCAGTGTTACCTTGTAAACTGGTGCACTCAAGTTATTCTGAAGACAGACACCAATCCCACTATCTCTAAATATCAAGCTGCATTGAACCTATATTTGCAGAGCCATTGCAGATATATTCAAGAGCTATTAACTATTGCATTCTCTTCAAGTCTTTTTGGGCATGTTCTATCATTATGTATATTTAGGAAGGAATATTTCTTGACTGTGGGGAGGAGGTTTTGAAATCCTAGGTACAGTGTTTGTGTCCAGTTGCTACTGTACACCAGGATCATGCTGCTCTTTTTACGGTGGGTTGGCTGAACCATTTTCACTGGGGGCTTGTACTGCTGGTGACTAGAGGTCACATTAAGTGTTTGAACATGATCTTAATGAGGTAAGGTTTTCCCCACCCTATATTTTGTGTAATTTTCCCAAGAAAAGCAGGAATTCCCAATGCGCTTTACATCAAGCAGATTACTTTTGAAGAGAGGTCACTGTTGTTATGCAGGGAAAAGCCAATTCAAAATGTCACTTTTGACCACATTATTTCTCAGGATGCTTATTAAATTTTCAACCACTGAGAAGGAGATTGAGCTGTTTCCATGTCTAGATTACTTTTAAAAATGGAAACGGAAAACTTAAAAAGGAGAAAATAAATGGGAAATTAAAGCAATAGCATTAGATATCAGATGTCAATTCCTCACATCACATTAAATTGAATCATTAACCACAACCCAGAGGGAAGCAGATACTAAAACATTGTAAACGTGAAAGGGGATCAATAGATCCAATGGATTATTGAGCTAAATTATTCATTCAGTTTAATTTAATTAACTTAATTTATCCAATTAATTCTATACAATACATAATTTTTTTATCCTGTCTGTAGTTATCGCACTAAAATTAGTTGTTTCAAGGGATAAGTAAGGAGAAAACAACAACTGTTATAAACAGGAAATAAAAACAGCCACGGGGTACAAACTGAATAGTCCTGTTTTTTGGGGGGCAGGGTTGACCATCAAGTCTTGCCTGATTCCATACAGTTTACAGTGAACAACACATGAAGTTGGTGGATCCACTTCATCCGCATGATTTCAGTCTTGGCATGTATAGCTCCCATGCTGCTGTCTGCACCTCCAAGCTACCTGTGCTTAGTAGGAAATATTGGCAATGTTGCAGGCTGTAGGGTACAGTGAGCCCACTTTTCTCAAAGGCAGGTTGTACCTTAAAGGTAAATATATTGCTGCAATACAAATTATTGCAAGGTGAATACCTGGACAGAGAAAGGGTTCATAGAGATGGATGTAGGAAGGAAGAGAAACATCATGGTTTCACCAGGAGATCCTCATAGATGACACTCAGAAGGGAATGGAGACCTCGCTCTAGTAGGACAAGGTACATAATATAAAGGAGTTGAGCAGAACCTACAGGGTTGCTTGCATCTTTTGAGCGATGCAGAGGAGATAGTTTTCTATGTCATGGTGCCTGCCATGATGGCCTCTGTGACATTCAACGTCACTGAGAATTACAAAATCATGAGAAAGAATTTCACGCGTGATGTACATGCCCAGTGTGTGAAACTAGAAGCGACAACGATTTCCGTTCCCATCGGAGATCAATTCAGAATTGTGATATTACACTGACTGGCCACTTAAGTGGCAGCCAGCATATATTGTAGCTGCATTTGGCCAGCAGGGTTGTTGGGGACGAGCAGGTGCCGTGTCCAATGGCGACCTGCCATGAAGTGTGAAGGCCAGGGCCGGCTCAAGGCACCGGCAACTCGGGCTGTCGCCCGGGGCGCCATGTGCTCGGGGGCGCCAGAGACTCGGGTCCCGCGCATGCGCAGTTGGGCCGGTGCCAACCAGCGCATGCGCGGTGGCCGCCCGCCCCCAGGGCGGCCCCCCGGCTCGGTCCGCCCCCCCGCTCGGTCCCCCCCGCCCCCCTCGGGTACGCCCCCCCGCGTGTCCGCCCCCCCCTCGGGTACGCCCCTCCTCGGCCCCGCCCCCCCTCGGGTCCGCCCCTCCTCGGCCCCGCCCCCCCCCGGCCCCGCCCCTCCTCGCCCCCGGCCCCCCCCCGCCCCCCCAAGGGCGCCGAAGTTCAGCTTGCCCGGGGCGCCAGCAACCCTAGAGCCGGCGCTGGATGAAGAGGCACCCATCACTTGACCCGATGCCCGCAGCTCAGATACTGACACTGCATCCACTTTTAAGGCTGACATCAGTTTGGCATTTGCACATAAGTCATTTGGGCAAGAATGGCCTCCAACCAGGCGAGAGAATGGTTCATTTGTCAACTCAGAGAAGATGCGGTGGCATATTAATATTGCTGCAAACAATTCAGATAAGGACTTTAATGGTGTGGCATATAGGAGGGAACTGATGGGCATGCATGCTGGGATGTTGGGTGCTTTGGCAGGACTGTCAGACAGCCTCCTGGTACTGTGAAGGACAAGGAGAGGTCTGACTCCAACTTGCAAAGGCGCTGCTTCATAACTTGCTGTTTTTGTGACCTCTGCTCCATCTTCCCATTATCCTGCAGTCCCTGAGGCACTGTTGCTGCTGTCTCTTTCCGAATGTGGACAGGTTACTGATGCACGATCAATAACCGCGGAAACGAAGGTGTAGTCCGAATTGAAGGTTTTAATCTACAAGATGTTTCGCCAGCAGCTTGAGTACAGAAAGAACGATGGCTGCTGGGAAACACGGGTTCTTATACTCTGCCTCATTGGGCGGAGCTACCTTCGCCTTGACCAATAAGAAAGCAACACTTGGTCCAATGAGCAGCGAGCCTTCTCCACCAATAGTAGCTCACACTCCCAGGTACCGTAGTACCTCTAGTCATACTACCACAGTTACCAACCCAGTCAGCCTTCTATTCCCTTTTCTCCTCTTGCAGAAACAGCAACTCTAGTAAATTCAAGAACTTGTCAAAACACTTTCAAAAACACTCCAGCATCCTTGTAGGTATTTCCAAAGATACAAAGTGTCCAATATTACCTTACCTGCAAGTTGAGCGCCGATGCCCATTAAATAATATTAGTGCAGGATCCATTCATGTTTGGAGAGTGAACAATTGTGACGGACGGAGGATTTTAGGAAAATTGGATTATAAATGTATTGGGCAATTTAAAGGTTAAAAGCCTGCGGTTGGAGTGTGATTGACTGCAGTGGTCCTGATTTTTTTCAAACAAAATATTCTGTCTTGCAGGTCCTGGGAGTTTATAGCAGCCAAAAGGTTAAATTGACAAAGCGATGTGTTTTTCAGTCTGGGCTAATACACTGTGGTTTGACTGGGGACAATTCTTGGGGAGTTAATGTTCTTTCAATCCTGGAAAGTTAATTTGGGGCGTTTTCCATCGGTGGGATCCTCCGCTTCACCGGCAGTGCACCCATGCCTTCGGATTTCCTGACAGCGGGGATGGCCACAATGGGAAACCCCTTTGGCCGGCTGCCGGAAGGGAGGATGCCACTGCCCGGGGTGGGGGGGGGGGGGGGAAACACGGACGGAAAACGGGGACGGCGAGACGGAGAATGCCACCCAATTTGTTTATCAGCTTGGGGAGATGTCGTCAGGAACCCCCTCAGGCAGCTCGCAATCGACATTGAGACACTTTTCCCACAAGGCGAATCCCCTGCCTGCCGCTGGGTGAATAGGTGTGATGTTGGGACCGATAAGTGAGCATTAATTACCCATGTAAGGGCTTCAGTTGACAATGGAAACTGGAGCACCCGGAAGAAACCAACGCAGACACAGGGAGAACATGTAGACTCCGCACAGACAGTGACCCAAGCCGGGAATCAAATCTGGGACCCTGGTGCTATGAAGCAACAATGCTAACCACTGTGCCACCGTGCTGCCCATAGCAACGGAACTAGTTAAATGCGCCTAGTAAAGACATGCCACATTCATAACTTGCTCTGAAGAAGTTAAATTGGACTCAAAACATTAACTAAGTTTTTCTTTCCATAGAAGCTCCCAGACCTGTTGGGTTTTTCCAGCACTTTCCTTTTTTTATTTCTTTACTTTAAACATGTTCTGTATTCAGCATAGAATTTTCTGGAATTGTGTGTTTTTTTAAATGGACATTAAAAGGCTGCTAAGATGCCTGCCAAGCATCAGTTGACTTTTGCAATTTTTGCATATGTTCAGAAGTATCTCATGTGGTATTCTTTGTGTTGGTCAGATCTGAAGATGGTAGTGTTCACAAAGACCACACTAGCTTTTATATTAAACAAAGCTAAAGATGTATTTACACTATTTAGTTGAATTGGACTCTTGCTTCTATATAATAAACAATTGACAATAATCACACCATCTACACTCATCTATCACTAATCTCAACACTAATATAATAACTACCATCTGCTCTCACTCACACTGGGCTGGATTCTCCACCGGCGGAATGATCCATTTTCCCGGCAGCCCAGGGGTTTCCCGACAGCATGGGGTGGCCCACAATGGGAAACCCCATTGACCAGCTAGTGTAACGGAGCAGCCCGCCGGCAGGGTGAAACACAAATGTGGCGCGGTAGGGCGGAGAATCTAGCCCTCTATCTTTGCTACAGTCTGTTCTCTAGCCTTCGCCTCAAATCTCTCCAAGAAGGCTTAAAATCATTGCGTGGGCCCCCCCGCCCATTCTCGGCCCCGGGATGGGCCGAGCAGCTGCAGCAAAAAGCCAGAGTCCCGCCGGCGCCGTTCACACCTGCTCTCAGCCAGCGGGGCCTCGGCGTGGAAGGGTCCAGGGGCGGCCTGTGTGGGGGAGGGAGGTAATCGGCAGGCCAGCCTCTCTGGCTGGGGGCTTCCTTTCCTCTGCACCGGCCCCTTTATCCCTATGCCACGTTGCGCTGGGGCTGGCGCGGAGAAGGGAGCCATTGTGCATGCGCACGTTGGCGCCGTGCCTCTGCGCATGCGTACGTTGGCGCTGGTGCCACTGTGCATGCACGGACACCGTGGTGCTCAGTTAACGCCAGGATTAGCAGCTGGAGTGGCGTGGGCCATGCTAGTGCCGTGCTGGCCTCCTGTAGGGGCCAGAATTGTTTATCCTGAGGCCGTGTTGACGCCGTCGAAAAACGCGACGCCGTTTCCGGATCAGGATCAGAGAATCCCGCCCCGTGTGTGGAATTTGCACCTCCTTTCATTTGTGGACTTGCCCAAAAAACCAATATCAATGGTCTCCTAGACCCACTGCCTCTGAGCTTGAAAGAGAACTGCAGAAGCCAGTTAATCTTAATGTCATATTCCAGTATATTATGGAATTTCAGTCAATACACTATGGGCTGGATTTTCCGTACCCCGTGCCAAATAAGCGTTCGGCGATGGGGCAGAGAATCCATTTTGGCGCATGATATTAGGGAGCGCAACCGGTTCTTCAATTCTCCGCCCCCTGAAAACCGGCATACTTGTGGAGTACGTCACACCGAGTATCCACCGCCCCAGGCCATTGCCTGAGGCAAGCCCATGATGCTCCGTCTCCGACCAGCCGAATTCCTGACGTTGTGGACCTCTCATGGGCCCACCGTCCGTGATGCTCACATGGTAGCTGCGGACTCAGTCCAGGGCCGCCACAGTCGGGGGAGGGCTGATCGGTGGGCGGGGAGGCTTCATTCGAGGCTGGGGGCAATGTGTGCGGGCGATCTGGCGCGCTCGAGCGGCCGATGCGGGGTAGCATTTTGCAGGCCGAGGTCCGTGGGCTCAGTCTGCCATGGAGCACAGTGCGGCCGCTGGAGGTCACCACCGAGCACATGCGCGGCCTCTGAACCGGAGGTGCGGGGGGGGGGGGGGCATATTGGCAGCTAGAACTGCAAGCTCTACGTCAGTTGTCTGCTAGTCCCCAGCAAAACTGGGAATAGGTGGCCTTTTGACACCAGTTTTCCTGCTGTAAAAGTCCACAGTTTTCCTGATGGCGTGGGGACTTAGTCCTAATTATCAAGAATCCAGCCCAATATTTTTAACAATGTGAAAACGCTACAAAATTAGTTACCCAAGGACCACCTGACTTCTCTCTTGGATTGAAGCACTCCTCTGTCTCAAAACCAACAAAAGGAATTTCCAGACTGATGTTGACTCCATGCCAATTTCGGACACTAATTCAAGAGGATTATTTAAAATTGAATGGGTCATTCAGATACTGGCTGTATATTTGACAGAGCTACCCATTTTATTTGGAAAAGAACTTTGGACTTGTAACAGGTCATGTGGTGGGACAGCCATGTTTGTTGCCTTATTTAGAACAGCAACTAGCTTGCTACAGAGATACCATCAGACTCCCATAAAACCAGCTACACCATCAACTAAGCAACCAAGGTAATAAACACCTCTACCCTGAACATGGCAGAAGCTCTCTCCTCAATCTGTCCCAAATTCAAGTTCACCCGAGAGCAATCTCCTGAAGATTCAGTCACGAGACACAATGCAGCTTACAGAAAATCCTCTGCTTTACACGAACTTCACTTCAACCAAAGCATAAACACATCTAAGAAACTATAGGCCTGCTACAAAAGAGACTGGATGATTTTAATTGCCTTTTGTTACTCATTTGTATATAAACTTTGAGTGGGTGATGGTCTCTTCTTTTCTTCTTAGGCAGTCCCTTGGGTTTAAAGATGGCTCTCTTCTACACTAAAAATGAGTTCTCAGGTGACTGAGGAGTCCAATGTACGACACACAGTCACGTCACAGACAGGGCAGACGGTGGTTGAAGGAAGAGGTGGGTGTGGTGTCCGGGTTGCCACATGTTTCTTTCACTGTTGAAAGTGAGTGATAGATGAGTTGAGTGAGAAAATTTATGTTTTGAAAATCCTGGGAATTAAAGTCAATAAAATCTGCCAGCTGGAATTATGTAAATTGTGAGAACACACACCCTTCAAATACAAAAGAAACTGATCACAGGCAATAAGAAGATCCGGTGTGAATGGCCACCATCCATCATACATCGTGTAGCAATGGCTTTGAACTTCAAATCATTCTATATGAACAACAGATGCATCGATCATATGGTTACAGGATCAAAACTGTCTTCAGATAATGAATTTATTACCAAAGAAGAAGAATGAAACCAGTCAGTCTACAAACCACACAGTAAACAAAGAAAAGCAGTGGCAACAAAGGCAGCAAAATGCCTGATTTAAAACTGGAGACAGCAACATTGTTTGATCTCCCAGCCTGTTCTTTTGCAAGTTCACCAGCACACAAACTTGGCATTGCGGTAAGAAGACTGCAAGTAACTCAATTCATGAACTGCCGGAAAACCATGGGTGGGATTCTTCATCCAGAGACATGGGAATCGAGGAACGCGATTGGGCAGAGAATCGCACATCAGCTGAAAATTGGAGCCTCGACAGTGGCGTCAGTGCATTCTACACCGCATGTACAGTAAACGCCATTGGCATATGATTGATGAGCCCTCATGGGTATTCCCCAGGGACTCTTGTGATACTCCGCCTCTGCCAGGAGGAATTACTGATGGCAAGGTTCATTTGTGGTTTATCAAATTGGGAAACATTGCTGTGGCTACTGAGGGAGAGAGCGGAGGAGTTTGATTGCAGGCCGGGGCCACATGTAGCTCATTGGACCTAATTGGACACGGGATACACACCATGCTAACAAGTCTGCCTTTCATCCCCTGCAGACAATGGACTTCGTAATCCAACCAGGAATGGTGGCCTTCATTCAAACTGCCGCAGCCACGGGGGAGATGCTCGGGAAGGACCCTACAGTGGCAGAGCCTGGCCCAGGGAACAGGAGGCAGCCAGTGAGGATGGACAGCCGCCTGCCCAACATGCCGAGGAGGAGGTGGGAAGGAGGCTCCGCATCAGGCCTCATGTCTACCGGCAGCATCTGCCATTTGAGGACGTGTCGGATCGGGCACGCCGTCAAAAACTCCGGCTGAGCAGGGAAACAGTGCGACATATCTGCAGGATCATGGCGCTCAAGGAACCATGAGATTATAGGGGAGGACACACGTTCCTGGTGCCCAACAAGGTGACGGTCACCCTGAACCTTTATGCCACACAGGCGCTGAGTGGGGACGTGGCTGGGATCTCGCTAACCTCAATGCACAGGTGCATCTGCACGGTCACGGATGCCCTATATGCTGGCTCAGCACAATATATCAACTTCAATGAGGACCAAGCCCACCAGGATGACTGGGCAGCGGGGTTTGCCGTCATTGCCGGGTTGCCCCAGATCCAGGGGTGATCGACGGGATGCATGTCCCTTTATGAGCACCGGCCCATGAAGGACCGGTCTTCACAAACCGAAAGGGGTTTCACTCAATGAATGTGCAGCCTGTGTGTGACCATGAGCTGTACATCATGCATGTCGGCGACCAATACCCGGACAGTGTGTGCGATGTCTTCACCCTGGGATACTCGATGGTTTCTGTCATCTTTGAGATGCACCTCTGGTGAGGGGTTAACTCTTGGGTGACAGGGGTTATTTGCTCCGGTCCCGACTGAGCACACAGTCCAGAGGCTACAGACCGACATGGAGACCCGCAACCAGGGGTGTGAACAAACAGTGCATCGGTATCCTGAAGATGCTGTTCAGGTGTCTGGACCACCTTGGAGGTGGCCTCCAATGCAGTGCTGAGAGGGTGTCCCACATCGTGGTGGCCTACTGTGTCCTCCCCCACATCACGCAGCAGAGGGGCTATGTGCTGGAGGAGGGGGTTAAACGCCAGGTCTCGTTCGACGAGAAAGATATGCAGAGGATGGGCAGGGCAGGGTTGCACGGTGGCACAGTGGGCTCGCCCTGTTGCCTCATGGCGCCGAGGTCCCAGGTTCGCTCCCGGCTCTGGGTCACTGTCAGTGTGGAGTTCGCACATTCTCCCCGTGTTTGGGTGGGTTTTGCCCCCACAACCCAAAGATGTGCAGGCGAGGTGGACTGGCAATGCTAAATTGCTCCTTAATTGGAAAAAATGAATTGGGTACTCTACATTTTTGAAAAAAAGGGATGGGCAGGACGTGGCCTGGGCAAGCAGAAGAGGCCGCACAACATGTATGCCAGGGCCAATGAGTATGGGACACTCTAATTGCCTCCAGGTTCACTGTGTAGGGGGCCTGGCCGACGGCATGAACATAACATCCCAGCCCCATCAACACCGCCGATGAGCCCTGTGCTCCACATCATTGGTACCAAGGTGATGTGCCATGTCCAACCTGGGGGCCCTGCCATGTGGTGACCTCCAGTGTCCCCCCGACTCTCCCCCACCTTCACTCCAAAGACCTCCACCACAGTCGCCACCCATGCAGTGTCAGCTTGGGTAGCACGCATGCTCGACGCGGTCTTCTGCCTGTGCAGGCGTTTTGACTCCTCAAACTGCAACTGCAACTGGTCCCTAGGGTCGGGCTGCCCTCTGACTTTCCACCCCTCAGGGGTTCCTACCTTCACCTGATGTATCGCTGCTCATGTGTTACGCACCAGATAGTGCCCCAAGAGCCTCTTCACTAACATGCCCAACCGGGGTAAGTGTCTCTGGGATGGTGGAGTGTGTTGGAGGCAGCTGTGATGGAAAGTCGGTGTCGTCCATGGACTGGTGAGTTGGGACACGGAGGTGATGAAGGGGTGGTGTGTGGGTGATGAAGAGGTGGTGTGTGGGTGGTGTGGGGGGGGGGAGGTGGGATGGAGGCCGTGTCATGCATGCCATGGGGCATCGCAACTCAGCGAGGGTTCACCTGGTTGCCGACGCTAACCTTCGCCTTGGCAATTGCCCTCTCTCCATGCCTACTGACCAGTTCCAATGCCCGCTGTTCCAGAGAGTGAGAGTCCACAGGTCCCGTGGTACCCCTCCTGCAATAGTTCGGAGATAAAACTCCATCTATTGCATCAACCTTGACTATCCTCAGGAGTGTGAACAGCTCCTCCACCAAGCTTCCAATATCTGGGGCTGGATTCTCCCCACCCCAAAGCAGAAATCGCGGCCGGTGCCGGGGCGGAGAATCCAGTTTCCCGCATTGAATCGGGACTGGCGCCGGTTCCCCAAATCTTCGGGCCCAAAAAAATCAGCGTACTCGGAGAGTACACCGTGCCGCGTATCGCCTACCTGCTCCCATTGCTGGAGGCCCGTCCCGCCATTCTCCACCCCCGGCCTAATTTGTGATGGCATGGATCTAACATGGTCCTGCCTAAGACTGAGGACTCGCCATGGCCGCCATGGTCGGGAGCCATGATATTGGCATCAAAACCGATTCTCCAACCAATCGCTTTTCCCAATTCCGTCATTGGCCGACAGAGAATCCCACCCATTGTGTTTTGGTATTTCTGATTCACAGTAGCATAATATAATAAAAATGAAAACAGAATAGGGCAGATGCTCAAATGATCAATATTCTCCAATGTGCTCAGTCCCAGCTGGCCGCTGCAATTTGTCGACGACTATACTCTAAAGTTAAATGCCAATCACAGAACAAGGTTTACTGAAATGTTTATTGTCAAGAGACTGAGACCAGTTGACTACATCCACTGATCTCTGATGTGTTTAGCCCTACATGGGTGGGCCAGAACTAGATTTTCGGCAGGAGTCTCTGTTCGGGAGACTAAGTGCTACCTCCGGAGTAGAATTACTCCGGATCTCTGCTGGTGCCAAGAATGGGGTCCGGTCTGAGATACCCTCTCATGTGCAGTGCATATTTAAGCGTGGCAGGATGCTTGTGGGATTCCGTAAAATCCTGGTATCGGGTCACCATCTCCTGCAACACAAATTCTGCCCCCTCTGCTGACAAGTCGGGGCAGTCTCCTCCTATCACCATGGAAATAATGGGGTGAGCCCCCCCACTACACAAATACATGAGCGTCACCACCCCAACCCCCCCCCCCCCCCCCCACCCCATCCCATCCACCCCCGGACAGCTCATTAGGCATCCCCCATCTGATACTTATAGCAGCTGCTGCTTCTGTCTGAGGCAGATGTTAGAAAAGGGTGAGAGGAAAGGCAGTGATTTTTCAACCTACTGCCTAAGCTGCTCTTCAGCTTCCAGACAGGGTCTTTGTTGAGAAGTCTGATGGGTAGTGCTGGGGGGCAGGATTTGCATTATGGGGGCCCGCTGATGGACTTTGTGAGGCACCTACATGACACAATTACCCCCTTGACCCACTGCGGGGTCCACCACGTCAGGACAGTGCTTGCAAATAGGTGCACCAATCCATGCCCACATGAAACTGGGCTGAGAGGCCTGGAGCAGCATCCAGGCATGGAGAATCAGGCTTCCAGTCTGTTCATTGGGTGCTATTGGGGTAAATGATACATTTGCATCCTCCTGCCAGCCAGGATGTATAACTCGCTGCCACCACTGTTGGAGGCCCGGAGTATTGGAATGGCGCCGATCCCGTTTTTACCTCGATGCTCGATTCTCCTTCAGATCGGAAACCCCACGACCGGTGGTGGACAGCTGAGAACCCACCCCTTTGGATGGAGGAGAGGTTTATATTTTCCTTTCAAGTGCAAGTAAGTACAGATTATTATTAGTTGGGAGAACAGAGACAAGTGTGTTCTCCAGCTGCACTGAAATCTTAACCTTGACAAATTAATTGATGCTGCTAATGTAGTTCTTTAAAACAGAATCCTTTCTCCCCATTTCCAGAGCTAAGGAATTATAGCTAACAATATAACTAACCACAGAAACACATTCGTCATTCCAAGATCTTTTGTTGAGATTTGAATGAAGCATCATTTTCAATAGAGAATACTTTGTTTTAACCATTCTCCCAATCATCTCTGCAGATTTCTATTCTCTCTCGTGACACATCACGCCGTAACTATGCTTAGGGTTTTAGACCTTTTTGCCACATAAATCATCAGGTTGTTAACATAAATATTGGCCACAGGAAAGCACATCACATTATCTGTATCAACAGGCATCTCCCTCACTCTGTGATTCCTCTTCTACATCATTGGCAGCCATTCATTCAAAAACAATTTTAATCTAACCCACCCGCTCAGGAAGAGAAGAATTTGGATTGGTTACTCACGTTCACCTGCTCTCATTTTCCATTCCCTTGAACTGTCTTCCCACAGTTCAACTGAGGGAAACGTTCTCAACAACCAAAAATCAATGGGCGGGATTCTCTGACCCAGAGGCCGGGTCGGAAAATCGCTGGACCGGGCATGATTCACGCGACACCGTCCTGATGCTGGTCCACCGATTCTCCAGTGACCGGAGAATTGGCACCATTGGCGCCGGCGTGGTCGGCACCGGTCGGGGCCGCTCTTCCGGCCGAGAATCGCGCCCCAGCGATTCTCCGCGCAGGATGGGCCGAGTAGCCACCGAGATAGCCCGAGTCCCTTGGCGCCGTTCACATGTGGTCTTACCCGGCGGGAATTCGGCATCCATCCTGCGGGGAGCAGCCAGGTAGGGGATGGGGGGGGGGGGGGGAACGTGGCCTGTCGTAAAACGCAACAGCGTCAACACTTCGCTTCAGGGTCAGAGAATCCCGCCCAGTGTCTTCTCAGTGTAGTATTCTGTGCAGATGCTTTCTCAGGATGGATAAAAGTCACCTGAATTAACATGGCAGCTGAAGATTTTGTCTAGGAGATCACAACCAGAAATCTATCCCACAGTGTTTCTTTTTTTAATTGAAAACACCAATTCCTCCTCTAAACATTCTTCTTTTCGGATGAATATCCATGAGTTCTGGATTCCAATGTTCAGCCTCCACAAGGTTTCTTTGAAGCCTTGGGAATGTTAGAATCCAGAGCAAAGATGGACGCAGTCTAATTTCCATCAAAGTTGTCAGACACCAGATTGATTAACCAGAATGTCACCCAGACATTCCATTACTGTGAGCCCGTGTACTGAATTAATAAAACTGACCATATGCTCCATGATTGACTACATTGTCTCTATACATTTTTTCTCTGGAGTACCTCACACAAGTTGGAGCTGGACATCTCCAAGCTGTCCACATTGTATGCTGCCTTGAGAGCAGGTACTAAGTAGTTTCTTGTGCAGCTAACAGTCTTATATATATTGGACACTTGGGTCAGCATCTGTGCAAGGTCAGGATGTGGTCTCACTTTTTGCTCAGCTTGTTTCTGGCCGTCCTAGTCCCTTTCCCTCATTACTGCATAATAGTGCTTGTGACTCCCATTGTAGACCTCTCTACATTCAGTGGGAGCCAGTTCCTGAACTGGCAAGAGTGGGGTTGCATAATATTCTGCATTCTCAAAGAATGTCCGATCTTCCTCTGCTTCACGAGGGCCTTCTATTCAGTGGATCTGGTGAACGAAGAAAGAGTTAATGTTCAGCAGTTTTTGTAAACAGAGGCATTGGAGTCTCAGTTTGGAGTAGCACAACTTCTTCATAGGGAATGTGTATAGGTAGGGATTTCAGTGAGAAGAAACAAGATGGCCAAAACCCAGGGGAGTGGATCCTTCAGCCTCACCATTCTCAATGCTTCTGCTATGCTCCCTGCTCACAATATTCATTCTGATCTCTTCAATTAATGACTCATTCATGCTGCACATTGTTGTGTTCGAGTATCTCCTACAAGTTGAAAGAGAGCACGTGGACTGTGAAAGATTGTAAGGAGTGTTGTGTTATTCATCCTGGGGTAACACGGTCTGCAACACGATGCAGATAAACGTTAAAGAATACACCATACATAGGCGTTGGTTCAATAAGATTTATTGAACTTCAGTAACAAAGCACACAGCTGCCTGTGGGTCGACTCTCTACTACTCTAAGTAAACTAACTCTAATTAGCTGGACCAGGCTAGCTCTGATCCACAGGTAGAAGGTGTTGAATGATTTGTACACCCTGTCACTACATTTGTCACCAGTGGAAAGAGGCGGAGTGCTGATGCCTCGTGTGTTTTATAGTTGGAAAACCCCTCATGTGTTCTGTATGGTGATTGGTTGCGTTGTGTTCTGTATGTTGATTGGCTCACCTGGGTGTCTGTCACTGCCTGCTTTTACATCATGATGTGCATGTGTGCATATTACGACACACCCCCATTATGAAACAACATTTGTCGGTTGCTTATAGCATATACAATATATTTACAGAAGTAACTATTTACAGCAATTGGTGAGTGAATGCTTATGTACGTGTAAGGTGTCTAGCGTGCAGAAATATAACCGTATATATACACAAAGGAACTATTTATAAATCCAGTCGTTGGGACTGTCGTCAGATTCTTGTTGACCGCCTGAGAGGTGGAGGCGGGGATGATGGTGTCTTAACAGGCTGTCATGCAAGCAGACTGGTGGCCTCGTGAAGCGAGGTTTCCGGATAAGGCATAACCACACCTGGGAACGTGAGATCCGGCAGTGGGCAAGCAGGTTTGCATAGTGCCCTTCTGTTGCGCCTGATAATGTATCCATCAGCCATGTGAGCCACAAATGACTTGGGAGCAGCCTGTCGAACAACAACAGCTGGAGCTGACCAGCCTCCACCAGGCAACTTGATGCGAACAGCGTCCTTCGGAGAGAGCATGGGCAGATCAGTAGTGAGCATCATATGTCAGCTTTTGCCGGGTTCTGATTTACTGCACCTTTTGCAGCACTGGAAGGTGATCCAGATCAGGGAAATTAATGGCCGGAACAGTCGTCCTCTGGATCCGTGGCGGGATCAGGTTCCAAATCCAGCAGCCCTTGCTGCACAGTCTGAACGCATCTGTGTTGGAACTGGGATCGCTGGCCCCCTATCGGAGGTGCAGACCTGCACAAGGCCGCATAATGGCCAGGCTTCTTGCAGTTGAGACATTGCCCACTACTTGCAGGGCACTGCCACTTTAAATGGGCAGTGCCGCAGTTGGGGCACGTCATCACATCGACGCTGTGACGCTCCATGCATTGTCGCACATGCGCAGTGCGATCTTCAGCCACTTTGTTCTCACGACCGTGGAGCGCATGCGTGGGCCCCCTGGAAAAGCGCGCAAAATGACTGCTTTCGTCGACGCTCAGGCACCGCATTTGGGTGATGGCCTGTACACTCAGCCTCGTGCTAGGCAAGTTGGTCCTGCTCTGCCAACTTAAGGCGAGAATAGCGACCTTTCGCCTGTTCATGGACTTTGCACGTCTCGATGGCTACTGGCAGGTTTCTTGTTGTGCTCTTGGCATAGCATAAGCTGCTTCCTTGATGTTCCCTCTGACAAAGGAAGGTTCAGACGTGGAGATAACTTCAACACATTTATTAAACTATTTACAATTCTCCTACTCAGATTCGCTACTACTGTTAATCCTTCTATAGCTACTCAGACTGACGAACCAGTCTGCTACAATCCACGTGGTGGGTGTTATGTTGAATCAACCCTATGTCTGTACTCACTGAGTGTCTCCACTGGAAAGAGGAAGATTATGTGTGCTGTGTCCTTCATATATGGGTTGGTGGAATGCCCCCCTGTAGTAGTGTCACCTCTGTGTGTATCGTGAATGCCCATTGGTCGTGTCCTATCTTACTGACCTATTGGTTGAGTGTCTGTGCGTCATGTCTCTGGTGTTCCATCTAGTGTCTAGCTAGTCTACGTGTACTTACATTAACCCCTTGTGTATCTACAGTGATGCATATCACCACATCCCCCCTTTTTTCGTGTTACATATTTTCTGTGCACTGTTAAAATTGAACAAAAAACAGTTAGATAAACGATGCTCTGTACAAGTCACGATGACAGTGATCACTAAACAATAAGTCCAAACCATATGTGTGAGTCCAAAACCCATCAATTATCATGGTCGAATGTCTTTCTTGTTGGGTTGGTGAGTTGGTGATTTTGATAGTGGCATGTCCTTGTGAACGCCATCAGTGTTCCTGTGCATAAGGAACCAAGAAGTGGTCAAATCACTTTGTTGTCTGATTTGGAGTCTTTTTCTTCCGATGCTTGTGATAGCGATGTAGGATGGCATCTGTCCTGAAAGCCAGGTTGCCTGTTGGTAGTGCAGCACACGTGAATTGGGAAGATGGATCGTCCTGCCGTGGTACGTCATTGTACTGAGCTGAGCAGTAACTGTGTCCCTCATGCCATACCAGTAATTGTTCCAGTGGCATTGTGTTTGTCGTGCTTGTTGTCGACGTTGTTGCCTTTGGTATGCTTCTCGTTATTGTCTTTGATGTTGCTGTTGTGTTGGTTGGTTTTGTCATGTTTACTGCGCTCAAGGACCACATTCTGTGGATAATATGAGTCCTTCACACAGTTACTCGTGTCAGCGTGCTTTGTGGCATCTGCTGTTTTTTTGAGCTTGCCGTCACGGAGTTCGCGGTGCTCCCCCTCTGGAGTCATGTACGGCTTACTTGAATCAGCTTTGGCGTTTGGTTGCTCCCCATCTGGAGTCTGGTCTGTGTCACCCGAGTCAGTTTTGGTTTTTCGATGCTCCCAGTGTCTAGCTTGTCTACGTGTACTGACATTAACCCATTGTGTATCTACAGTGATGCATATCACCACAGCAGGGTCATATTTTTCATTTTTAGGAGCTGCTCCCGCAGGGCGTCGGAGTGGACGCCAAACACGATCTGATCCCTGTTGAGGGAGTCAGCGGTGTCACCGTAGCTGCAGGATTGCGCTAGAATGCGCAGATGAGTGAGAAAAGACTGGAAAGGCTCATCCTAACCCTGAAGGCGCTGTTGGAAGACATAACGCTCAAAGCTTTCATTCGTTTCGACTTCACAGTGACTGTCGAATTTGGCTAAGACAGTCTGGAACTTGGTCTTGTCCTCACAGTCAGCAAAAGTGAGCGAATTGAAGATCTGGATGGCCTGGTCCCCGCAGTCAATAGCAGCAACATGGTTTTTCGGGCATCGGACACACTTTCGAGGCATCAATGTATAGACTGAATTTCTGCTTGAAGACCCGCCAGTTAGCACCAAGGTTTCCGGAGATTTGGAGCTGTTGAGGTGCCTGGATCTTTTCCATGCCGCTGGAAGGTAGTCGCTTGTCGTCAGTGAATTTTCGAAGGTAAATTAGCCACTCCTGGTATAATGTTGTATTATTCACCCTGGAGTAACACGGACTGCAACACGATGCAGATAAACGATAAATCATACACCAAACGTAGGCGTTGGTTCAATAAGATTTATTGAACTTCAGTAACAATGCACACAGCTGCCTGTGGGTTGACTCTCTACTATAAGTAAACTAACTCTATCTAGACCAGGCTAGCTCTGATCCACATGTAGAAAGTGTTGAATGATTTGTACACCCCGACTGTCACTACAGTTGTCACCAGTGGAAAGAGGCAGACTGCTGATGCCTCGTGTGTTTTATAGTTGGAAGCCCCCCTCATGTGTTCTGTCTGGTGATTGGTCGTGTTGTGTTCTGTATGTTGATTGCCTTACCTGGGTGTCTGTCACTGCCTGCTTTTACCTCATGGTGTGCATGTGTGCATATTATGACAAAGAGGACCTGGCAGATAGAGTAAAAAGGGTAGAAAGTAAAATATGCACGTCTGGCAATATTTGGTTCATGAATGGTGCCACATGATGTCATGGAGACCGCAGGGCCACGTGAATGCAGTCTATCACACCCTGCACCTGGGGCATGCCTGCTTAAGCAAAGTCCATGATCTGGGCATCCTGGGTCTCCTGGTCCCAGTCTAAGTTTATATCCTGTGTGTCCTCACATAAAGGGCATCTGTTACTTCCCTTATGAATTTGTGTGTGGCTGACTGGAAAATGCCACACGTCACCTGTGCTGCCCTGAAATGAGCTGCTTGTATAGAAGTTCAAAACAGCAGTAACATTAAGGGCCATGGGCAATGGATGTCCTCCCATTTCTTGTGATGCAGCTCTTGAAAGACATGGAAAAGTTGGTCCACCATCCCCCGAAACTAAAGCTTTGACATCTGCAGGTAGGATGTCCAACTTTGGAAGACCCTTTGCTGATAGTGTCTCTTTTGGGGCTCCACCATCTGTGGTCCTGATCCCGGTACAGCTACTGGCCATGCTTCCTCCTCCCCTGCATGGAGCAGGTCCTGGCCACATGCAGTGATGCATCGATGTCTGTGCTGTTGCTTAATCATTATGAGTAAATTAGCCAACTCAGCTGGCTCCATGATTCTCCAGAATCATACACTGAATAAAAGAGAACATCAAAGTAGTCATTGAGGTTCCTGACAGAGCCCTGACCTTCAGTCCTCCACATCTCTGGGACATCCATACATGCACTTCCCCTACCGAGTGCCTATCCACTGAGCCTCCCACCCTCCCCTTTCACACTATAGCCATTTTCCCACAGTTGTCCTTCTCAATTCCATCTTGATGAGGCATGTGGATTTCGAAGGTCACCTTACAACCGACCATTTCTTCCATCTCCCCAGCCTGGAGTTACATAAAAGAGCAGTCGAGTGGATGCATGTGACCAGCACTGCATCCTCATGGGGAACCTCAAAGATGCCCCCTGTCATGACCCTGAATGGGGTGACTGATAATAGACAACACCGGCATGCTTTGCACAGGGGTAAAACTGAGTGTCATCTGTGTAATGATAATGCAAGTATGAGCTCTGGAATTCAATGCTTGAGGCCAATACTTCCAACTATTTTGATAGAAACAGCAGAGCCAGTAACGTTTGGAAGAGATTCTTCTCGTTTCCCATTAACAACCCGGAACTGTGAGACAATGAACATTGATGGGGAGAGAAATTTGGAAGCTCCATTCCTGGAGAGCCTTGAATCACCAACCATTTGGTTAACAGCCAAAAGCGCTGACCATTTGCGCCACACAGAATCATAGAATTCACAGTGCAGAAGGAGACCATTCGGTCCATCGAGTCTGCACCAGCTCTTGGAAGACCACCGTACCTAAGCCCACACCTCCACCCTATCCCCGTAACCCAGCAACCCCATCTAACCGAAGGGCAATTTAGCATGGCCAAACCACCTAACCTGCACATCTTTGGCCTGCCGAAGGAAACCGGAACACTCGGAGGAAACGCACGCAGACACGGGGAGAACCTGCAGACTCCGCACAGACAGTGACCCAATCCGGGAAACAACCACTGTGCTACCGTGGTTAGCTTCAGAGATCAGACATTTTCAGACTAATATGGCCATAGGCCAAGACTACTGCACCTGGTATTACCAAGTGGTCTCCCATCCAAATAGTAACCAGGCCCGAGTGTGCTTAGCTTCTGGGATCAGAAGGGATTGCATTTTCATACTAGTATGGCAGTAGGCAGTTTGACGCTTCCAAAGTGTAAAGAACTTGGCTCCAGTAAGTGGCACTGATGTTTAGTTCCACAGATGTCATTGACACAATTAACTAGTCAAGGAAGGGTGAGGTAGCTTTTCAGGCAAATAACTACCTCTTGTGGCAAATGAGGCAAAGCTGATTCAAGTGAAGTCTGCAATTAGCATGAAACACATTACTAGAGTGTGCCCTCATTCTCCAAGGTCACAAGGGCTACAGAGTTGACAAGCCTTCCATCAACTGCAACCATCCACCCCATCACAGTCAATCATCCCCGACAAGTGGATTCGAACTTCTATGCAGCTGACCACCTTTGTCCTGCATTGCTGCCCGAATGTAGGGTTTAACTCAGACTGTTCCCCTCCCCTCCCCCACAAACAAGTAATAGGGTCTTCAAGTCTTATGAGGCAGAGATCAGAGATGCAAGCCATTCCGGAGTTCCTCATTCTGCTCTTACGGCCTGGCCTCGATTGGAACCCCACGCAGGTACCTCACTGTCTCCCCTGGTATTGGCCCTCTCTATTCACCTTCTCCCACTCACTTTCTAGCTCCCATGAAGGAAAGGCACTCCCTCAGCAGTGATTTGGGCACATGTCCAGCAAGGAGCAGATCAAACGTGATGCCTACAGGGCAGCCTCCTATCTCCTTAAAACAGGGGGCTCCCCGGCATGAAGGGAAGGTAAGGGCTGTGAGTAATCCCTCCCTGCGAGATTAAGACCGACCCCCCCCAGCCCTAAGTTGAATTTATTAACCAAGTCATCTTTGGTGCGCCCGAAGCATTTCACACCCTGGAGGGTGATAGCTGGCTGAGAGCTGACCTCCAAAATCCCCCTCGGAGATGAGACCACCAGATTCACATAAACTTCTTATAAATGGTGTCAGCCTGACAACACACCAGCACCCGCTGAATATTCAGTGAAGGGGAAAGTCTCAGTCAGTGCTCACTAATGACATGCTGATGCATCAAAATGAGGTTACCGGCCTGTCATGGTTCATTTGGCGTTGAATCACCGGTGAGGTGAAATTGAAAATCGCAATCTTTCCAGAATCAAGTTTTCTGATTCTCTCTGGACTTTGCTTCCACATCGGCGTTCTCACTGACGGCTAACACGGGTTCAAAATCGTCCCCCAAATCTTTTCATGTAGTTTCCCAATCTACCTTGGCCAACTTACTTCTCATATCAGTGTAGTTTGCTTGGTTTAGATTTAAGACAATGGTTTTGGGCTCAATTAAATCATTTTCAAACCCAACGTAAAAATCTATCATATTATGGGGCTGGATTTTATGGGTGGAGGGGTCGGGCCTCCCCCCCTTTGACAGCGTGTCCCACGGTCATTGGCCATTAATTGGGTCAGGCAGGCTTTCCGTTCCCATCTAGGAGGAAGCTCTGCCGCCCAGAACTGTCAGTCAGTCAAATAGGTGGCATCACTCTTGTCTCAGCAGTGTCACCAGGAGCATTAGCCACTGCTGGGACTGCATCCAGCCCCCAACAGGGACTGTCAATGGAGGCAGATGCGAAGTAAGTGGGAGAGTGGGGCAGGACAAGGGCAAGTGGGAGGTGCTGGCAAGGAAGACGAGGGAGGTGGGTTGCTGGGATTGATGTGGCGGGGGGGAGTGGAAATGCCCTTTAATAACCTTTCCCCTAGTTATTTCCTGGTCATACTGATCTCAAAAACTATGTTATATACATTCCATTGAAATCATCTTTGACACCATTGCTAAAAATTTAGTTTGCACAGTCTAAGAAGATTAATATTCCCATGATTGCTGTATTATCCTTTTTATATGCACCTTTAACTTCCATATTTATATTCTGTACTACATTACAACTACAATTGGGTGACCGATATACAACTCCCACCAATGTTTTCTGCCCTGCGTGTTTGTTAACTCTACCCAAACTTGGTAAAAACCTGAATTTAGGTAATTTTCACTGCTGCCTTTATCCCATCCTTTATTGTCAGGGATTCCCTCTCCTCCTTTTTCATTTTGCTTATCATTTTTAAACGTTAAGTGTTGTGGAATGTTTAGCTCCCAACATTGGTCACTTTGCAACCATGTCTCTATATTGGGGCTAGATCAAGCCCATTGATTTCTATATTCATTAGCCATGCTGCACTATTCTTCACTATTCACATTCACATCATGCACCTCCATTTCAATAGCTAAAAAATGGGTGTCCATGACTTACCTGCATACCGTTTCCTTCCTTCACATTCATTTTGTTGATTTTACCTTCCTTTGATTTGTCCTGGCCAATCTGTTTTTCCCCACGAAACCACTGGAAAGGCTGAAAATATATTTTACAGTACTTCGGCTTTTGGAAAGACTGAAATAATTTTTATGCTGCAAGTTTGTGATCATCTGAGTAAGAAGCCTAATTGCTACCGAATTGATTTTGTCTTTCTATCAGAAAAGTAACCTTCTCTGTTTTATAGGTTCCTTCACTTAAAAGCATGTGGCTGAGAAGCAATTTATCCAGATCAATTAGTAACAGTAGAAATGCACCCGACAGCAATTCCTAATATAAGTTATTTTTCATGTCAAATTGAACTTGCTCTTAACACTATATTTAAAGGATATTCAACATCCTTGTTTCATCAGTTTTCTTCAACCACTTAAGATGTAAATCATCCTTCTACACCAAGTCAAAAATGGAGAGTTAATAATGTGCACTGCTCAATTTAATGGTATAGTTCTGGTACAGTTCTAGTCACAATTTGAAATGTGCTGATAGGGCCCCGCCAGCTTATCATAAAACGGAAACAAAGTAGAATACAGTCAGGACAGCACGGTGGCACTGCTGCCTACGGCGTTGAGGACCCGAGTTCGATCCCGTCGCCGGGTCACTGTCTGTGTGAAGTTTGCACATTCTGCCCGTGTCTGTGTGTGTTTCACCCATAGACCAAAGATGTGCAGGTTAGGTGGATTGGCCACACTAAATTGCCCCTTAATTGGAAAAAAAAATGGGGTACTCCAAATTAAAATAAAGAATACAGTCTTCAACTGTGGCTCATTCTCCCACTTCTTCTTTCAGACCAATACCATATTCATGTCTAATTTTACTGGAAAGTATTCAATATGCGTTGGAGCTACTGTTGTTTTGGAATGTGCCTACCTGAAGTGTGCAGTGTCTTCTACTGTATTGGCATCAACTGTTTAATTATCCTGCTCAGCCATTACCCAGGCCTTGCTGATTGGCCTGCATTGACTCTCAGTTCTCCATATCCTCCATTTTAAGATTTCTTTCTCATGTTTAAATCCCTGTCTCTATATTGTCATTCAATCCTGCAATAGCCCCTCCTCCAAACTCAATGGCAAGGATTTGCCATCCCCCCCGTGCGTCTTTCCCAGCGATGGGATGTGGTCCATCATTGGCTGGAAGCAGGATCTTCCTGTCCTCCTGCTGTCAAATGGGGTTTCCCATTGAATCCAACCCCAACGCCGGGAGTCCCACGGCGGACGTTACCGTCAGCAGGACCAGAAGATCCCACTGTCGAGAATGGTCGGAAAGTCCTCCCCAATGTTTCTCCAGCAGTATACACTGACGGCAATGCCTTCAGTCACCATGCCACACATTCTTTATTTCCTTCTAATACACCTCAGCCTCTCACTTGTGTATTATTTTTTAAGCATATTGAATCTGTGATAAACAGAACGCATAGATGATGGTAGAGATTGAAGAACAATGGGTGGGATTCTCAGTTGGTGACACCGAAATCGGGAAAGGTGATTGGGTGGAGCCAAACGGTCCGACGGCAACATCACGGCAGGCGCCGATTTGACGCCAAATGCCTCCGTCACCTCGACAGTCAATGCGTTCCGG
This sequence comes from Scyliorhinus canicula, assembly GCF_902713615.1. Classification (NCBI taxonomy): domain Eukaryota; kingdom Metazoa; phylum Chordata; class Chondrichthyes; order Carcharhiniformes; family Scyliorhinidae; genus Scyliorhinus; species Scyliorhinus canicula. The sequence continues at coordinate 75,698,848 of NC_052152.1, forward strand.
AATGTATGTACATAGACACCGTTTGCATGTCATTAGCGGGCCCAACCCGGTATTCTCCACCTCTGATGGGCCGAGTTCCTGACTGTGCAGTTCATTTGTGCTTTTAAAAATTGTGAAACCTGCGTCGTGGCTGTCATTTTTTTTTTTTAAATTTAGAGTACCCAATTTTTTTTCCAATTAAGGGGCAATTTTAGAGTGGCCAATCTACCTATCCTGCACATCTTTGGGTTGTGGGGGTGAAACCCACGCAGACACGGGGAGAATGTGCAAACTCCACACGGACAGTGAACCAGGGCCGGGATTCGAACCCGGGTCCTCAAGCGCCGTAGGCAGCAATGCTAACCACTGTGCCACCGTGCTGCCCTAGCGTCATGGCTGTCATAATATACACACAAGTATATTATCTGCCATTCTTTTACCGCCCTCTACATTGGATGCAGCTCTTGGGGCAGTGCCAGCCAAGTGCACCCTTGGCATCAAGGATGGGTGCCGGGGCAGAGGCCCCCATGGAGTAGGGCACCAATGAGTCCAGTGCTGCGGGGACAGGGGTAGGGACAACACTAACATTCCAGTGCAGGTGGCCCCAACACACCCTTGAGGCAGTCAACTAGAATTTGTCGCCCGCCACAGAGATTGAATTTATAGACTGAATGTTGCATTGCCTTGTGATCCATTTACACATCGGTACATATTGTTTCTTCCTAATTTGTTGTATGCCCTCTATCTGCACTATGCACCTTCCCATGTAAATATGTTCACACACTTTGTATATAGTCAGGCGCCAACACACACAGAATGGGAGAACAGGCCGCGTGGTCGAGGTGACCCCACCATGGGACTGGGGCGGTGTCCAGGCACGGACTGCCATTACGGTGGCCATCTTGTTGCGCACCCACTGACTACCCATCTTGGGCCCTAGTTCTGTAGTCTGACACTGGATGTATCGGTGCCCCCACCCCTGCACGCTACCCCTCAGCCACACCCCACCCGCCCCCACACAGCCACCACTCATCAGCGACCCACCAAGGGCAAGACCCACAGCAGCCCCTGGCGAGGGCAGTGCCAGCCAAGTGCACCCTTGGCATCAAGGATGGGCGCCGGGGCAGAGGCCCCCAAGGAGTAGGGCACCAATGGGTCCAGTGCTGTGGGGACAGGGGTAGGGACAACACTAACATGTCGAACTTTCACCCCCTACAAATAATGGATATTGGAATACAACCAGCAATGGTGGCCTTCTTGCTAGTTGCCACAACCCTGGGGGATGCCCTGCGGCTGTACGAGTGGTCCTGCTCGAGGAGGAGGAGGAAGCTGCAGCAGCAGCGTGGGCAGCAGAGGAGCAGGCTATGCTATTCTCCAAGTCTGAAAAAAGACTGTGGGCGAGATTCTCCGGACTCACGACGGGTCGGAGAATAGCGGGCGTCGGAAATTTTTACGGCGGCGCTGTTCCGACGCCCTCCCGCTATTCTCCGAACCCCGCAAATTGTCGGAGTCGCGTTTCCCGACAAACGCCTCCTTCCCGCCCCTGACACGACCAGAATCGCCACTGTGAGCCCCCCCGCTATTCACCGGCCCGGATGGGCCGAAGTCCCGACGTCATGGCGCCCTGTTTGGACGTCGTGAAACACACCTGCTTTTTAAATTCGTCAACCAGTCGGCCTGGCTGACGACTGCTTGGAGGAGGTCAGGGCACCACTCTGCGCACCGCTCAGCGCACCGCTCAGCGCACCGCTCGAGTCTGGCCACAACGGGGAAGGCATCCCTGGGAACGGGAGGGGGTCCAGAACGGGGGCGGTGGGGGGGACGGAGGGGGCAGTGGGGGGAGACGGAGGATGCAGTGGGGGAGATGGAGGGGGCAGTGGGGGAGACGGAGGAGGCAGTGGGGGAGACGGAGGGGGCAGTGGGGGAGACGGGGGAGGCAGTGGGGGGCGAGTTTAGGTAGAGAGTGAGCCGTCCAACCCCGTAACAAAATGTCTGCCACCATGCCATGGTGTGCAGGTGACGAGGACACGGCCGCTGGTTCCCCTGTGGCTTCCGGCCACAGGCCACTGACGCACCCGTGAGGAGGACATAGTTTACTGGCCGTTGGATGCAGGAAGTGACCAGGGGTTAGGCTGACCGCGTGTCAGCAGCGCGACCAGGCCACCGGGACACACTGGTATCCCATGGCTGGCGGCTGCCGAGGTGTCGACTAACGTCCGTCTAACATGTCCCGTTTCTCCGCCCCCCACCACCCTTCTGTAGGTTAGCACGATGCATGGGAACAGAACGGCTATGTTCTGCGCAGTGGTTGGGGCAGCTCTACTGGATTTGGAGATGCAGCAGCATCCACACCCACAACCCGCAGTGGCTGCAGGGCCAGCTGCAGCAGCAGAGGGAAGGGCCGAGGAGTTGCCAGTCGTCGAGCAGCATGGGGGGGGGGGAGGAGGAGGAGGAGGAGGAAGAGGAAGAGGAGAGAGTGAGGGTGCAGCCACGGCGTCAGAGGCGACGACCAAAGCCGAGGGTGTACCGTGTCCGGGTCTCTTTCCTAACAATGCCGGACATCACCTGCAGGAGAAGACTCCGGCTGAGTAGGCAGACGGTGATACATATCTGCGAACTCCTGTCGCACCTCGGCCCACGTGGAACGGGGGGAGGACACGCGATCCCGGTAGCCATCAAGGTGACGGTCGCTCTGAACTTCTATGCTACCGGCTCCTTCCAGTCTCCGAGCGGGGACGTCTCTGGGATCTCCCAGTCATCGGTGCACAGGTGCATCCGGGATGTGACCGACGCCCTCTATGCCATCGCCGATCGCTACATCACCTTTCCCGAGGACCGAGCAAGTCAAGACTCACGAGCCCGTGGATTTGCCAGTGTGGCCGGGATACCGAGGGTTCAGGGGTCAATCGACTGTGTTCACGTCCCCATGCGCCCGCCTGCTGTGGACAGGGACGTGTTCACAAACAGGAGGGGGACATACTCCATTAATGTCCAGGTGGTATGCGACCCCCACATGAGGTTCATGAACGTCTGTGCAAGGTTCCCAGGGAGTGTGCATGACTCCTACATACTAGCGCAGTCGTTCATCCCTGCGATGTTTGAGGGACGTCCCCCCCGGCTGAGGGGCTGGTTGCTAGGTGACAGGGGTTATCCGCTGAGGTCTTGGCTGATGACGCCGATACGGAGGCCTCAGACCAATGCGGAAACACGATACAACGAGGCCCATGCAGCAACCAGGGGTGTGGTGGAGCGCTGCCTTGGCCTCCTGAAGATGAGATTCAGGTGCCTGGACCGCTCCGGAGGGGCCCTGCAGTACCAGGCCGACAGGGTCGCTCGCATTGTAGTGGTCTGCTGTGCGCTGCACAACATCGCGATGCAGAGGGGAGATGACCTGTTGCAGGAGGCGGAGGGAGAAGCTAGTGGCAGTGGTGCCAGCACAGAGGAGGAGGAGGAGGAGGAGGAGGAGGAGGAGGAGGAGGAGGAGGAGGAGGACGCTGGCGGAGTGGCGGGCGCAGCACGCAGACACGACCCAGGTGCTGGTGATGTCCAGGAGGCGGCACGACGGACCCGGCAAGGACGGCGGGCACGCGATGCCATGGTGGCAGCACGGTTCACGCATCGCATGTGACATCCCCGATGAACACCAAACCACCACCTGCATCGCTAGTCATGCAGAGGGTCACCACACAACTGCCACCACCAAACCCCCCCCCCCTCAGTGTACACTGCTCCACTTCGACATGACGCTTATCACTGGGTCCAGACGGAATGGCACAACATTGATGGCTGTGTCAGCGGGTGTGATCAGTGCCATGTGGAATGATGACAGCCCGCTCTGCGAAGAGCTGTGAGCTCAGAATCGTTAGAGAGAGTCTGACCCATGGCAATAGCTGAACCATCCACCTTGGTGGCCGCTGAGTTCGTCACTGACACTCCATCACGTGCCCGCGTGGGCTAGCTGTGGGAGGGGGGTAGGGGCAGGGACTGCACACCCGGCACCGAGGTTTCACCACCCGTCACCCCCAGCGACACTCGGTCACCATCACGATTCCTGTGGCTGTGGAACAATCACACGGTATTACAAGTAAGGTGGAACAGTGTGTTTAATATTAACAATTATTTACAGGTGCCCTACCCCTACAACTAAACTGTGCCCTTCACCCGTGCCAACTTACTCAGTGTCTATCTTAGTTGCCTTACGGGCCCTACCACTACGTCTAAGTGAATCCCCAGATGATACAGCAGGAGTGGAGGAGGATTGCTGCGAATCGCCCCCCTCGACTCGTTTCTCCTTGGCCAAGCGTTTCCTGGGGCGACCCGGCCTTGATGGGCCAGGCTGCTCTGCGGGCGTCTCGGGTGACATTGTGCCACCCTGCTCTGCCTGCTGCCCACCCGATGCACCAGGGATGGGACGGGGGGAGGCCGAGAATTCCGGGACGTCCCGTGATGGAGTTAATGGGACGGGCCCCGAAACCTCCTCCTCCCTCGGGGAGCCCGGTGGCCCCCGGGCCTCACTTTGGGACAGAGGTGCGAGCGGGGAGGTTCCCCGTCGCACCACCGACACCTGGCGCTGCCAGTCCTGGAGGCCTGCAACGGTATCCACCAGGATCCGAAGGTTTGCAGAGACGGAGTCCAGGGAGTTAGACATTCCCGCCAGGGACTGTGCGATCTCAACCTGATTGTGCACGACGCCATCCAGCACATGTGTCAGGCGGTTGATGCTCTCGGCGACTGACTGCTGCGACTGGCCAATGACCTGCTGAGACTCGGCCATGGCCCGCAGGGCGCCGGCAATGTCGGTTTGGCTCTGGCACATTGCTGCCTGTGAGAGGGCAACCCTGTCCAGGGCCGAGGATGACGCGTGCACATTAATCCCAACGTCTTGCATAACCTGACCCATTGCCTCCACCGCGGATGCCACCCGTGCGGTGTCGGACTGGGTCTCTGCCATGAGCGGCACCACTCCCTGCTCTTGGACGCGGATCGACTCCTCTAACAGCGTCTGCAGAGTCTGGAAGGAAGCCCTCATCCCGTCATTGTTTCCCTGGGTTTCCTGAGGCATCGGCTGTGCGGGTGGGTTGAGAAACTCCAGGAACTCCGAAAACGTCTGGGAGCCAGCTGCATCCTGGGCCTGGTCTGGCCTCCGCGAGTCCGGGCCCTCTGTTGCTCCGACCTCCACCTGCTGTACCTGCTCATCTGTGATGTGCCAACCAGACTGTGCCCCAGGAGACTCATCACTAAATAGGCCCGCCGGGGTGTGTATCTCTGGGATGATGGAAGTGGTGGGAGAAAGCAGTGCCGCAAGCCCGACGCTCTCAATGGTTAGGTCCTCGTCCAGGGTGTGGGGCCGCTCAGCGACAGGAGGGTTGTCCCTGGCCATTTCTGGTGGTGGTGGTGGACCTCGAACCCTCTGTGCGTCCTGGTCCGCAGATTGGGTTGGGGCAGATAGGGCTGCCCGCTGATCGGGCACCCTCTGTTGTGAGGCCCCGGGTGAGGTGGCGGCAGATTCGTGTCTCCGTCTGCAGCCAGACGGCCCTGGTCGTTCGGCATCACGTCCTAGGGAAGAGAATGAGACGGGTTATTTCGATTTGCTCGGCAGGCCGCTGGACGGTCCCAGTGGGCAGGGTGTGTGAAGGGACAGAGGATGGGGAGGTGTCCCAGTGGGCAGGGTGTGTGAAGGGACAGAGGATGGGGGGGGGGGAGGGTGTTTGTCAGGGAGGGTTGTCTCACTTGCTGCAGTTCCGCCAACCTCGCATTGCGCGATATCGCGGGTGGCAGACCCCCCAACAAGGTCCAGTGCCCTCTGTTCAAAGGTGCTGAGCGGGTGCATGTTGGGCGAACCCCCTCCAGTCTTGTGCCGCTCACGGTGGTTATGACCGGCCTTGGCCTGTTGGGGGAGGAAACATAGGTAGATCATTACAAAACGGTAGGTCTCAGAAGTCCGTTCTGATACTGGCACAGTTTGGGGGGGGGGCAAGTTGTCATCAGATGATTGCATCTCTCCTCGGGGCCAGAGCGCTGGGTCTGTGACAACTTTGTGAACCACCCTCAAATAACTCTGCCCCAATCCCTCTCCCCCCCCCCCCCCCGGGCAGTTAAGGGGGAGGGATGGTTGTGACTAGGGGGCACCCTCATGGCACTTACCCTGGCAGACCTGGTGAGGTCATGTAGCTTCTTTCGGCACTGCTCTGCTGAGCGAGGGGTCTGCCCCACAGCACTGACGGCAGCAGCCACGTCACGCCAGGCCTGGCGTACCGTGCTGGCAGGTTGGCGATGCCCTCTCCGCGGGCGGATGATGCCCCTCCTCTGCTCCACGGCATCGAGCAGCGCCTCGACGTCTGCATCAATAAAGCGAGGTGCAGCTCGCCTAGGCTCCGACATCCTGCCTGACAGATTCTGTGGTCGCCCGCGCCTTTTTACGGCGTCGGGCGGCGTCACATGGGCGGGTTCGTGTCGTCGTCGCGTTCCGTCGTCATCACGCACGTAATTGACGCGGCCGCGCTGCTAGCCCATTTCCAGGAAGTGAATCGGTCGGGAAATGAAGCCTTCGCGACCGTCGTAAAACGGTCCCGATTTTTACGACCGTTTGCCGACTTTCCGCGGGTGCGGAGAATTTCGCCCTGTATACCTCATGTTAACACAAATACTTTTTTGGCAGGTTTTTTTCTGTCTCCAGAGCTCAACCACACGTTATACAGTCAAGAGTCAAAACAAGGGAAGCTAAGGTAAGCTGCCTGTGCTGAGCTGTCTGTGTGCTCACTAGCCCGGTGCTTCTAAAAGAGGCGGATCCTCCCTTGGGTCGGACCCTTTATACCCACCTCTAGTGCTGCCTTCTAGTGATGCTATGGCTGTTACATCTGTACTGTAGTCCCTGGTGCATGTGCAGATGTACAGATCACTACATCCCCCCTTTTTTATTTTACAGGTTTTCTGTGCTGGTACAAAGAAAACTGCACATAACAAGTGGTTAAATGGGAATATACATATTTGTACACTTTGTGAAATAGTAATGGTTGTACAGAGCCAAATAACTGCTTCACGAGTCCATTGAGAGAATTATCCATAGTCTTGTTTTTTTGTTTGCATTCTCTTTATAAATCTAGTTGGTCGGGTGCCTTGCGGCTTCTGTTGGAGCGTCTTAATGGTTGGAGTGGTGATGAAGGTTTGCTGTCGCTGACAGTGTTGTCTGGCGTTGTGTGGTGAGGGACGTCCTGTTGACGAATGGACTCGTTCAGGTCCAGTGTAGGAAATATAGGTATTTGGGGGTCGAATCTTTAATAGATCCCAGCGGTTGCGCCAAAAGAGTATTCCCGCTGCCGACTTGACAATGTAGGACCGCAGTGCCGCCTATCTGCTCACCGTGGCTGGATCAGACTATCCTCCTTCTGGGTCCCCGAGTCTGATGATGCCGGGGAGACAAGGGTGGGAAGAACATGGAGCCTGTGCAGGCACGGGAGGCCACACGACGTGTGCGGCAGGGCCAATGCGAAGGACCACTCTGATCACCTCCAAGTTCTCCGACTAAAAGGGGGTGGGGAGGGGGAAGAGAACAGGCTAGGTGCACGACCGCCGCATTCCAATCCCACACCCCCTTATGCCACCCTAGCCACCTTCACCTGCAATCCCCTCCGTGATACATACCTGCCGCACTACAGGGTGAGCCCCTGGCTGGCAGTAACATCAAGTCCGGTCCATGGGCTGGAGGATGATGAAAATCCATTCTGCAATGAGCTCTGGTGATCCACATCGTACAAAAATATTTGATTCCTGCCCATGGTCGCACTTTCCACATAGTGCCATTGGATCCCTGGGGCGGTGGTGGGGACAGGGGTTGACATACGTGTCACAGGGAACTGCAACTAAGCGGGGTCTCACTTCCTCGCGCGCAGCCGATCTCCACCTCGGCGACCTCCCTTTCCTCTGGGCAACCAACCATGTCCAGGGCACTCTGTTCTGCCACGGTGAGGGGCTGTAGGTCCAGCAGTCCCCCTCATATCTTCTAGCACTCCCGGTGGTTGTGCGTGGCTTTCTCCTTGTTGGTGGGGAGGGGGAGGTGAATACATAAAATGACTGTGTTAAACAATCCGACGCGTGCAGCCAAGGGGATGGGTAGGTGATGTTCACTGTGGCCAGGTCACCCGGCCATGGTAGCCAGTATGGGTCCCACCTGTCATGCAGGGTGGGGTTCGTGTCAGGGACACATTGCTGCCTACTCACCCTGGTCGACTGAGGAGTTTTTTCCGGCACTGCTGGTCTGTCTAGACAGTGTTGCCCACGGTACTTTCGGCCTCTGTCACCTGCACTCAGACAAGGTGAACGGTGGTAGCTGGAAGTCTCCTTCCCGGGCCGGGGTACAGGGTCATCCACACCTCTCCACCATGTCCAACAGGGTCTTCAGCTCGGCGTCTGTGAATCCTGGGGCTGCTCCCCTCGCTGCCATCTTGTTGGCTGGGATGGTGTGTGTGGGGGAGAATTCTTTATATGCGGCTGCAGCTTGTCAGCTTTTGGCTGTCAATCGTGAAATGGCAAATCCGGCAATGTTTCTCATTGGAATCGATTGTGTTCCACGTGTCACCCATGCTAGCCCCTTAACGGTAGTGGAATTGGTCCAGGTACAGCACAGGTTTTTCTGTCGTACAAGTCCACGGATTCTGCGGCGACGTCAACTCTCAGTTTCAGAAACAAAGAATCCTGTCCAAGGTTTATTCCAATACAATTCAATACTCCTCCACTCCACTAAGTGTCTCCTTCCCCGACCTGCAGCTAGGCTGGGGCTTTCTTTTTAAAGGGGAATCCCCGCCCCCTTAAAGGGGAAGTACTGCCTGCTTTAAAGGGGAACTTGATATTCCGGGGAGGTCGTGGGAAATTGTATAGTCCTGATCCTGGGAACTCCATTGTGTTTATAACATAGCTCCTCATTAAAATCCACTTCTTTGACCAAGAATTTGGTCTCCCACCTAATACCTTTATTATTTTCATTGCCATTCTCATCATCTTCATCCTTCTGCCTGCTCTGTTTTGTTGATTTTTTTTACTTATTCATACAGACAAATTATTTGAAGATCATATCATTGACCAAGAGCTTATTCTGTTCTGGACAGAAACTGAGGCTGCAACAATTTTTATTCATCAAAGCGTTTTGGGATAACTCTGAACTTGGCCAGTGCTCTAACTGCTGTGCTGTTTGTAGGATGTAAGTGTTTGACATAGCAAGGCTGTTGTGGGACTGGACAACAGTAGCATGCACAGTATGATATTGAAACATTAGACAGGTGTCAGAGTGGTGCAGAGAGTGTCTGAGGGAAATTGGCATGATCATAGTACCTAATTAAGGCTGTATCTTGGAGACATGTATACAGCTATGTGTTTAATCCCATGCCTCCAGACCTCTTTGTGAGACACCAAACAACCTTACAACATGGTGGCAGCAGGAGAACTACCCTGAAATCCCAAGGCAGCTAATGAACAAACCTAGAATCAGAGAAGCTGGAGAAGGAACCCAGAACCAAGAAAAACAAAAGAAACGGAAGTCCTGACCTGTGAGAAGTGCATTGAAATTCAAGCCACAACTGGAGATCACCAAAAAAGAACTTTTATTGCTGACATGGATGCTGAAGGAAAGATGATAAATCCATTGTACAGCTAAAGGATTTCATCAGAGCATGTGGAGGACCATTGCCAAATGTGATCAAATGCACAAAGGACCTAGCCAGATCACAAAAGAGTGAGCAAAAGCCAACCCTAATCAAGTGCACAGTCAAAGGACATAGCCAGATCACAAAAGCTATAAGCAAAATTCAGAAAAAGGCTGAATTAATCTTCTAAAATGATCAGGGCTCTAATCAAGCAAAGCTTACCAATTGTTTAACCAGCACTATTGGAGGGATGCTACAGGTGGTCTGGATTCAGTCAGTACTATAGAACTTGGTGTTTAATGAAGGAAAAAAAAGGTTTTAAAATGGATCCAGAGTCTAAAAGAGACTTACAATGGAGCGTTTAAGCTCAAAAGACCAAGTAACTGGCCCAAACAGGTTGTTTGAATATTTCTTGCACAATTGATTAAAGAATCAGGCCTGTGATCGCCGCAGGATCCTTCCGAAACCTGGCAAGTGTGGGAAGAAAAGAAAAGAAAATGGTTGCTGTGGCACCCTCTTAGAAGAAAGATTAAAGTGTTATGCCCCATTCTTAAAAAGAGCCATATACAGAATTTAAATTACAGACAATTATGAGCTCATGCAGGGCCTCAACCAGTTCGAAAATTGGGCATCATGCAAGGCCCCATCCAGTTAGAGAATTGGGCATCATGGAGAAGAAAATGTTTATATTACAGGAGTGTGTCAGGATTGAGTAAGAATCAAGGGAAGTGCAAGTTAATACATTCTTGCACTTATTTGGTGAAAATGCCAACAAATCAATTATAAGACATGATGTAGGTGAATCTTCAACCACATGTGGTGAGATATCGAAAGCATTTGACAATTATTTTAAACCCCACGTTAGGGAGATGTAGAACTTTAAAAAAGTAAAGAATTCCTCTAATAAAGCACCAAAAGGACAAGGAAACCCCAAGACTCAAGCAGAACACAAGACTTTGCCAGTCAATACAGAGAAGTGTATGAGTTTAAGAGTTCTGTGTAGAGGAAAAAAAGGCAGAGAAGCAGCCAAAGGCTCTGAAACAGTATAGAACGTGTTGAAAATACCGACAAAATTCCAAATTGCAAAAGCAGGTGGCAGTGCAGAATAAGCAGATGGTTGTGAATTAAGGAAAGTTATCTGATGTAACTCAAAAGCAACAAAATCTGCAAAAGTAAAATTAAATAATTCCACAGGAAAATGTTTGTTTCAAAGCTCAGTTGGAAGAACGCAACCAGAAGTACAGCCAGACACAATCATATGCAGAAAAGTTAATAAAGGAGCCACTTCCCTGAAAGACTTTATGAGGCATCGATACACGGCCCTGGAAAAACATGAAGTTCAAATAAGTGTTCAACATTAGTTCGGAGAAAGCTGAATTGGAATTATCAGTAGTGATAAACCAATGCACTGAAACGTAGAGTGCATTAGCAAGATGTCAACAAGAAAATAAATAGTTGAAGGAACAGGTAGTATTCATCAGGACTAAAAGAAGTACATAACCCTTCAGCAGCCTGAAGAAATGAAGGTTGACTTGAAAAGCAGAATGGAAGAACAGCAGGACAAAGTCAAGGAGACTCTGCTGAATTGCAAACAAACTCATGACAAAACAATTGAGCTTTGCAATGGAAATTAAAACCTGGTGAAGGACCTTTACATGCTACAATGTTGTTTCAGGTCAAAGTTTGTTCGGATGGAAGATTATGAATTGAAGCATAATTAATTTAATGTCATTCTCCATAAATCAAATTTGGCAGAGAACACTCAGCAAAGCTCTATATTCCAGGAGGAAGCCAGGAAGCACAAGAAAGAGACTGAAGAACTGAAGAAACAGCTGAATTGAAAAGTGAAGGCATTGGACGGAAAAGATGTAGAGGTTCCCAACCTGCAAGAAGATAATAAATCCAAGAGCAGCACAATTACAGAACTGAAACAAGATAAACCTTCTTTTTTTTTTTTTATAAATTTAGATTAGCCAATTATTTTTTCCAATTAAGGGGCAATTTAGCGTGGCCAATCCACCTACTCTGCACATTTTTGGGTTGTGGGGGCGAAACCCACGCAGACACGGGGAGAACGTGCAAACTCCACACGGACAGTGACCCAGAGCCGGGATCGAACCTGGGACCTCAGCGCCGTGAGGCGGTTGTGCTAACCACTAGGCCACCGTGCTGCCCAAGATAAACCTTCTTAAGGAGATAAATCCAGCCAACAGTGAAACAAAGGTAAAAGACAAAGACGTAGCTCTGCTGCAGGTGGAGAATGAAAAAACAGAAGCTAGATCAGAAAATATAAATCCAACACTGAAGATCAAGGAACGCGAAGGAAACGCACTGGATGCTTCAAAATTACTGAGTTGGTGAAAGATGAATGGCTGAGATAAAAATAAAGAACCTGGAACGTTACAAAAAAGTTGAACAATTGCAGGAGGAAGTAGAATTTCTTGGAAAACAGTGGGATGAGCTCAGAAGCAACTAGCAGGAGTATATTAAAGATTATGAGATTGAATATAGCACTGAGAATTAGGCTCTGCTAAAGAAATATTTTTCTGTGTGGGAACCAACTTTCACTTATGAAAGATGAGTTTATTGATGAAAAATCTGAACCTGATTAACTTTGTTCAGTATAATAAAAATGACTGGAACAGGAAAAGGAATTGCTGACGAATCAGAACAATTGTTTGAATGCAGAATTGACAGCCAAAAGCTGATGAAACGTTGGAACTTCATCATGAAAAGAGCAATTAAATTCTTGAACGTCAGTCTAATCTGAAGAAGATGAAAAATGCAATGTGCAGTGTGGAAGAGCAAATCCAGATTTTCAAAGCAGTTCAGGAATAGTCTAAGAAACAGATTGAGGATCTAACAAGTCAATTAAAAACTTTCAATGAGCAAGCAGTGGCCAAGAACTTCCAGGAAGATTATGGCAGACCGCAAAACTCAAATCCACTCTTTGAATGAACAGAAGAAACAGTCCCTCCAGGAAAAATGGGATAAGCCAATGTTATCCAGCCACAGAAGATGGATGGTTGACAAAGATAAACATAACCTTCAAAGCTTAAAAAGTGAGGCAGTAGCTAAAACTCAGGTATTTGAAACACCAAGTGTGCCAATTTCAATTCTGAACCAACAAAGTCATGCCAAAGTAACTGAGCGTACCACTGTACTGAATGGGAATAGAATGAGATCTGGATAAGTTGTAAAGCTTCCAGACTGCAGTCTTTATAGAACATAGAACAGTACAGCACAGAACAGGCCCTTCGGCCCTCGATGTTGTGCCGAGCCATGATCAGCCTAATCAAACCCACGGATCCACCCTATACCCGTAACCCAACAACCCCCCCTTAACCTTACTTTTTTGGACACTACGGGCAATTTAGCATGGCCAATCCACCTAACCCGCACATCTTTGGACTGTGGGAGGAAACCGGAGCACCCGGAGGAAACCCACGCACACACGGTGAGGACGTGCAGACTCCGCACAGACAGTGACCCAGCCGGGAATCGAACCTGGGACCCTGGAGCTGTGAAGCATTTATGCTAACCACCATGCTACCGTGCTGCCCCTTATAAAGTCAGAGACTTATTTGGGGAGGTGGGGAAGTGGTTGGAAGCAAGTAGAGAAAGATTGTTCTGTAAATACGTTGGGGAAAGACTAAAGGGGAGGTGTAGTGCAAGGCTGTTCAGCATGCCAAGGGTTAATCTGGGACTGGAGATCAGTACAGCCCACAAAATGACCGACATGTGCCAGTCTTCAGGGGGACAGAATGGTGCGGAAAGGTTCTGAGAGAAGTCTGCATGATAACAATACATAGTAAGGCTGCATCTTAGAGATATTTTTATCGTTGCATGTGGTTTCAACCACACTGTAATAGCCTGCAAGGGACCTTCATGGTGGGGAAGATTATCTTCTCCGTGGTCCTTGAGGATTACAAGCTCAAGATCTGCCATAAACAGAACCCCTTCTTCACCCAGTCCTCTGCCCCCAAGACTTGCCCGAGGATCACTGCCGACAAAGCAATAGGCTGAAATTCAATCCTCCTGAAGGATATAACTGCTTATAGAGGAGTGCCAGGTATACACCGCTTGCTTGAAATATCAAGAGAGATCCGTGCCTCAATTTAGAGCCAATCTCAGGCCTCTCTTTTGGGATTGGAGACGAGCCTCACTTTTCGTACGATGCAAGTCCAAGCCAGCTTTTCAGAGTGAATCCTCGTGAAAGTGGAAGAAACAGATCCATCTGTTTTGCCAATCTGAGAGTTTGTGTCTCCTGCTGAGTAAGCTGTTCGCAAATTATTTTTTTTGGAATCGCTTTATTTGTGCAGCAAGAGAGGTCAACATTGGCAGAAGAGGTGAAATTGAGATACTTTTCTATGTTAGTTTCAATTCTCTTTATCCAGATTCTCTGACTGCTGAATAACAGAGACCTAATTAATCACACCGGAAAATCAATGAATTTTCTTGCTACCTGGTGCCTCTGGAAATTTATATTCCCACTACAGCTAGATAATTTAATAAAATGTGTCCCTTGAATTCTATCTCAGCCATTTATACAGTGGCTAATTTTTTTAAAAAATGACTGCACAGTACTATGCCATAATTTTCCTTACAGTCCCTCTATTTGCACTCCTTTCTCCAAAGCAATTAAATGTACATCGTGCAGTTTTCAAAATACTTGGGATACGTTCGTAGGTCCCCCTCCGTTCTCGGCACCTTGACATCTCTGAAAATGGACAGATAACCTGTGCAGCATGGTCGGGATTCTCCAGCCGTGTATTTGCGGTGACATGCATATTGCTGTCAGCGGGATTCTCTCTTCCCACCGCTTGGCAGTGTGATTTTCCATTGAAAGCACCCCACACCGCCGGGAAACCCATGGGTGGAGGTGCGCTGCCAGCAGGAAAAGAGAATCCCGATGACAGGAGAATTCCGGCCCATGGATCCTCATCAGAATCCAACTTTATTTTATTCAATACTCACTTCAAGTGCTTAAATAGCTGCAAGAAAAAGATCCAGTTCAGTGTAGTGAAGCCGTTAAATAGAAAAGTTAATTTATTTTTCTGAGGTAATGTAAAATCATCTCTAAAGGCCTTAAGTTCTTTAAGCAACACTTGATTTTTTTTGTGGGGACAGGGGATATGCGAGCGACCATTTACAGTTCTACAAAACATGCAACTGGTATAGAACCAGTGAAAAAGAAAGCTTCCAAGAATGAATACTTCTCAACATATTTTTTAAAACACTGAAAATCTGGATTTTGAACAATTTTCTGGAAATTTCTACAAACCGAATAGTTATCGTTACTTTAAACCAGACGTCTGATGTTTCCTGCTTTATCTTATGGTGTACAAGTGTTAGTTATTAAGATTATTTTGGTTTTCTTTGAATTTTTAGCAACAGCCAACATTAAAACTAACCCTGTTTTGTATTTGTTGGTATGTGCAAACCTTTGGAAATAGTAGTATTTTTCCTCAAAGCCCAACTTATGCCTGGATTCAATCCTTCCAAACATTTTTCAACAGAATTACTCTTTCTGCAGAATTATTTGATGATACAAATCACAATCCCAGGCCAAATTCACCCAAATGCCTATTCTTCATTTGGGATAACAGACTGTATCGGCAGGCTACTTAACCTTGCAAAGCATCATTGCCAATCCTTCTCAGTTGTCTGATGAATGGCAGATGGAGTTTAATTTAGATAAATGTGAGGTGATCGAATCGGGGCAGGACCTACTCAGTTAATGGTAGGGAGTTGGAAGCGTTTTAGAACAAAGAGATCGAGGAGTACAGGTTCATAGCTCCTTGAAAGTAGTGTCACAGGTGGACAGGGTGGTGAAGAAGGCATTCGGCATACTTAGTTTCATTGGTCAAAACACTGAATACAAGAGTAGGGATGTCATGTTGAAGTTGTACAGGGTATTAGTAAGGCCACACTTGGAATACTGTGTACAGTTCTGGTTACCCTATCATAAAAAGGATATTATTAAACTAGAAAGAGTGCAAAAAAGATTTACTTTGATGCTCCGGGACTTGATGGTTTGAGTTATAAAGAGAGACTGGATAGACTGGGCTCTTTTTTCCCCTGGAGCACAGGAGGCTGAGGGGTGATCTTATAGAGGGGCATAGATTGGATAGATAGTCAACATCTTTTCCCAAAGGTAGCGGAGCCTGAAACTAGAGGGCATAGGCTTAAAGTGAGAGGGAAGGAGCTACAAAAGGGTCCAGAGGGGCAATCCTTTCACACAGAGGGTGGTGAGTGTCTGGAATGAGCTGCCAGAAGCAGTCACGAGGCGGGTACAATTTTGTCTTTTAAAAAGCATTTAGATGATTATACGGATAAGATGGGTATAGAGGGATATGGGCCAAATATGGGCAATTGGGACTAGCTTCATGGTTAAAAACTGGGTGGCATGGACAAGTTTGGCCAAACGGCCTGTTTCCATGCTGTAAACCTCTATGACTATGGCTCATGTCTTCACCTATTGTCCACACGTGCACATAGCCTGGTGGCTACCACAAAATAGTCATCAACAGTGGAATCCCTTCTAAATTTCCTCTCCCCAACAAACGGAATGAGGTCAATACTGTATGAGCAGTTCTGACAAATTAGAATTGGATATGTCAGCTACTTTTAAATAATGGTGTTAATTATGTGGAAAATCATCTTATGTGGCACTCAAAATATAGAAATGTCTAAATGTTATTGCTGCAACAAGAAGGCAAGTGTCAAAAATATTTCTAAGGAGTTTTTGTTGTTACTTCAATGGTGATTTCAATCTATTTTTGGTGGTTTTGTTTCTGCTATCTGATTTGCCTGTTCCTCCTTTGAGGAAAGAAACTGTGCAAATAGGATGGTTTATGTTGCAATGTGCCTTTGAGGCATATCGAATCATAGAATTTACAGTGCAGAAGGAGGCCATTCAGCCCATCGAGTCTGCATCGGCTCTTAGAAACAGCACCCTACTTAAGCTCACGCTTCTACCCTATCCCCGTAACCAAGTAATCCCAACTAACCTCCCTGGACACTAAGGGCAATTTATCATGGCCAATCCACCTAACCTGCACATCTTTGGATCCATATCAGAATGACATCGCTCAAAGGGGAGTGTGTTATGTAATCCAGTCCGAGTTTCACTTTTGCTTGGAGCAGAACACAGCTCTTATGTCTTCAAGCTTTCCAGCTATGTATAACTGTCCTCATGTATGTAGTCTTAATAAATGAACCCATGAATGGTTGGTGCCTTGTACAACAAAGAAGCCTAAGGTATTATATAATTATGACAACACAACATGGTGATCAACAGTGGTAAAAGGGGTTGGTAACAAGGTCAAATACATGGTTAACAGCTCTAGATTGTGCTGCATGTATGACCGTTAATATTTTGGTGAGACCGAAACAAAGTTGCAGCAGCAGAAAGTATTGAGAGCACAGCAGGTAACTTCACAGAAAAGCTTTGAAGATACAGGCTTGAGATAATGCTCAAGCAAAGAGCTGGGAAGTAGATGGATCTCTTGTGGTGTGATTTCAGAATATAGATTGTCAGTTTAGTGAGTGGTGCAATGTGTCGCGAAGCCGAGCACTGAGTTAGCTCAGTTGGGAAAGATGAGTGCGCAGGATCGATAACAAACGAGGGAGACTGAAACAAAAAGAAATAGCCATTACAATCGGCCCAGAGAAGATTGCAATTAGAATGGATGGCTTCTGGAGTTGCTAAACAGTAAAAAGCAAAGACATCATTAGTCTGGGTTGCATTCCGGCAACAACTTTTCATGGGCGGAACTTCAGACCAACATGCAAAGGTGGTTACAGTGACACTCATCCCAGGTACTGCAGAAGAAGGAAGATCAATGGGATATTGCCAGAATATCCACAAAATTCTCCAGTTTTGATTTGGGATGCAGCTGATCTACTATCCGAATTTGGAATGTTTAAATGGCATGCAAAGCGATGGGGTACGATTTACCTGCCTCATCGCACCAAATGTTATGACGTAATGAGCTAACTCAGCGCTGGGCTTCTCGACACATTACACCACTCACTAAACTGACAATCTCGTGAGGGGCCTATCGCGAGATTCGCAACACTTGAGACTTCTCGCAAGATTCAACCGAACTTCACGAGACATCGCGATCTGTATCTCACACTCGCTGGGCGAGACCCATATCAGCATAAATGAACTGTCTACACCGGATGCTCCCAGCACACAGGAACTAACAGCCTCCCCAGCGAAGCCTTAGGTGCCGTTTATTACTGGTACACACAAATGTGGACAAGCTGTAATGGCACTTAGGGGGTTTCCGAGGCCATTGGAGACCTCTGGGTGTTGAGGGACAGGGCAAGGTGGGCTCCGGCTCTCCCTCTGGCATCCAGGCACCTTGGCAGCCTGACACTGCCAGGGTGCACAGGTGGGACTATCAGAAGCAATACCAGAGCGCTAGGTTGGCAGTGTCAGGGTTGTCAGGTGGCATTGCCAAAAGTTGGGTCATTAAGGGTGGGAGTCCTGAGGGGGAAGCATGAATGACCCCATAACGGGGTGTCCTCACTTGAGGGGGTGGGATTATTGCCCATGTGTGTGGGGGTTTACATTGCCCGTGGATGGGAAGTGTGGGGACCCTCAAGCTCATTTAGAGATTGGGCACCTTTTCAAAATAGTGGCCGATCTCAGAGAAGCCTGACTGGCCAGTGAGTTCAGCTCCCAAGTGATGAATAAACTTTTTGGGAGGGATTCCCCGTGCTACCGCATCAGATTCATGCACCACCTCCGCTGAAAAACTCGCCAGTGGGTGCGCTTGGAATTCTGACCGCGGTCTATATTGGAAGACTAGTTTGAATCAGATTAAACTTCTGTATTCATTAGCTGGAGTTCATGCCATTTTGACAACAACCAAGAAAATTCATAGACCACTGGAGAGAAAAGGGTATGTTCTGTGACTTTTCAATGCAGAGCTGGCAGACTGAATTATTGAGTTGGTGTTCACATCTACTTCCAAGAAAGCATTCCAGTAAGTTCTGCCAGATAAACCCAAAATGAAGAGCTAATCAAGGATGAAAATAAGTATAAAGCAATCCTTGCAGGTAAACAAAGCTTACAAGTCCCAAGTACAACACCCATGGTTGCAGTGCTTGCTGGAAAACCCACACCTAGAGACATGTGTGGAAGATGTGTGGAAGATGTGATCTTCTGCATGCACCAATAAATGGCCAGTTTTCCATCAATTCTGCAAGATACATGGCAGGAAAGGCCATTGGCAGCAGCAACAGTGCACTAGAGAAAAGGCCGATGCAGCTACAAAGAGCACTGATTAAACAGACAATATGCAACAAGTAATTCCTAACCAGCAAAAACAAAAGATATATCCTTAAACCTGCAAGTTTTACTTATTGACATGGTGCATTTTGCAGAACACAAATGGCAACAGGAAATTTTGAAAGACTCTACACTACAGAAACTGAAAAACCACAAGTGAAGTCTGATCAATGTTGGTATTAAAGGATGAGCTAGGCATCTCCCAGGGAGTCATTTTTGAATGCATGCATGCAGGTTATCATCCTGAAATCTTCAGCAACTTCATCGCTCATATGCATTCATATGCCACACAAAAAAGCTGTATTGTACAGGAATTCAGTCTATAGAAAGTAGCAAAACACAGTGGTGGTTATTAAGGAGGAATAAATGTTACGACCTAGTGCTCCCAGTGTGCTGCCTCATATGATGGGAGCACATATTGAAAATTGGGGTATAATAGACAGAAACTTCATCGCTCACACATGGATGTAGACTGGACGAGAAGACTCACAAGAGAGATGATCTATTGGCCGGGAATGAACAATGACATTGAAGACATCAGCAAGAGGTGTAAGGCATGTCAAACACATATGCCAAGTCAGCACCAAGCACAGCTGATCCTACATGAAGTTCCTATCTATCCTTTGTCCAAAATTGTATCTGAACATTACTTTACCAACCAACTATTTTACCAAGTATCCCATTATTCAACAATTGCATAATGCATCAAGCATAATTGTCACACAGCTCTCAGTGCTATTTTCAGATTATTTGGATGTGCCTAGAGAGATCATTGCTGATAACAGTCCACCATTTATTGCTAAGCCATTTCAGGGTATGTGAGAGAAGTGGACATCAATCATACTACTTCTTCTTCTCATTACCCTGGATCTAACAGCTTAGCTAAATGAAGGATTCACAAAGCAAAATCCCTAATTCTCAAATGTAGCCAGGGAAGATCTACACATTGCAATGCTACATCTAAGTGCACCTATTCCCATCACTGGCAGAGCTCATGGTTGGCAGACTGGTGTGCACCAATTTACCTACTCTTACCCATTTTATCCTGTCAGAAACTAGAGAGAAACTTTTAAACTACAAGGGAAGATGATGAATGTGCACAATGAAAATGTCGGTACAGATTTTCCCAAGTTTAGAGTTGGGAAAACAAGTTCACATCCAGGATCCCACTGTAAGATCGAAGGATTCAGGGGCCACAGATTCCTAATTTATAAATGGGCAGCATGGTAGCACAATGGCTAGCACTGTTGATTCACAGTGCCAGGGACCTGGGTTCGATTCCCGGATTGGGCCATTGTGCGGAGTCTACACATTCTCCCAGTATCTGCGGGGATTTCCTCTGGGTGCCCGGTTTCCTCCCACAAGTCCCGAAAGGTGTGTTTAGGTGAATTGGACATTCTGAATTCTCCCTCAGTGTACCCAAACAGGTGTCATAGTATGGCGACTAGGGGATTTTCACTGGAACTTCATTTGCAGTGTTAATGTAAGTCTACATGTGACACTAATAAAGATTATTCCTAAATAGGTAAACTATTCATAAGTGATTTTAAAATGGTTTATTAAGTTTAGTAAGAAACAACAGTTTAGATATGATGTAGAAACTAATTAGACTTGGAAAGTAAATGACCTGTAACAGTTGAGAGTAGTTTGCTGATCCCAGAGGACAAATGGATAGTTGGTATAGAGGATGTTCCTCTCAGCGGTGTTAGGGATTGCTTCTGTTGACCTTCCTCCCCCTCCTCCTCTGATCCACCTCCCTTCTGAAGAAACAGCTGCCCAACAAACACTGCTACCTCCCTAGAAACTGAGCAGGAACCATCCCTCAGTATGATATCTCCATATATATACTTTTTGAGGGGCTTGTAGCTTATCCATTATCAATCACCAACTGAAGCTATTCTGACCAATGAACACCAAATAGGTACTCAAAACATCAGAGCGGTTAGCACCCACATTGTGTATCACCCTGCTCAAGATTAGCTTTTCTGTTTCCATCTGCTGAGGGTCATATCTCAGGCCAGAACTATCTGGCCATTTACAACTGTGGGATCATCTGGCCTCACCGGTGGTGCATCCTGCCGTTGGTTTCCCGGTAGCGAGGGCTGCATTCAATGGGAAACTCTGTTGACAATGACGCGACAAGAAGATCCCACAGCCAGCCAATAGCACGTCACCTCTAAGAAACACCTGACGGGTTGCGTGGAAAATCCCACCCTTGGTAATTTCTTGAGCACTTGGGAGATAAGGGGGTACACAGGATGTCATCCTAAAAGCTCAAGAAGGCAACATAGCAGCCTGAACTAAGATGGTTCACAGGTCAATGTGTTTAGAATTCCTCTTCAGACCCAAAGTCCTTTGAATGTATTACACATAAAGGCTCAACAGTAGATCATGACCAAGGACAAATTAGATCCATTGTAGCTCCTCAATTACCATACATACAATCCTATTGCATCTTGGAGAAGTGCTACCAGGAATAATATCCAAGAATGACAATCCCACAGAGCACGTGAGCAATTAAAGCAACCTCCAGACAAATTTACCAGGCGAAGATCTGGATGTGCCAGAAGATTACCTTTGAGTTTTAGAGATTCATAGTTTCATTGGTTCTGTGCACTTAAGTAATGGTAACCAAATATGAATATGTATTGTAAATATTTGTACTTCTTTTGGGGTGGCTAAGTATCCTCAAAAAGAAAGGGTGCTGTTCTAATATGCTTTTAAATGATATTAGCATAGCATCACTGGAAGGGAAGTGTGTCATGTGATCCAGGTTTAGTTTCGAGCAGAGCATACACAGCTTTGATGTCCTCAGGCTTGTACCTATGCACAACTGCTCTCATGTGCCTACTCTTAATAAATTAACCCACAATGTGTTTGGTGAATCCCTCGCGAGAGATTGGTACAAGATTGCACAGTAAATCTCAAGGCACCATCTCCTTATAATAGCACAATAGTCTATGTTTTGCGGTGGTATGCATCAAATCACTAGTAGCCTTGATGTAAATGGATATTTGAATCCTTACAGGTACAGTGTGCTTATAACGTGAGGGACAATTTTGTCCACAGAGAGCCCTTTCTATGCAATAATGTATTTTGACACCAGAGAAATTTGAAGAACCATACCAACAGCATGGAGACAAAATTGAGTAAACCTTATGGCTCAGAACTCCCAAATGGATTAATGTAAAAATTAAACGCCCAATTTAAGGCCACTGAAGGGTCTCTCACAATCACTGGGACTTTACCAATGGAGGGAAAGGCCCATGCCAATTGCACAATCCTGGCAGGTTTCACTTGGCTGGCAGCCAATGGTTGGGGGGTGAAAAGGAGCTGCAGTCTCTTTTACAGGACCAATGCTCCCAACCTGGCCTCTGTCAAAGTCTTCTGTCCCCCCCCCCACATTTGTTCTGCCATTTGACCGATCAATCTGGGCACTCCCTCCACCCCCATTTCCACTATCACCAGATCACCAGCCTGGCCTTGACAAGACCAGAAGGTACCAAAAAATCTGGACTCCATTCCAGAATGTCTTCTTCATGACTAGATGTACTTCCAGCACTGACCACATCTTCCATGGCCATGCTGGGACCAGAGAACTGCCAATCATTAGCTGGCATTTCCCAGAGGTTGGACTTTCTCCCATGGTGAGGGAATTGGGGGAGGGGGGGGAGGGGGGGGTGCAGAGGGCAGAAGGCTCCAAAATGGCTGTGGGGTGAGCGGCCAAGCAAGCTTGACACAGGGGTTGGGACACCCAGTAAAACTGAACCCTAGCTCAGAAAAAGTATTGAAGGAAATGGGACTAAAAGAATAAGACAAGAGAGCAGGCACATTGGAGCGGGACAATTGCTGGTGGACAATAAACACAAGCTGGCTGAATAACCCTTTTCCACATTGTAATTTTCGAATAATTCTATAAAACCTCCACAAACTAAAGTGGGCAACTTGAAATTCTCTTTCTACAGTCAAATAATGTCAGGTGCTACTGACAAAAAGCTATATCTATCTAGGATGGAATAAAGAAAGCAATACATTAGTTCAACATGTCTTGTGAACATTTCATTGTAATTTCTATAATTCTGGAATGATGTTATTTTTACATATTAGGTCATCATAGCGGTACTTAACAGGCATAACATGAAATAAACTTTATTATTTAGTTATAAAACAAGACAGAGTATTTGAAAATGAATAAAAGACAGTTTTGTTGTGTTCAATTCAGTGATAATAAGTGAATTATGGTCTAAAGATCTATGATAACAAATGGGTTTTGTCTGTAACATAAAACTGTCTATATGAAACATTCAATTTTCCTAGAATGCTAGGCAAGTGTCTTTCCTCGTTCAGTTAATACATATTTAAGTGCATCATACTTTTTTGACAAGGCAACTTTAACAGCACAGTTTTATTTAATTGCTACACTGTAATCTGCACAGAACATTAAATGGAGGAATTTTGCAGCATTACTGTCATGTTCTTTGACATTTAAAGAATTAGATTGAAGTGATGATGTGGATCTGAAAGAATGCAACATGAATGTTAAATGAAGTGCTTTTGAGTCTTTGTCCAACAGTGATTGTTCTGCATTCTGTAAGATTGTTGTCTCCAAGACTGTTAGACATAATATGAGAGTTTATGTAACTAATGTTACAGCTTCTCAAGGTAGAAGCTGCATCATCCCTCTAAAACAGTTTGTCATACAAAGTGAATATAAGAATTCAATCCTTTTTGTGTCTGTGTGCCAGTTCAGCCCACAAGAGTTGTTTCATCAACCACACAAAAAAGCTGTATTGTACAGGAATTCAGTCTATAGAAAGTAGCAAAACACAGTGGTGGTTATTAAGAAGGAATAAATGTTACGACCTAGTGCTCCCAGTGTGCTGCCTCATATGATGGGAGCACATATTGAAAATTGGGGTATAATAGACAGAAAATTGCGTAGGTTGTGAATTGGGCAGGCTGACTCCCACGCATGAATTCCAAATTTATTTTCTCGCCGCACATGCAGCTCTGGGACTGTGGAATATTAAAGCGTAAAATTTACCCCTTGACTATAATGCTCTGGCTGCAACAATGACCAACTATTTAATTAATGACTGATTGCAAACGTAATGAAACGTGGATCATTTATTTTAGAAGTCTCAGGACAGGAATTTTTTTAGTGAATTGCGAACATTCAGAACACATCTCTCTCACATAGGTTTAAATGCCAAATTTTTGGCTCCATCATGTTAGTTAAGCCAGAACTTGCTGATAGCTCTTTTTTACACAGAGATACATCGTTTGACATTCTCCATAAGTAAGCAATCTGCCTTGACTCATTTAAATGTTAAACAAACGTGACAGTGAGGCTCAGTGTAGGGTTGTGTGGCCACTTCAAAAGTTTGAGTTGATAAAAAAATTGCAAATATTGCAATAACATTATCGAAATTCTTAAACCTTTTAGATCAAGACATTGGAGAATATCATTTCTGCATATTTTGGTGGAAATCCTGGAGAAAGAACATAAATGCATAATGTTGGATATTGACCCAATTGTTTGGGTGCCTTTGATGGAAATTACAGAAATAGTTTGGGATAACCATATAAATAATGTGACTCCATTAGGTCAGATGATCGGATTTCTGCGGAGGGTAATTTCCTGACTCCCCAAAGCCTGTCCAGCATCTGCAAGGTACAAGTCAGGTGTGTGATGGAACACTCTCCACATACTTTGCTGAGTGCAGCTCCACTTTGATGAGTGCAGCTCCAACGACACACAGGAAGCTCAACACCATCCAGGAAAAAAGCAATCCAACTGATTGGCACCCCACCAACCACTTTAAACATTCACTTCCTCCACCACTGACAAACACTGAGAGCAGTGTGTACCATTTACGAGGTGCACTGCAGAAATTCACCAAGGTCCTTCGAAAGAACATTCCAAATCCGTGAACTCCAATACCTCGAAGAACAAGGGCAGCAGATGCCGGGGAAGACCACCACCTGCAAGTTCCTCTCCAAGTCACTCACCAATCTGATTTGGAACTATACCGCTGTCCCTTCACAGTTACTGGGTCAAAATCCTAGAATGCCCTCCCTAATAGCATTGTTGGTGTTCCTACAATACTTGGACTGCATCGGTTCAAGAGGCAGCCTAACACCACTGTCTCAAGGGCAATTAGGGATGGGAAACAGATACTGACCCTCACACCCCATGAATAAAGAAATAAAACAAAACAACAACAACTCCAGTGGATGGATTCTTCTGCCCCGCCCACCGCAAGAACGTCATGGGCGAGACGGCGACAATGGAAAAATCCATTGACCTTGGGCGGGATTCTCCGGTCGCCAGGTGGACGCGGCTGGAGGATCCCACCCAAGGTAAAGAAATCTCCCCGCAAACCTATCGTTTGGAATCTTATCAAGGTAGTGAAGTTGGCTTTAAAGTGGGGGAATCTTGAAAGATGTACCCAGGTAGGCTCCCCGAAGTCTTTCTTGCTTCATTTACTCTTGGTAGATGTGGCTGCCACAAGAATTGGCAAATTGTTCCATGGTAGGAGGGCAATCAATTCAGGATTATAAGGCCCCATTTAGATGCCATTTTCAGAACCTGTCAGTATCTTCCCAATTTCTAATGGCAACCCCACCAACCTGCTGAGGCCGGAGCCAGACAACTACCTGGCGACAATCTAAATCCTGGGTTTCCATTGGAGCCTCCACTCAATCACAGATCAGCTGGGATAAAACTATTGCAACTGCAGAGGGGCCCCCATTCCAAACTGATGGCCCAGACAGCGGAGAGACTTGCTTATTTTTAAATTAAATTATCAGTGTGCCCATTTTCAGGTGCCCTCGTATCCCTCACCAATGTCCACCTCTTGTGGTAAGGCTAGTGGTTGTCCAGTGCAGCGCACCCTCTGATTGGGCATCCCACCTTGGATCCCCTGCTCCATCTCATCACCATTTTTGCAGGCCATTTTTGCAGACGTGGGGACAGCCATTGACAGAGACACCAGAATGCATGCAGGAGTAGCCACAGGCTGCCCTCTAGAGTCCCCCCTGCAGGGGTTGCTGGGGTCCTCCTCCTTCCTCTCCCAGACTCCCACACTGGTGCCTGGCTACATGTGTGATTGTCACTTTAAGGGCAACAATAAGCAGAGTAAGAGTCACCTGGCCTGGGTGACCAATCGGGACTGAGTGTGGACTAACCACATAGTGAGAGAGGCTCCTGGGCAGAGACATTTTGGGAGCCAGTTACAGCTATGCGAGTGCTATGCAATTCTTGTTCATAAATACCTTTTGTGTTCACTAATGAAGTCTATGAAAGTGCATCTTTTCACGATAAAAGCCAGTTTTAATTAAAAATGTGTTGGTGCATGGGTATATCCATTCGAAAGCAAAGCATTCTCTTTCCTTTCCCTCCCATTACCATTTCTTCCAAGCTGGGAGGCCTCTGATTGGCCCTCCAGTTTGGAGAGCCCACCATCCATCCTTAATTGGACAGTATGCCTTTCTCTAGGCCAATTAAGGGGATGCCCCCATGAAAATCACCACTCTCGAGGCATTTGGAAAGATTTTCAACCTCTGTTTCTTATCTCTCTGGGAGATCCAACCCCTGGTGTTTTAAGTGATACCCGAATTTCCGGTAGCTGCTGGGTCTCTGATGTCTGACTTCTACCACATGTCTTGGTGTCAAGGGCAGTCACTCTCACCTTGAATTCAACCCTTTTGCCCATGTTTAAACAAAGGCTGTAATATGGTAAGGAACCTGATAACCTTGATGGAACCCAGCTGAGCATCGATGAGCAGGTTATTGCTTTCCAAGTCCCTTGGATAGCACTGCCCTTTCCATCCTCCGTTGATTCAATGATCAAGAATAGACTAATGGGACAGTAATTGGCTATATTAAATTTGCACTGATTTTGGTGGACAGAATAGACCTGGGCAATTTTCCACATTGCCGGGTAGATGCCAGTGCTGCGGCTGTGCTGGAACAGCTTGGCTGAGGGCACGGTTAGTTCTGGAGCGCAAGTCTTCAGTACTACTGCCAGGATGTTGTCAGGGCCTATTCCCTTTGCTGTATTCAGTTTCTTTAATCTGCCTTGGTAAAGCATAGATGGTATCCAATTGGCTGAAGTCTGACACCTGTGACTCTGGAAACTGCAAGAGGATACTGAGATGGATCATTCACTCGGCACTTGTGGCTGATTCTACAATAATTTCCAACAAGAAATTGTACAAATACTTAAAATTGAACTATTTGCATGGTTATGGGAAAGAGAAGGGAAGTGGGATCAATCGGATAGCTCTTTTAGAAATCCAGCACATATACAATGGTAGAACAGCCTCATTCTGCACTGTACCATTCTATTATTGTATTCTATCCATCTTGTATTTGAAGACATTGTTTGCTGATGCATCGACTTTGAAATTTCTGCACTTAATATGGATCATGTCTCCTGTAATTATATCTGCCGATTTCCAAACCTTTTTCACAAAGCTTTTCTGTAATCTCAATCACCCCTATGCAGAACATTTTAACAATAGAACTTAATTCCATCATTGGCCACTGATGAGTAATACCTTTTCTTAAGCACTGTGTTCTCTATTATTATGTTGTGTATTTATGGTGTCTTTTCTCACATGTGACAGAGGTTGCAGTTTGAAGCCCTGGTTAATGACTCCAGTGTCAAAGCCACAAATTCTCACACACAAGCAATACATCAAACGCATGATGCCGCACAATTCGTAATAGGGCAGAACTGTACTCACTCTGCAGGGCTGTTAAATGATGTTCGTGCTGTAATGTCGAAGTCTGGTATTATATATCAAAGCTAAAATGGTATAATATCTCTTCCACTGGTTGTAGCACAGGGTTTCATGTTACCACAGAAAGGAGAGAAGCAAGTTAAACTTATTTAACATGGCCACACCAATCATTGTATATATTTATTAAAGCATCACGCTAACTCAGTATATCTTCCAGATTAATGAAGTTACCACAACAGTATTTACATTTGCAATCACAAGAAAAAAAACAGAATAACTTTCTGACCTTACAGCAGCTAATCTTTCTAACATTTAGAACATAGAACATAGAACAGTACAGCACAGAACAGGCCCTTCAGCCCTCAATGTTGTGCCGAGCAATGATCACCCTACTCAAACCCACGTATCCACCCTATACCCGTAACCCAACAACCCCCCCCCCCCTTAACCTTACTTTTCAGGACACTACGGGCAATTTAGCATGGCCAATCCACCTAACCCGCACATCTTTGGACTGTGGGAGGAAACCGGAGCACCCGGAGGAAACCCACGCACACACGGGGAGGACGTGCAGACTCCGCACAGAGTGACCCAGCCGGGAACCGAACCTGGGACCCTGGAGCTGTGAAGCATTTATGCTAACCACCATGCTACCGTGCTGCCAAATACAATACCTTTGAATACCGTTGAATACCTTTTAACTAAAGAAATGAGAATTTTAAATACCAATATCATATGTTCTGCACAGGTTATATATAGGTTTAGCAGAAACCTTAAATGCAGATTTTTTAGTTACACCTTAGTTTAAACATTAAGTGGGCCATGCATACTTCCTAGACTGTAACTGACTAATGTTACTGTCAGCAAGATAACAGCTATAACAAAAAATAAAAACTAAACCACCATGTTTCACCTGGCGCAGATCTGGGTGCGGCAGTTAAATAGCGGGTAAGGCCAAAATCGAGATTAGTGTCCAGCGTCAATCAGTTTGCTGTCTAACTGGCTCACTCTTGATGGCGAGTTCCGGATCACGTTCAGATATGGCAACCATATAATTAACTCTCATTTGCATTAATTTCCATCTCATTAGAAAGATTGAAGTCGAATGCTCCGGCCTCCTGGGAATTAATCGGCTCCCCAGAAGAAATCAGGCGAGGGTTGTTTAGTACTCCTTTTTATGAATGTGAAACGTGCACAGTGACTGCTGAGGGAACAGAGGAGGTGAGTAGCCATTTCAATTTTCTGGCATGCAGCTCAAGGGGGAGTTGCATGCCGGGGGGGGGAGGAGACCTGCGAGGGATAATATCCTGTTTGTATTTTATTTGTGAAAAAGAGCTGATATAGCTTTGTATTTGTACGAATATGAAACGGTGATGTTTCCTTGTTGTTTAATGGTTGGTGTGATATGTGGAATATTACCCATGTGGAATATTACCCAGTTGATTTTCAACTTTTTGTTACCGTTGACCATTAGTTAATAAAATATTCTTAAGTGGCTTCTCGTGGGTACATGTGCCATGTCTCAGAAATGCAACGCATTTCACTCAAACTATGAAGTCGGAAGAGTTGGCCTGATCTCAAGAAGCGTCAGCACCATAGATTCACAAGCCAACAATCAAACACTTAAGAGCTGGGCTTCAGCTTTGGAGATATAGGGCAGCACGGTAGTAAAAGTGGCTAGCACTGTGGCTTCACAGCGCCAAGAGTCCCAGGTTCGATTCCCTGCTGGGTCACTGAATGAAATGAAATGAAATGAAAATCGCTTATTGTCACGAGTAGGCTTCAATGAAGTTACTGTGAAAAGCCCCTAAGTCGCCACATTCCAGCGCCTGTTCGGGGAGGCTGGTACGGGAATCGAACCGTGCTGCTGGCCTGCTTGGTCTGCTTTCAAAGCCAGTGATTTAGCCCAGTGTGCTAAACAGCCCCTGTCTGTGTGGAGTCTGCACGTTCTCCCCGTGTCTGCGTGGGTTTCCTCTGGGTTCCTCCCACAGACCAAAGACGTGCAGGTTAGGTGGAATGGCCATGCTAAATTGCCCTTAGTGACCAAAAAAGTTTAGGAGCGGTTATTGGGTTACGGGGATAGGATGGAAGTGAGGGCTTAAGTGGGTCAGTGCAGACTCGATGGGCTGAATGGCCTCCTTCTGCACTGTATGTTCTACGGTCTATGTTCTATATCCTCGCAAGCAAAGGATAAGTTTGTGGATCGGGGAGAGCACCGGAGCACAATTTCTCTCATGTTCCCAGCAGGGCTCTGGGGTCTAGGGGCTCCTGTTGTGGCTGTGAGTGAGTGTGCAGAGCGAGGTTCTCCAGCACAACTGGTTCGCTGGATGGTATTCTCTGAGAGAGAGTGAGAGTGAGAGTGAGAGACACACAGGATAGGCATGGGGGGGGGGGGGGGGGGGGGGGGTGGGAGGGATTTAGGGGCCCAGGGTGGAAGCCCGAACTGATCGTCGGTCTCTCTCCTTCTCCAATTCCTGACAGACATAACAATATGGCTGGTGTTGTTGGTCTTGCAGAGGCTGCCCTCGTGGTGTGGTGGCAGCCGAGGTGGCCAGACGACAGAAAAGGTGGCAGTGTCAATGGTGCAGGCTGGAGGCAGCACCCCATGTGCAGGGGGCCTCTGCACATCTTGAAGGCCTGTCTACCCATCAGGCTGAGGAGGAACTCAAAGGGGACACTCATGATGACCCAAGGTGTACAGGCATTATTGGTCAATCGAGGAGATAATGGACAGCATGTGCTGCAGGAGACTTTTGTCTCAACAATGAGACAGTGTGGCACCTGTGCCATGTCCTTCCAGATGTGACAACCTATGGAGGAGGTCACCTGATCCTGGTTGCCGTAAAGGTCGCCGCAGCCCTGAACCTCCATGCAACCGGTTCATTTTAAGGCTCAAGTGGAAACTTGTACGGCGTATAACAAGCTACAGACTACAAGTGCAGCCATGAGGTCACAGATGCCCTGTATGTCTGTGCATCAGACTATATTAACTTTGATCTGGCCCAAGCCCATCAAGATGCCCAGGCTGCAGGATTCCCCACCATATCAGGGATGTCCCAGGTTCAGAAGGTAATTGATAGCATGCATGCCACTTTGTGCACACAGGGGCATCAGGGAGTGCCCTTCATTAACAGGAACAGTTTCCACTCTCTCAATGTTCAAATCGTGTGCGACCACCGCCTCCAGATCATGCATGTGCTTACACGCTTCCCAGGGAGTGTGCATGCCAGCTACATCCTGGGACACTCAGGTGCCCGGCATCTTTGAGGACCACCCCAGGATGATGGGCTGGCTCTTGGGATTTAAGGGGTTCCCGCTGCGGACGTTGGAGTGGACGCCGGAGACCAAGGTGGAAGAGACCTGACGTAAAGAAGCCTATGTTTCCACCCGTGCTGCCATTGAGTGGTACATCGGATTGCTCAAAATGTGGTTCCAATAACTGTAGGCCTGCTGTGAACATTAATGTGACAGGCCAGTGCCCACTCTGAACAAGGGTCCTGATCTATACGTGGTCCAGTGCTATGTCTGTGTGACCCCCCCCCCCCCCCCCCCAGAGTGCACATCAGAGGTAGAGGCAACCTGCTATTTTCCATGCCCTGTGGCCTTTGATGCCAAAGGTGGACGCCCACTGGTGGGCTGGGAGAAGGAGGACCCCACTCAACTTGAATTGGTTTGGATTTGTTTATTGTCACGTGTACCGAGGTACAGTGAAAAGTATTGTTCTAAGTGAAGCTCAGATAGATCATTCTGTACATGAAAAGAAAATACGTAATAGGAGAAACATAAAACACGCAATGTAAATACAGAGACACAGGCATCAGGTGTAGTACTACTCGGTACAGAAGATGTGTGAAGAGATCAGATCAGTCCATAAGAGGGTCATTTAGGAGTCTGGTAACAGCAGGGAAGAAGCTGTTTTTGAATCTGTTAGTGTGTGTTCTCAGACTTTTATGTCTCCTGCCCGATGGAAGAAATTGGAAGAGTGAGTAAGTTGGGTGAGATTTGATTATGCTGCCCGTTTTCCCAAAGCAACGGGAGGTGTAGACAGAGTCAATGGATGGGCAGTGTGTTCATATGATGGACTGGGCAGTATTCATGACTCTGAAGTTTCTTGCGGTCCTGGGCCAAGCAGTTGCCATACCAGACTGTGATACAGCCAGATAGGATGCTTTCTATAGTAAACCTGTAAAAATTGGTAAGAGTCAATGTGGATATGCCAAATTTCCTGAAAAAGTATAGGTGCAGTTGTGCTTTCTTGGTCGTGGCATCGACCTGGGTAGACCAGGACAGATTATTGGTGATGTGCACACCTAGGAATTTGAAGCTGTCAACCATCTCCACCTCGGCTCCGTTGATGCTGATACGGTGTGTACGATCCTTTGTTTCCTGAAGTCAATGACAAGCTCTTTAGTTTTGCTGACATTGAGGGAGAGATTGTTGTTGTTACACCACCCCATTAAGTTCTCTATTTCCCTCCTGTATTCTGAATCATCGTTGTTCGAGATCCGACCCACTATGGTCGTGTCGTCAGCAAACCTGTAGATGGAGTTGGAACCCAAATTTTGCTTTGCAGTCGTGTGTGTATAGAAAGTATAGTGAGGAGTTAGGTATGCAACCTTGTAGGGCCCAGGTATTGTGGACTATCGTGGAGGAGATCATAGAATTTACAATGCAGAAGGAGGCCATTCGGCCCATCGAGTCCGCACCAGCTCTTGGAAAGAGCACCCTACCCAAGTTCAACACCTTCACCCTATCTCAATATCCCAGTAACCCCACCCAACACTAAGGGCAATTTTGCTCACTAAGGGCAATTTATCATGGCCAATCCACCTAACCTGCACATCTTTGGACTGTGGGAGGAAACCGGAGCACCCGGAGGAAACCCACGCACACACGGGGAGGATGTGCAGACTCCGCACAGACAGTGACCCAAGCCGGAATCGAACCTGGGACCCTGGAGCTGTGAAGCCATTGTGCTATCCACAATGCTACCATGCTGCCCACTATTGTAGTTTAATATTGTATTGTATTGTATTGTATTGTAGTTTAATCTTACTGATTGTGGTCTATGGGTCAGAAAGTCGAGGATCCATTTGCAGAGTGAGGAGCCAAGTCCTAGGTTTTGGATATGAGTTTGGCTGGGATTATGGTGTTGAAGGCAGAGCTGAAGTCAATAAATAGTTGTCTGATGTAGGAGTCCTTGTTGTCGAAATGCTCCAGGGATGAGTGTAGAGCCAGGGAAATGCATCTGCTGTGGACCAGTTGCGGCAGTATGCAAATTGCAGTGGATCTAAGCATTCTGGGAGTATGTAGTTGATGTGCCTCATGATCAACCTCTCGAAGCACTTCATTGCGATCTGTCAAGGCCACCAGATGATAGTCATTGAGGCATGTTGCCTGGTTGTTCTTTGGCACCGGTACAATGGTGGTCTTCTTGAAGCTGGTGGGGACCTCGGAACGGAATAGGGAGAGGTTGAAGATGTCCACGAACACAACTGCCAGCTGGTCCGCACGGAATTTGAGTGCACGACCAAGGACCCCGTCCGAATCTGTCGCCTTCCGAGGATTCACTTTCAAGAAGGTCGATCTGACTTCGGAAGCTGTGACGATGAGTATGGGTGTGTCCGGTGTTGCTGGGACAGGTGACAGCGGTTTGATGGTTTTCTGCTCAAACCAAGCAGAGAGTGAATTGAGTTCATCGGGGAGGGGTGTGATGCCGGAGATACTGCTTAGCTTCACTTTGTAGTCCGTTAGGTTGTTTAAGCCTTGCCACAATTGACAAGAGTCTGCAACGCTAGTCTGTGACTCTAGCCTGGTCTGATATTGTCTCTAGTCATCCCTGATGACTTTGCGGAGGTCGTACCTGGATTTCATGTATAGGTCAGGGTCGCCTAACTTGAACTCCTCAGACCTGGCCTTCAGTAGGGAGTCAATCTACCGATTAAGCTATGGTTTCCAGTTGGGGTACGTATGTACTACTTTCTTTGGCACGCAGTTGTCTACATTTACCGGTCCCTCGGGCATTGCCATGCCATCCTCTTCTTCACACAGCCCTTGAGGTGTGCAGGTGTCAGGAGGGGAAGACACGGAAGGATTGGAGACCGCCGTTGTTGCCTTGGTGGCAGGCCCCGAGTTTGCCTCCAGTGTTTCTCCTCCCCAATGGTGCCAATAGGACCCTGGCGTCTCCATATGATGGAGGGGCAGCTGGAGTGAATTCAGAGGCCTCTGAGCCATCTGGTTTTGGCAGCCCTAGTGGCTCCACATTGTCTGCACCATGGTGCTGACGCTCTGAGTGATTCTCCTCAGTGCCCTGGCAATGTCCACCTGCATCTGGGACATGTCCCTCAGTGACTGGGACATGATGTTGACTTCCTCAGCCATGGTCATCACAGTGTTATGGGTCAGGGTTCAGAAAACTCCAATGTATATCATGGAGTTCAATTGACCTACAATTGTTTATTTATTTTGGTTACGATGAGCACGAGGGTCTGCCTTTCAGTTGTTATTCAACAAAGGCCTTAAGCATTTTTAATCAAAAACCACATTTATTCTACGAATGTAGTTAACATTTTTATAAACACACATAGTAAGCATTTGGCAACTACAAACATAAATACCCCACACCGCTACAGTACCCTTAAAAAATTTCCCCCATCAGCTCTGGGATAACCTTCTCCAGAGGCTTGGCATCTGACTTGGACTCAGCGGAGTCCTGGGATCTAGCAGAACTCTCATTGTTGACGCCCTTGGATGTTCCTGCCTGCACCCGATACAGTCACCATGCTGCCTAAAGTAAAATTCATTGGTCAAGGTATTGTGCTGGTTTTTACATGGGGAATTTCTCCACCTAATTGTGGTTTAGCTAACATAAAAACTCAGAGACAGCAACTCTGGTTACAACAACTTGACTCTCCAAGCTTGGACAATGTATGAGGGAGAGTGATTCAGGACAGTTTCCAAATCATTCTTAAGTTACAACATTCTCAGCTCAGTGATTATACAATTTCCAAAAACCAGTTGCCCACCCCAGTTGGACTCGATTCAATTCTTGTAGCTGTAGATTATACCTTGACCAATGAATTTTACTTGTGGCAGCACAGTGACTGCACGATCAGCTCATGGGGTCTGTTATGTCCTGATTCTTCAGCATCTGTAGCCTGTCAGGACTCTCTTCCTGCTGTCCTTCACTAATCATATGTTAGTTCCCTATATCACTGTTTGGTTCTTAATGGTACCACTGTCTGTGTAGGTGATGTCTGGGGCTGTTGATAAGAACCCCTTCCTCTGGATGTGTCTCTGCTGACTA
The DNA here is from genome assembly GCF_902713615.1 of Scyliorhinus canicula. NCBI lineage: Eukaryota > Metazoa > Chordata > Chondrichthyes > Carcharhiniformes > Scyliorhinidae > Scyliorhinus > Scyliorhinus canicula. Next base: position 75,733,826 of record NC_052152.1, read on the forward strand.
CATTATTTCTGTCTTTCATAGGAATGTGATCAAGTCAGGGGCTGTTTAGCACACTGGGCTAAATCGCTGGCTTTGAAAGCAGACCAAGGCAGGCCAGCAGCACGGTTCGATTCCCGTAACAGCCTCCCCGAACAGGCGCCGGAATGTGGCAACTAGGGGCTTTTCACAGTAACTTCATTGAAGCCTACTTGTGGCAATAAGCAATTTTCATTTTTCATTTCAAGTTAGTCAGCTTAAAGTCCACTATGCATTGTGGGCCTTTACTATTACTGAAGGTTAAATGCTTGTCACTGCTTTGTTTCAAGAATACATGTTTAATTGTTAATAATTGTTAACCATTAAACCATTTACTGGATATATTTTGTGGTTAGTTTCAGTCCTCAATAAATGAACTTATGTCGAGCTAGTCTAATGTTATCCTAGCAATCTGGTTTTAAGGAATCTCATCGCAGAATCCATCCCCCCACCCCCCTTTCATGAGGGAATTATTGGTATCTATAATTTTTTAAAAATCCAGTATCCTGGATGGTCCTCTTTGAGATTTCCCAACATCACATTCCCATCTCCTGCCCAGCAGTGCCTGCCCATGCTATTTTCATGGTGACTTCACAATCAATGAAAAAGTTAAAGCACAGATTGCAATTGGCATTCTAAAATCCAAATCTCAGTACTTTTCATTGCACAAGAGCACTTTATCCCCCGAATAAATTAACTAACGCATCTGAAGATGTTTCTGTTTCCAAAATGTAATGGTGAATTTACCTTTTCTGAACAAAGCCCAATAACTGCAGTAAAAACATACTTAACTTATAATATACTATGACATGTGAAGTTAACAACTCTTTTAAAACTTACTTGTCAAGGGGTTACTGACTCCAGAACAGGCTTGCCCCTCAGGGCTCACGCAATCTCTGAGCTGATGTGAACTTTATCACTTTCAGAAGTCTCCAGAGGTTTGAGCAACTCCATGAAAATTGCTGGGGGTGGTATGATGTGGAGCCTGCAATCAACACTTCTGCAATAGGTCCTGTGGCTTTGGATTGCTGCATGTGGACTTACAGCCTACACCCTGCTCCTGTTACCACACAAATATCACATGACAGGAAATGAGGATGGGAATCTTGGAATCAGGTTCTGCCCACCTGACTGATGCATATTTGCCCTGAGCAGGGAGAGAAAAATCCAGTCCAGTGACTGAAGCCTTGGAGAAAACTGAATTGATTAGAGCAGGGGTGGGCAAACTTTTCCATGTAAGGGCCACATTCAGAAATTCACAATTTTAAAGGGCCACATAGTATATTAAGTAAAATAATTACTTCACCCGGTTATGATTCTGGGCGCCTCATATAGAACATAGAACAGTACAGCACAGAACAGGCCCTTTGGCCCTCGATGTTGTGCCGAGCAATGATCACCCTACTCAAGTCAACGTATCCACCCTATACCAGTAAGTAACCCAACACCCCCCCCCCCCCCCCCCCCCATTAACCTTTAAAAAAAAAATGTTTTTTTTTTCAATGACTTGGTGGGCCGCATAAAGACCTTTGGCGGGCCGTAGTTTGCCCACCCCTGGATTAGAGCAACGTGGATTTGAAAAGCCTTATATCACAAACCTATTTAAATTTTTGAGGAAGTAACTATTCATAGGAATATTTGCATTTATTCATGCCTTTCACAACATCAGGATATCTCAAAAAGTTTTATAAAAAACGTTTTGTTTTGTAGTTACTATTGTAACGTAGATAATGTAATTGACAGGTGAATATATATGGGATGTAGCTCATTGAAGTACCAGATGTTCAACATAAGAGGCTGTTCATTAAAATGAAACTTATGGAACAGAAGGCAGATTGTTTGGGTTCCAGTTAGTGATGAGGCAGTAGAAAATACTGAGTAGTGATGGTGTATCTGCTCATAAACTGCATGGAAACGACTAGTGGTTTCCCATAAGAATTTATGTTGGAGTCTCAATTATTCTCTGGCAAACAGTTTTCACTTAAAAGGCAATTGGCTATCTGGTTGCAAATTGCATGCAAAATTGCATCCATTCTTGAGGTGATTTTCTTCGTCGAGTTTCTGCTTAAATGTATTTGCATATTTTTGAACACAAAATTTGCCATCGGCCAACATCATTGCACAATGGTTTAGTGTGTGTTTTCAATATTTTATGAAATACTTGAGAGGTAACCTGGGGCAGTTTGATTAGTGCTGTTAAAGTTGAGATTAACACAAAAAAAGCATTTTTAATCAGTGTCAACCACCACCTGTGAGGAACCAATTGTAAATGACTGAAAATAACTTTTAAAAATTACACAGAACCATTTCCTCAATACATTTGAGTGCAGTAGTTCGTTTCTTACTAAATTAAAAAAGAAACGTCCAAAAGCCTGTAGAACATTTCTACTGGCGTCCATTCGCCCAAAAGAACCAGCTTAACTTTTACATGTGTCTTGAAGGTATGCATATACAGGCAATTAGTGTTTAATTCATCCTGTCATTATGGTCAATTTTGTGCATGAGACCAGCTTCTATTTAAACTGACACAAAAACTTACCATAGCCTTGTCAAGGGCAGGTAAAAAGGACAATAAAATGCTGGCCCAGCCATGATAACCACATCCAGTGGCCAAATACATTCTTAAAAAAAAATCACAGGACACAGGAACTTGATTTACACTGAACATAATTTGTGCTTAAAATTCTGCAATCTTTTGCTTTGGTTATGCTAATGTCAGAAGAATTACTCTGGAAAAAAAACAATACATCCAAGCAGAAACTCTACCCCACTATAATTATTGATGACTTAGGTAATGCAATAGGGAGCAATTTATCCAAGCTTTCTGATGACACAAGATCAGTGACAAGGTAAGTATTGTAGATGGGAGCATAAAATTACAGAGACATTAACAGATTCAGTGAGTGGGCAAAAGTGTGAAGATGGATTTCAATGCAGGTCTTTGATTTTGACCCAAAAAGGGAGAGATCTGAATATTATTTAAATTCTGAAAGACGAGGAACATTGGAGGTTGAAAGAGATTTATCAGGTTCATATACACAGTGTACTAAAAGGTAGTAGGTGGGTGCAAAAAGATCAACAATGCTAATGGATGCCTTTATGACTAGAGACTATAATATACAGAGGAGGATGTTTTGCTACAGCTGAGAGCCTATCTGGAGCACTGTTAGCAGTTCAAGCACCATGCCTTGGAAAGCATATAATTGGCCCGAGAAGGCAGATTGACTATCATGTTACCAGGGCTCGAAGGGTTAGATTATGGGGAGGGATAATACATAATTTCAGAAGTGAGCTATTTATTTGGAATGAAAATGGTTAAGGACTGATTTGATTGAGGTTGTCAGAATTTTGAAAGGAATTGGTAACACAGACTGAGAGAAATATTTTCAGCTGGTGAAGGTCAAGGCAAAGTGGACATAATCTCAAAATCAATCCAGGACGTTCAGGAGAGAAGTTAGGAAATATTTCTTTATGCAAAGGGTGGTGGAAGTGTAAGACCCCCTACCCCAAAATCCATAGAAGTTAGCTCAATTCGTAATTTTAAATCTGAGATCAATAGATTTTGTTCCCCAAGTGTTGTGAGGAATATGGAGCTAAAAATTCAATATTCTAGTTTGTGGATGTGGGCATTGTGATGTGGGCATTGCAGGTCAAAGTAGTGCAGGCAGGATGCAAACTTTGTGCTGTCTGTTCAACTCCATGACTGTGGTGAACAACCCAAAGCTAAACATGCTGCTGACAGGCTGTACAATCTGCAGGAGTCCTAGATGCGTTCAGCGAGTACAAGTTAAAGCTGTTCTGTGGTCCTGAAAGGGGATTTGCATTCTGGCTGACTCAGGAAGTGTTTTTTTCACAAGGATTAAGAGTACTCATGGAAATCCAGACTAGAAGGAGGGCTCCCAAGATTCATTGATAAAGTGCAAGAGGCCTTGGTCCAGCAAGTGGCATGGAGGAGAGATGTCACCTTACCACAGGGGGCCAAAAGTATCTCTAGCCATTTTCTTTGAAGGAAGTAGGACCAGGTAACCATGGGGGCCAATGTAGAGTCTGCCCCCAAGGACCTGGCTGTAGTGACTCAAAGGGTTTGGTGGCCCAATCAAACAGCCTTATTACAACCAACTCGGGATGCGACAAGGCCGTTAAATCTTGTGAGAGACCTCTTGTAAGATTTGTGACACTTGGAATGCCTCATGAGATCTAACACGATCTGGATCCTGCCCTCACTGGGCGGGATCCAGATTTGCACCTTTAAGTGAGCAGTTAGCCTCACCTGAATATGTCTGCGCCTGAGTCTCCTGGTGCCCGGGATCGAATGCCCGTGCCTGGGAGACCTTAGCGTGGCACCGTTTAGCATTCATCCATACAAACATGGACCAGATGTAACAGCACCTGGGGGAGTCTCCCAGATGATTGGAGGCCCCTGGGTGGTCGGGCTCCGAGCAGGGTGGTGACCTGCCACCCCTGATGCCACCCAGGCAGCATGGCAGTTCCTTTTTGCTCTGCCACCTAGGCATCATAGCAGTGCCACCCTGGGGGTGCCCTACCCTTATGAGCTTGTCAGTACAGAAATGAAGGTAAGTATGGCCTCAGTGAGGGAAAAAAAAGAGTCCCATTTAATAATGGGGTTCGCGCTGGGAAACACCCAGCAAACATGCCCAAAATGGGTAGCTGTTTTTTGCCATTAAATCGCACTCAAGGTAACCATTGAGAATAGTAGGGTATGCTTGTTTTTAGACTGAAGGAAAGCATATCGTGGGTCCCCCAGAGTCAGTCCCAGTATCACTGCTTTTTGACTTCATATAATTTTTTTTTAATAAACCTAGAGTATCCAATTCCTTTTTTTCCAATTAAGAGGCAATTTGGCATGGCCAATCCACCCACCCTGCACATCTTTGGGTTGTGCGGGGGGTTAGACCTACGCAGACACAGGGAGAATCTGCAAACTCCACATGGACAGTGACTTGGGGCTGGGGTCGAACCCAGGTCCTCGGTGCTGTGAGGAAGCAGTGCTAACCACTACGCCACCGTGCCGCCCAAATTGATGACCTCAACTTGAATGTCCCGTTCCAAAACTTTTCGGATAATGTAAAACTTCAAAGAGTTGTAAAATATGAGGTGGATAGCGGTAAAGTTCAAGAGGTCACAGGCAGACTGTTGGACTGGGTGGACATTTTGTCCAATGCAGAGATTGATATACTTTGGAATGAAGAATGAGGAGAGGCAATATAAAATAAGGGTGTAATTCTAAGCGGATGCAGGAACGGAGACCTGGGGGTATATGACAAAAATCTGAGGGTGGCTGGCCAGTTAAGAAAGTTGTGAATGTGACGGAATGGATCCTGGTTTTAGAAAAAAGGAGAGAGCTCAAAACCAAAGTGGTTACAGTGAATCTTTATAAATTTCTAACATAGCCTCAAATTGAGTACTGTCTAATTCTAGACAATGCACTTAGGAAAAATGTAAAAGTTATGCTCAAGTGTTGACACCGGTGCAAGATTCATGGATTTCCACAACAGCAAAACTGGCACGGCACCTGGCCCAATTCAGGTGCTCGCACCGGCGCAATGTGGAACACAATCAATTCCAATGAGAAACGGTGCCAGATTCGCTGGTTTAGCATTTGACATTCAGACGGCTGACAAGCTGCAGCTGCATATACACACTTCACTCCGCGCACACACCATCCCTGCCAGCAAGAAGGCAGCAATACGCGCAGCGCCAGGGCTCACCGACGCCAAGCTCAAGACTCTCCTGGACATGGTGGAGGGGAGGCAAGCCGCCCTGTAACCCGGTTGGGAATGTAGGCTTCCAGCCGCCACCGTTTGCTGTGCCTGGGTGCAGGTGGCAGAGGTGGTCCGCGCCAAGAGCAACACCATGCAGACCGGCTGGAAGTGCAGGAAGAAATTACACATTCTCCTCAGGGTAGCCAGGGTGAGTAGGCGGCACTGTGCCCCTGGCACCAATCCCAATCCCATGCAACTGTGACCCCCCTCCCCAGGAGAAGGCCGCCCATAACAGCTGGGAGCATAAGAGGGGACCACCAAATCTGCAGCCCCTCGCCATAGCTGAGCAGAGGGCCCTGGATGCGGCCAGTGGGCCAGAAGAAAGGGGAGTCGCCGGGTGGAGGGAAGTGAGACCCCACTTAGATGCAGTTCCCTGTGACAAGTCTGCGGTTGAATCATGGGTCTTGTCTTTTGTCTTTCAGGACCTGCTGGTGATGGAGCAGGCTCTTCTAGTGCCTCACTCCAGCCAATGCACTACTGGAGCTCCCCTCGTGGGCCTCTCAGCGATGAGGGCGACACTGATGGGAACCATCGACCCAAAACCCAGGATACCTTGGTACGTGAATCAGGGTGACACTGATTTCCTGTCACAGCTGTCTACAACATCCTCCACCATCCCAGGGACACTCACCTCGGTTGGGCTTTTTAGTGAAGAGGCTCCTGGGACACTCTCTGGTGCTCACCACACAGTTGCTCCGGTACATCAGGTGGAGGGGGCAAACGGTCAGAGGGTGGGCCAACCCCAGAGACTAGCTGCCATCCAGATGGGTTTCAGGCTTCTAGAATGGACAGTCCCATCGATTGTGGAGATGCAGTCGCAATGCCAGGGACTACATGAGGGGTCACCTCATGTAGGTGCAGTTTGAGGAGTCCAACCGCGTACAGGTGCAGGACGTGGTGCCAGCCATGTGTGCCACCCAGGCCCACACCGCAGGGATGACGTCTGCGGTAGAGCCATTGGGGTTGATTTGGATATGTATCAGCATCCCATTGGCCCTAGCACACACACCGTGTAGCCTCACCTGCTTGCCTGGGCTCCATATCCTGCCCATCCCCCCCCCCCCCCCCCCCCCCCCCCACCGCATGGCACCTGGACGTGACGTAAAGGTTCAGGGTCACTGTCATGTTGACGGCTGCCGGGAGCGGGTGTACTCCACCATCGCTACGCTGCTGCAGTTTCCTCCTCCTTAAGCAGCTTCAGCTCGTACAGTTGCAGGGCATCGCCCAGGCCTGCAGTGACTAGTAGGAAGGCCACCATTACTGGTTGTATTGCAATATCCATTGTCTGCTGGGGGTGAAAGGCCGACATGTTAGCATGAGGCGTACCCAACCCGGTCCACTGGTCTACATGGCGGTCCCGGCTGGCCCTGTGGACCCTGCCCCCGCATGTCCCCTTCTAACTCCACCTTCCTCTCCGCATCCCGGGCCCAATTGGTGCCCAGCACCATGGGGGCCTCTGGCCCTGGCACCCATCCCTGCTGCCAGGGTTACCATCTGCTAACGCTGCCCTTGCCAGCAATACACTTTGTGGCCTCCGTCTGGCGCCAGGCGTAGAGGCTGCAATGGGCGTTGTCCGTGGGTGGACCGTATGATGCCCCACCGGTGGGTGGCAGCTGGGTGGGTGGGGGCTATAGCGGAGGTTGCGATGTGGTGTTGTGGATGCCCCCATGTGGCTGGTGGCATTCTGCAGAACCAAGGGCAAGGTGGGTGGTCCGTGGTGTATGCAGCAAGATGGCTAGGAGGCCATGGCAGTCCATGACTGTACACCGCCCCAGTACCGTGAGGGTTCACCCCGGCCCCGCGGCCTCCCACCCCCACTGTCCCGGCCAAGACGCCTCACCTTAGCCAGCCCGGTCAGTGGCAGGACCGGCAACCCACGGCTATGCCTCTCCGTGTCCTATCTTCTCCCTCTCTCCCTCATCAGTCACAATGCCAGTTGCACGGTTTTTAAAAGCACAAGTGAACCTCGCCGGCGTGAATTCGACCCGTTGGAAGTGGAGAATCGCGGAGGCCCCGGAGAATACCGGGTCGAGCCCACTAATGATATGCCAATGGTGTATACTGCTCGGGCATTTTGGAACACATTGGCGCTGCTGTCAAGGCAACGGAGAATTGCAATTTGGCGCGAAATTGGCGCCTGCCACGATTTCACCGTCAGCTCCCATTCTCGACCAAATCGCGATTCCTGATTCCGGCGTCAGCCGATGGGGAATCCCGCCCATGGTCAATGTAGAAAAAATTTAAGAGAACAATTTTGGGGACAAGAGGCTTTGGTTATCTGGATGGATTGATGTAGCTGGGCCTGTTCCCCTTGAAGAAAAGAAAATTGAGAGATTTGACAGCTGTTCATGAAGAATCTGGTCTTAGAAGAGAGGGAGAAGAGAGAGAAAATATTGAGAACTAGAGAACACACAATTTAAGGTGAATGGCAAAAGAATCAATGGACACCGCCCCAGCACCGTGAGGGATCACCCTGGTCCCGTGGCCTCCCCCCACCTCTCCGTGTCCTACCTCCTCTTTTGGGGACAAGAGGCTTTGGTTACGTGGATAGATTGATGGAGCTGGGCCTGTTCCCCTTGAAGAAAAGAGGAGAGATTTGACAGAGCTGTTTGTGAAGCTGTTCAGGGCAGCACCGTAGCACAAGTGGATAGCACTGTGGCTTCACAGCGCCAGGGTCCCAGGTTCGATTCCCTGCTGGGTCACTGTCTGTGCGGAGTCTGCACGTTCTCCCCGTGTCTGCGTGAGTTTCCTCCGGGTGCTCCGGTTTCCTCCCACAGTCCAAAGATGTGCAGGTTGGGTGGATTGGCCATTATAAATTGCCCTTAGTGACCAAAAAAAGGTTAGATGGGGTTATTGGGTTACGGGGATAGGGTGGAAGTGAGGGCTTAAGTGGATCAGTGAAGACTTGATGGGCTGAATGGCCTCCTTCTGCACTATATGTTCAATGTTAACCTTTTTGAAGAAATACCTTTTTGCAGTGAGGGGTTAGGATAAGGTAAATTAGTGCCTGAGACTAGCAGTGGCAGATTGAAACCTGGCCTTCAAAAGTGTATTGGATAATTATCTGAAGGTAAAAAAATGCAGGGCTATGGAGAAAGGACTGAATGCGGGACTTAAATGAGTTGCTCTTCTGGAAAGCCAGCAGAAACATGAAGAGCTAAAAGGCCTCCTCGTGTCCTGTAACCAATCTATGAATTCCAACCCCCTCAGCTACCCCTTACCTAATTCCTCTCGCACCCCATGATGCTGAATTTGTCATATGCCAAATCAGATTCCCCTTCCTTCACCCCCCCCCCCCCCTCCCTCCCACACACACACACCCTGCGAACTCCCCTGCAATGTTGAGTTTGCCTGATATCAGATGACCTGTAACTTTCCAGCCTGACAGGCAATTCGAGATGACCACCTTGTTACTCTGCCTGGATATCAACTGAGCATGCTGTTACATCAAATTAAAACAGGTTTCTGCTGCTAATTTTGCTCGGACCTGTAGGGGAACGCCTTACCTTTTGGATTTCCTGCAAATCCTTCCCCCACACCATTCCCCCAGCCCCACTCTCTTTCAATCTTGAAACTATTAGTGGGTCTTATCCATCTGAGAGTTTAATGGTTTGTTATTTTCCATTATATTTGTATGCTGCAGCACTAAACAGCATAGTTTAAAGTAGAAATTTAAATTTGATTGGCCCTGGTGCTAAGGAACAATTTCCAACATTATGGTAATGACTCAACTTGCCAATTTACAATATAGTTCTTTATTTCTTACTTGAGACAGAGGTAGGTGTGCCAGAGATGAACCTTTTGACATATAATGAAAAACAGATATAATAAGACATTTAATAATATTATCTTCCCACAGGTCTTTTCATCTAATTCTTACATGAGCACATTTTCCAATTAATGCATTTGAAAATTAATTAACTTTTGTTAGAAGAGCATGGTGGAAGTATTTTCAAACTATTTCAATACTTTAAGATTAACAATCTCTATTCATTTCAAGACTATCCACAGTGAGAAATGCCTGTTTGTCTCATTGAGTCCACTCCATTGGGAGTACAAACTTCTTATCCTTTCATGGGCCTCCATGCCACAAATGCCAACACTCATTGATTCCCTACTACAAGATACAGTAAAGGGGTGAAGCACATTAATATTTGATCTGCTATGTTAAACTGCTTCACATTCCACATGCAGAAACAATTGTTGACCAACTTGGTGATTTTATTTGCATTTTCAACCTTCAGATCTGATTTTCCATTCAACCTCCAGAATGTTAAATCTCCCACTCTTAGAAAATTGAAATGTTATCCAGTATTCCTCAGCTGCCCACACAACTCCCAGTCCGCCTGCTCATCTAGCACAGGAGCACCACACTAATTATTAATTTACTATCCTTATTGCTGACTTCCATCCATATTGTTTAAAAATAATTTCCTTCTGCTACGACACCCACCCTTCCTTGAAACAATCCTTAATAACGGTGCAACTTTCCACCTCCCTTTGTCCGTCTTTTTTCCCCCCAAACATGTTTTGTAGCCTTCCAGAAGCTGCACCTAACCAACTTGTCTCCATTCAGACTTGTTTTTGAGAATCATACAATGGTGATAGCGTAGAAGGAGACTGAAGCCTGTCATATCTCTGCTGGCAAACTCACCTAGTCCCATTCCCCTGTCTTTTCCCTGTAGACCTTCAAAATCTTTCTATTCAGGTAATTTAAAAAATTACTTTATCAGAGTTGCAAAGCCCAAGCCCAAAAGTGTAGACGGGGCAAACCCGTAATCCAGCTCATTGCCTGCTCCAAAAAAAACAGTTCAAATTGAATCCAATTCATGATCCCCACAAGGGAGACACGCATTACACCTATCCTCATGCTCATTTTTCTCTTTCAAAGCCACAACTGAACTTCCCTCCACTAATCTCATACAGTGCATTCCAGATCCTAGCCACTCAATGCATAAAAAAGGTTTTTCCTCAAATACTAATATTCTCAATGGTTGCACATGTCTCGAAGACCAGTACCCTATTCCTAGTGTGACTTACATTTTTTAAAAATTTACTTTCAATTTACCCTTGCAATACTGCTGTGCTATTTTCTTTTTCTGTGACTCATGTAAATTTTTCTCATTATTCAGCTTAGATGGAGCCTTTCCTGTCAAATGTTTGCCTCCACTTCAGAACTTGTCCAAATTTTCTAGGAATCTGAAATCTTACCTTCAGCACATTCCTCCAGTCACACAATGAGCTATCTAATCTACGGGCGAGATTCTCTGACCTCCCCACAGCTGTTTCTCGGAGGCGGGAGGCACCCCTCCATTGGCTGATGGCAGGACCTTCTGGTCCTGCCACTGTCAATGGGATTTACCATTGAATCCACCCCACCCTGCCAGGATTCCATAGTAGGGGTGCGCCATCAGTGGGACGAAGAAGATCCTGCCGGTGTGAACATATCTCGCTCTGTGTCTTATTGAAGGGCATGTTGTGAGTAATCTTGAAATTCCTATCTGACATAGTTATTAAGGGTGGAAATGCGAAGATGGGCAAGATAAGCAGTGAGTTTCTCACTGGCTGGCATGGCCATTCTCCATGGCAGATCGTCCATTTTTCAGCTATTCATATATGCATGAACGTGAAGCACGTTGAATCTTGTGGTGCGAGCTGGGATTTGTCCACCCCGCCATGGCCTCATCGGACCATCTTTTTGGGCACCGTATTTAAACCGTACCCATGCACACCTCTGCAGTTGTGGCAAATAATGACCAGGAAAGTGATGAAGCCTACAGCTCCCACGTTCCGTGACAATGCACTGGGGGCACCTATTGATGGGCCTGTGGAACACTGGGATATTCTTTAACTCGATGATGGCAGAAAGAAATTCACCAACTTCACCATGCCAGCTTGAGAGCAACTCGCCAGGGCAATCAGCGTTAATGCTCCTCAGATGAGGACTGCCATCCATTGCAGGAAGAGGATGAATGATCCTCTTCATTCTCAACTCAGACTCTCACAAGCGCAAAGGGAGAAATCCCAGACTGCAGAGAGCATGCCTGAGCTCAGGGCCCTTGCCTGCTTTGAAGAGTGTGCAGCAGAGCTGGCCAGCAAGGACCAGGACTGTGTCTGCATCAAGGGTGAGACTAATGTCTCCCAAACTAGTGAGGATCCATCAACAGCTCACCGGTCGCACAACAAAACGCTGAGTGCTTTGTAATGTTGCTGACTATGCAGCTAATCACTCATATCTCTTCTCTCTTTAACAGACACCAGCAGGAAAAGGAATAGGTTCACCGACAGGCAGCCCCTCAGCCCCAGCCCCACATTACCTTGGATAGGATCCTGAGGACCCATTGAATGTAGAGCCATCACAACGTTCACCCTCACCTTCCACCATCTCGGAGACACATACCTCAGTGGAATCTAGTTGTACTGGGGCAAAATGTGGAGAGCACAGTACAGATTTGAGTCCACAGCAGGTGGAGGCAGGGACATCCAAGCACTCGGAGGACTGCTGGAGGTCGGGTTCCTGCAGAGTCTGAGTCAGATGATAAACTTCTGGAAATGGCCGGCCCTCAGACACGGGAATATCGGACAGGTTTCAAAGGCCATCACCAGATTGGAATGGAAAAGTCTGTCTATGTTCCGTCTGATGTCAATGTGCTAACATGCCAGCACATCAAGGTCAGTACTGATAGAATGGCAACCGCCATGGAGACATTATGCTTGTCCAGGACATTGTGCCTGATATGTGCCAGGACCTGCACTCCATTGCTCTAGCTATAGATGGGATCCATTAATGGTGAAGCAAGAGGCGGATGGGGAAACCCAACCTGGTGCCTCTTCTCCTCAGAGTCAGGCAGGGGCCCTCAGACACTTAACAGGGAGGAGGATCATCTGTTGAACATCCTGTGGTCAGCCACCTAGGTGACAGCAAGAGTTCCAGCCAATCTCAATCCCCTCTGTCTGTGACTGCACCACCTTCAGCTCCACAGACCAAGGAGGATGCACCTGCCCCACAACAGGAGACACAAAGCAGGCTGGGGCCCTCCAGAAGACCACCACCAAGGTCACCACAGACAATAGGGTGTAGTGGTCAGCAGGCTGCCTCCACCTCTCCGGTGGTTGTTGGAGAAGCACCTAGACATGGTGGTGCAGTGAAAAAAAATTAAGTCCAAAGGTAGGGTGGATGCCCACAGTTGGTGTAGAATTTGCATGATGCAAATAGTTTTGAATTATTCCACTCCTCATGTTGTGTATACCTCTTCTATCTAAAGAAACACTCCGTTGTCCATCAAGTGTCACTGTTGCCCCCCCCCCCCCTCCCCCCGCCCTTGTCCCATCATCTGCCTCAGCTCTATGGTGTTTAGAACCATTGTATTACAGTGTCTCACTGTTCACTGTGCTGTATCAAAATGAGTGAAGTCTACCTCTCAGGAAGTTGTGATTGGCAAAGGCATATCTCAGAAATGCTTCATGGGTTCATATAATGTTGCTTCATGAATTTAGCACCTCGAGGCTGCTTTGGCCTCCTGCTTCTTCTGCATTGTAGAGTGCTCGATGTGGATCTAACAGGATTGATTGATGACACACATGGAGTTGGATCATCTTTCAATCACCTCCGTTGGTCTGAAGGATGCCTTACAAACTCGGAGCTCTTATGCACTCCTGTCTGCCTGCAACATCATCTCATGTCCGCGTGTACATCTGAACATCACCCCAATATTAGAACCCACCTTCCCACCTCCATGATTTATAGCTATGAACCTCACTGAACGATGTTGTGTCATGTGATTCCTGCTGGATGGTTAAAATTGTGTGACCTACGAGTTATGTACAGAGGCCCAAGGTGCCTGACTTTGACATGTGAGGATGTAGCGCTGGGTCTAGCATAGCCACATTAACCCTTTACCAGCACGGAGATGGTTAATTGACATGGTATTGTGCAACTTACTATTGTACCAGCAAGTCTGGATTGCGTGTGCATTTCTCAGACTGTTACAATGAAAAGATGGAGGTCTCAAATGGGATCAGTGTGAGGCTCCGAGACATCTGATGTGTGCTGTTTATTATTGGTGATTGGAGCCCTTAAGACCCAAATGGTAATCATTTTCTGTTGGACCTGTAAATGCCAGGACAAGGTAGCATGGGATACTGGGAGAGTTCAAAAGGATGTATGGTCATGAGTGCTTAACTGATGTCAGACTATGCTACTCCTGAAGGTTTTGTGGTCCATTGAAAGATGAGCTGAAGTGCAGCCTCACATCCATTACTGAGAGTTACAGATGACAGGGTCCTGAAAAAATATCTAATGCTGTGGATAGAGTATGATGATGAGGTCCAAACACTGGTCTTGCCTGAATGATTGCCTGTGCCAATAAAACACAGTGCAGATTCAGAATCCACCTCACACATGAAGATGAGAACACTGAATGATAATTGTCCTCCTTGAGGTGCCTTGCTACACTGCAGGCATACTGCCATGCGAGCACTGAGGATTGCAGTACAGCTCCTGTATATTGAAGGCTGCTGTAAGCAGTGGAATGTTGCAGAGATGTTTGAAGAGGGTGCACCTTCTCAACTCTGCACAAAATGCCATGTTACTGTTATGATCCTGTAACGGAAATGCCACAAGCTCCCAAGGCTGCCTTCATTCTAAGGATGAGGAAATTCCTATGCAAGGTTGTCACTCCACATTCAGAGATGGATGTGCAGAATTAACCTGTTTAGAATCACAACCAAGATTGACCCAGCATGGAGGGCATTGGTGAAAGAGGCTCAAATGAACTCAGCGCCATCATCCTCATGGAACCTGGTGGCCATAAGCATGCCTTGTGCACACCTGACTATTCTGGCCTGGTGGCCTCTTCCTCTAGAACCTCAGCTTCCTTGCCCTCAATCGAGCTCAGCCCTCTCGATGTCCTTGAATGAGATGTGCAGCTCCTCCATCTCCATGTGGCAACTCATCCCAGGTTGCTTGGAGCCCAGCAAACCATGATGATTTAGAAGACCCTCTAGGGAGAGTCCTGGAGAGGGCTGGCTGACTTCTCTAGACGTCAGAAACCCATCTTCATGATGCCAATGGTCTGTGAGGTGTGGCAGAATGAGTAACATAACCTTCCCTCTCAGGCACGTTGCGTCTGATGAATGGGACTCATTAACCATGTCCTTTCTCACCAAGGAGCCAACTCTAGATATGCCCTCGAAGATCTGTGGCACCTATAAGTGACTTGAGATGTACAAGTTGTGGGAACATCCAGGGTATTTCGCACTTCCTGCATAATCTGCTTCTAGTAGTTGCAGGCCAGCTGCACATTGAGAGAAAGTGGAACAATTTCCTGTTGACAAACTGCAGTGACTGCTCCCAGGAAGCTCTTCAATGTTTGCAATTGATGGCTCTCTACACATGTGGGAATCCAGAAATTGCTGTAAACCCTACAGCTCTGACAGCCTGGCTGGCTTCACCTAAGGCGAATTGGATGTAATTGTGCACCTTGCCGAACAGGACATCCAGAACCCCTCAAATGCATTTGTCAGCAGATGCTTGAGAAATCCAGAAGAGACCCCCAGTGGAGCCCTGGAATCAGCTACTTATGTAAAAGCTCACAGCAGTCATTACTTCTGCAGCCATTGGCAATGATGGCCTGCCAGTCCCTGCATCGTTACCGCCTCCTGGAGAATGTGGCTGATGTGAGCCACCAATATCTCCCTCTCATCTGGAGGTATGAGAAGCAAATTCTGCACATTCTTGGTCGTGCCGGATGCTTCCACCCAATGGCTCTGTCACCTTCAGTTTCTGAGTCTTGAGTAGCCTTAGCTCATCAGAGTGAAGCTATTCCTTTAGTCCAGCCTGATAGTGGCAGACTCTTTTTCTCTTGCTTATTTGTTGCCTGATTGCGAGGGTGAACGCAACACTGCCTGCTTCATCTGAGGCAACCGTGCTCATGTCTGAAGAAACATTGAACACAAACCTGGATGAACATAAGGCTAATGGTCATCTTTCAGTCATTAGTAAAGGGGTCAGTATGGAGTCCATGGGTCACTTTCATCCCAGACATTACATCCCCACTGAGTCCCTTGCAGCACTCGTATAGCGTTCTGGATCATGGGTAGAACACTTAACTCCTCCCCCAAATTACGCAGGCTTGACAGGACTTTGACACAGGTGCTTGATGTGACTGAGTTCTGCCAGGTGAGGGAAGCCTCAGTCAGGGCACTGTCAGACTGTATCCTTTGGATTGATTACACATTAGAGCTAACTTCCATTCATGTTATGAGAGTATTGTAGGGAAGGGGGCCTTCAAAATTGTGAAGTGCCAGCTGCAACCTTTTGCGATCTTTAGGCCATGAGGCAGATGCGTTTTGTCCTGTAGCCCTTTTTGATTAGGTTCCTTCTGATACTCGAGGGTTCCCATGAGAGGAATAAAAGGTCTTTGAATGGCAATCCTACAATGGTCCCATGGACATACGCGCGGGTAAACTGAGTTTACACTCTCAAGAATGTGCTTCAATTGTTTGTGACAGATTTAGGATTCCTGATCTGGATGATTAATCTCACCAGTCTATTTATGACTAAGCCAGTAAAAGAAGGGGAACAATCATTCTGGACAGAAACCTGAGCGGCTCTCATTGTGGGGAAATTACCTACAGAGTCCAGATTAGCCAGACAACTTTCACTTACTTTCTTTTGGGGATTTTCCAAACTAGTTGCTCAAACTAAATCCGTACTTTTTCAGTGTAGGCTCTTGTCTCTAGGACTTCCTGATGAGCTTCTAAGAATTCAAGCTTACTCAATATAACATATAACATATCCACAGTTATATTACTTTTACGGGGTTTATTACTTATATAAAAATAGACAATAGAATACAGATTTACAGAGTCCATAGAGTAAATACATCTAAGAATGGATTGTCATGAGGAAGAGTATATATAATAATCATGGATATCCAGAAGGCCGTCTCTACTACAAAAATACTTCAATTAGAATACGAAAGTCATATTTACAATAATCTTTATTGTCACAAGTAGGCTTACATTAACACTGCAATGAAGTTGCTGTGAAAAGCCCCTAGTCGCCACATTCCAGCGTCTGATCGGGTACACAGGGAGAATTCAGAATGTCCAATTCACCTAACAGCACATCTTTCGGGACTTGTGGGAGAAAACTGGAGTACCCGGAGGAAACCCATGTAGACACAGGGAGAACGTGTCGACTCCGCACAGTGACCCAAGCCGGGAATCTAACCTGGGACCCTGGCGCCATGAAGCAACAGTGCTACCCACTGTGCTACTGTGCATGCACTACAAATCTAAGTGCCTTGTCTGATGAACAGGCGAGGAACAGAACCTTCAACTTCTCTTGCACAGTCTTTTTAATATATTTTTAGTATAGCTTGTTGTCTGTGTCTTTTAATTTTAGAAAGTGTAAAAAGTTGCCTAAATAGACTATGATTGTGGGCTGACCTATATGCAAACCTTTTTTAAAAAGCGATGATAATTGTGGCTTAAGCCTGTTGGACATGCAAGTTTATTCCTGTTACCTTGGCATTGTTCTTTTGTTTAGGTATATATTTTTATGTCGATAAGAATTTATGTTTATCAGCCCAAGGTCCCAAAGTACAATCTGCTTTTCTCGGTTTCATAGGTTTTATCACTGTTAGGAGTTGACTAGTTTATAGGTTTGTGTGTCAGTCCCCATGGGTATTTGAGATCCTTAATGATGACCAAACGATACAAGTTGTTATTTGTACGGTTTTGTCATTGACAAACCAATGGCGTATCTGTGTAAGTGGTACAGCTGCGCACATTGGCTAAATTGGAATTTGACTGTTCCTAACAAGTCTCAGCTGTGCCTCCTCACCATATGGTGAAGCAGAAATGTCTGGGTACCCTTTCAATTGACCCACAGGTGCAGTAGTCAAATAAACCAACAAGACATGAGAGTCTTCCCCTGGCAATTATTTTCATATCTTATTTTTCAGATACATCATTGGGTTAGCTTGAAAAAATGTGGTGCTGAGGTATTACTATTAGACCAGTTTCCAGGCCTCACTGTGACTGTCACAGTCCCTTCCATTGTGCTGGAGGGGCTTAATGTTCAGTTTTCGCTCCCTCCAATCAGTCTCCTTCCTCCTCTAATCCTGATCCTGTAGTTATAGTGGTTGATAACCCTGTCCTCTCCCCCCCCCCCCCCCTCCCGCCAAACTATTTGATGTTGATGCCTCATGAGACCATCAAGTGCCCACCCAACCCCAACCCCCCCATTCCCTACAATACCTGTTCCCCATCTACAGGCTGCCATTTCCTCCCCTGACTGTGCCATCTGCAGCCCTTTATCAAACCACCATCCCCAAGAAGGGACATGTGTGAGGGACTGACCATGTTGGGCATGACGGACACAGGACTGACAGGCCCTCATCCTCCCTGGACTATGACTAGGACATGCTTGCCACTCACAGACCTATAAATTGTGCCGCAACTGCTCAGGGCTGTCTCTACGTTCTGGCATCACGCCCCCCACCCCCCCCCCCCCCCCACCCCCACAGTCATGTGTCTGTGTGCTCTCATTCCAATCTTCCCCATTCTCCTACTCCAGCCCGTTTCCTTGCCTCTGTCTTACATCATCCTCCCAAAAGTAATTATGCTCCGCACAAGATGCCTTCCATCCCTCTTCATCTGATCTTATCAGCATCTCTGGTATTTGCCACAACTGGTCCTTGTGCGAGCATGTTCCACATTGTAACCACTCAATGGATAAAGAATGTTCCCCAAAATGCCCTTCTCAGTGATGCGCGATCAATAACCACAAACGAAGGAGTAGTCCGAATTGAAGGCTTTAATCTACAAGATGTTTCCTGAGCAGCTTGAGTATAGAAAGAACGATGGCTGCTGGGTAACACAGGTTCTTATACTCTGCCTCATTGGGCGGAGCTACCTTCGTCTTGACCAATGAGAAACAACACTTGGGCCAATGAGCAGCGAGCCTTCTCCACCAATAGCAGCTCACACTCCCAGGTACCGTAGTATCTCTAGTCATACTACCACATTCAGTTCCTTATTGCACTCGTCGGTGACAATCTTATTTTTTTTGGCCATAGTTTTGTGCACCTCCACACGTGGATGCTTGGCCTGAATATAATGGCTCTTCCTGCATTTTAAGGTATGGTGCTACCTTTCTTATTGATCACAGCAGCAGTATTCTCTCCCACTGCAGTGGTAGAGGTAAAAGTCAGGACAAGTGACAATCCGAATAATGCCATTTGCCATCTCCCCCCCCCCCCACCTTTTGATACCACAAGCTGAAGGTATACATGTTATGTTTCAGAACAACACCATTGCCTGGTGTAATGTCACGTGTAATGCAATGACATAAATCGGGGTGGTTCACGGGGTTTTGTGGAGTTCACCATTGTACCCTGTTTGAGCAGCATCTTGTAAATGCTACGGAGATCCAGGGCTATACACCATTGGGGAGTGAAGCTGGGAGAAATGTCATCAACCTCTAAGGTGGAATCATTGTTGTGGCAAGTAAAAACAACTCAAGCAAATGCTTGGGCATTGAATCATCTAGTCGATCGAGGCAGCAATTCGTGCAAGTAAGAGTGTTTTTTAAAATACAAAGAACTATCGGACAACTGCGAATTACTGAGGGCTTATTTTAAATAGAAGATCAAAGTTTTCAGTTCACTTACCATTGTAGTGGGTAGAGCTGCGGACACTGCATATGATACACCAAAACGGACCGCAGGAACGTGAAATTACAGGGCTGCCGACTTTGCAGCCACTGCCCAGGAATCAATAGCGAGGCACAGAAACCGCTAGTCCGCTTGTGAGCTGCAGGTTTGACTGCTTAAAGCAGAAAAAATAAATGGTAGGGAAGACAGACTGAAGGCTGAGTAGCACAGAATTGGGAGCTGTAATGCAAAGATGGAGGGAAGAAAAGGCATTATGGATGCATTTGATGAGGAGGAGGAGACATGGAACTCTTATGAGGAAAAGTTCCAGTCATTCCTTCAAGCCAATCAGACACTAGCAGACTGGCATTCTGCGACAGTTGGGAGGAAAACAACGCGAGCTAAACTTGGAGGCAAGTCATATGATCAGCTAATAACTGTCTTGCAAGGACATTTCTTTCTCCATCCACTATTAATGGCTGAAGGTTCCGCTTTCACCGTCAAGCACAAGCGGAAGGGGAAAACATTCCACAATTTGTTGCATCGCTGTGAAAGCTAAGAAAGTACTGTAACTTTGGTCAGACTTTGGATGATAACACTCTGTGTCTGATTAGTTTGTGGCCTCCGGAATGAAGCCATCCAAAGGAAATTGTTGACTGAAGGTGTATTAATCACAAAATCTACTGTAGAAATTTCAACATCAAAGGAACTTTCTGCGAGAGAAGCTTCGCTGATTGGAGTTCAAGCTGCACCAAGAAGCTACCATGTCATCATTGCAACCAAGTGGGATATATGACTGGAGATTGTTGGAGCAAGGAAAACAAATGCAAAAATTGTAGTGAAGTTGGTCACAATGCCAAGGCATGTTGGTCACGCCAATCTTTCATCAGCACAAGAGTACCAAGAAAAATATTGCAAATCCTACAGGGTGGGTTTACCAGTTAAATGATCCAACTGAAGACTCACCGAGTACCAAAATGTCAAGTCAGCTTAAGGAATTTTAAACGTGGTGTTCTCGCAGTACAAGGAGACCAACAACAATTTTGGATCTGTGCAAAATTGAACGGGAACATTATTGAGAAGTGGATACGGGCGCTGAAGTGTCAATTATACCTGGATCGATACACCGTCAGAAATTGAAGTATCTGCCAATGCAACTATCTGATGTGGTCTTGAGGACATGTACCAAGGAGGCTATGCTGCTGAAGGTATATGTCATTGAGGTGACTGTGGAAGTTAACAAGCAGAAAGTGGAGTTTCCTCTTCATTGTTCAAGGAAAAACATTCCAGTATCGTTTGGGAAATCTTGGTTAAGGAAGATTAAGCTAAACTGAGTCTTTGTGAATCAACTTGTTGATTCTATGAACAATCTAAAACAACTTCTGAGAAAGTATGCAAAGGTATTCGAGGAGTCACTTAGATCCATAAGTGGGGTCGAATGAAACTCGAGATAATGGCAGACACCATGCCTAAGTGTTTGAAAGCATGTACCCTGCCTTATGCTATTCAACCTAAAGTGGAAGAAGAACTCGAGATTATTGAAGGCAGGCGCTAGTGAGCCAGTTAATACCAGTGATTGGGCAACACCAATCATCTCAGTCTTAAAGAAGGATGGTTCAGTACGAATATGCAGGGATTTCAAAACTACTATCCACCCGGCATTATAAGCTGACCAGTACCCACTTCAACATATCGAATATCTTTTTGCAGGCCTTTCAGGCTACCATAAATTGAGCAAAATTGATCTCTTCCCAAGCCTATCAGCAAATGAATGCAGCAACAATAATCTTTTATTGTTGTCACAAGTCAGCTTACATTAACACTGCAATGAAGTCACTGTGAAAATCCTCTGGTCGCCACACTCCGGCGTCTGTTCCGGTACACAGAGGGAGAATTCAGAATATCCAATTCACCTAACAAGCACATAATTTGTGAATATGGGAGGAAACCGGAGTGACCGGAGGAAGCCCACGCAAACACTTGGAGAACTTGCGGACTCCGCACAGACAGTGACCCAAGCCGGGAATCGAACCCGCGTCGGAACCGATTCTCCGCCCAATCACATTTCCCGATTTCGGCGTGGACCAACAGCCGTCCATAATCTCATGGTCAAAAAAGAGAAGTGAAGGGCAGCATGTGGCGTAGTGGTTAGCACTGGGACTGTGGCCCTGAGGACCCGGGTTCGAATCCCGGCCCTGGGTCACTGTCCGTATGGAGTTTGCACATTCTCCCCGTGTCTGTATGGGTTTCACCCCCACAACCCAAAGATATGCAGGTTAGGTGGATTGGCCATGCTAAATTGCCCCTTAATTGGGAAAAGAAAAATAATTGGTACTCTAAATTTATACAAAAAAAAGAGAAGTGCGATTTAAAAAATCTTCTCTGCCTTATCTTGGAAACATAATTGACCAGAATGGTCTGCACAAAGAACCTACCGAAGGTGTTGGAGATCCTAGATGCTCCACGGCCACAGAACGTGACTGAATTTGGGTGGTTTCCAGGATTATCTGTACTGCTGAAGATCAACAACACCAAAAAGATAATTATGAATCTGATCTGTCTCATGTGAAAAATGTTCCAGTCACATCTTCTCGGGTATGAAAATTTACCTGAGCAGCTTCGGTGATGGAGAAGGTGTTGTACATGATTAAAAAAGGCACTCTGACACAAGAGCACAGAAAAAAGCCAGACCATGAACTCTTATCTTACCAGGCATCTTGAGTTGGCAGTGCAAAATGGAGCATTGTTGGGGGGTATTGGAGTAATCATTCTGCCATGTCTACGAAGTAAAATACTGGAACACCTGCACGAGGGCCATCCCAGTGTAGCTGGAATGCAGGAGTTGGTGAGAAGCTACTTCTGATGGCCCAGATTGGATGCCCAAATAGAGGAGAAGGTAGGGTTATGCCAATCCTGCGCTGTGTTGAGAAAAGTTGGGGTTATGGGTTTCTGCCAATGCTGCATTGTGTTGAGAAATGTACCTCCATTCCAACCTCTACACCCATGGGAATGGCCTACCAGGCCATGGCACGAATCTGTCGATTATGTGGGATCAGTCGAAGGACACATTTTTTTGTCATGGTTGATGCACATTCGATGTGGCCGGAGGTTACCATCATGAAATTGGCAACTACGGAACAGACCTTGAGCCCTATGTTACTAGGCATCTTGAGTTGAGAGTGCGAAATGAAGCATTGTTGGGGGGTATTCGAATAATCATTCTGCCATGTCTACGAAGTACAATCCTGGTACACCTGCCCCAGGGCCATCCTGGGACTTGACGAGGTATTTTCAAGATTCGGACAACCTGAAGGGGTGTGGTATTCGCCATATCAAATCTGCTCCTACCATCCAGCACCAACGGCTTAGCTGAACATGTCATACAATCCCTCAAGCCTGCAATGAATGTTTCATTGTTGATAAAGGCGCTATACCTAAACACGCCGAAGGCTTTCTAATGACATACAAAAACACTGCACATTTAACCAACACAAAGCTCACCATCTATACTGACGTTCAAAAGGAAACTACGCACAAGAGTTTGACCTTATGCCTCCCTGTTCAACTTCCAAGGTAGTGAGGCAACAATATCAGACACAAATGGCTCTAAGGAAACAGCATTCCAAAAGCAGAGTCTTTTGGCAAAATTCTCCCGTACCCGGCGGGGGCGGGGGGGGGGGGGGGGGAGAATCCTCCGCACCTTCAGGGGCTAGACCCACCCTGGAGTGGTTGACGCCCCACCGGCCGGCGGGATAGGGGCCTGGCGCCACGCCAACCGGCACCGAAGGGCCTCCGCCGGCCAGCGTGAGTCGGCACATGCGCGGGAGCGCCAACACATGCTGGCGTCATACCCGCGCATGCGCACAGGAATCCACTTCTGAATCGGCCATCGTGGAGGACCACAACGGCCGATGCGGAAGGAATAGAGTGCCCCTATGGCACAGGCCCGCCCGCGGATTGGTGGGCCCCGACCGCGGGCCAGGCCACCGTGGGGGCACCTCCCGGGGCAAGATCCCCCCCCCCGCAAACCCCCAGAAACCCCGGAGCCCGCCTGCGCCGCCAGGTCCCGCCAGTAAGGGACCGACTCTGATTTACGCCGGCGGGACTGGGGCCTATCGGGGCCGGAGAATTTGGCCGGCTCCGGCGCCCATTGAGTTGCGCCGGGCCCCGCCATTCTCCGAGGCGGGCGGCGCGACTCACGCCGGGCTCGTTTTTGGAGGGGGTGGGAAAATTTGGATGGCAGCAGGGGCGGGATTCATGCCGACCCCCGGTGATTCTCCCAACCGGCGGGGGGGGGTCGAGAATCCCGCCCTTTGACTGCGGGGAATATGTTCTTGTGAGAAATTACACCTGAGACAAAAAATGGGCTCCAACAATCGTACTGGTCAAATGAGCCCGATTTCATATACTGTGCAAACTGACCATGAATGAATTTAGCATTGGTACACTGACCAATTATTATCTTCATGTCGTGAGAGTACAGAATCTGAACCAGATGTTTTCACCACAGAGTATGGACAGTGGTATGCCCGACTGAAGGACTATAACTGCCGGAATTACGGAATCTGTTACAACGGAATCATCCACAGAACCAGTAACAGGTCCTGAGTTGATTTCACCAGATGTAACACCGACCAGTGTATAGGAAGACACTCCTAATGCCCCTAAAAGACAAGTTCCCGAACATTGTGTTTTTCCAAAATGAGACAGATTTCTACTCCAGAGAATGTCTTTCTAACAGACACATGTATCCATAACATGGCGGGCCGCCTCCCGGAACCAAGAAAAACGCCTTTGGGAGGCGTGCAAAACTCCCCCCTCAGTTTCCTCTGTAAAACCTCTATCCTACTTTTCCCTCTAACACAGGTTGCAATGTGAATTTTCACAGCCTCTTTATTGTTGTTATTCGCATGTCTTCACAACCATATACTGTTTGTATGCACCCTTTGGGGGATAATGTATAAGTCAGAATCATAGAATTTACAGTGTAGGAGAAG
Organism: Scyliorhinus canicula; assembly: GCF_902713615.1. Taxonomy (NCBI): domain Eukaryota; kingdom Metazoa; phylum Chordata; class Chondrichthyes; order Carcharhiniformes; family Scyliorhinidae; genus Scyliorhinus; species Scyliorhinus canicula. The sequence continues at coordinate 75,758,285 of NC_052152.1, forward strand.
GCCATTTGGCCCATTGAGTCTGCACCGGCTCTTAGGAAGAGCACCCTACTTAAGGCCACACCTTCACCCTATCCCCGTAACCCAGTAATCCCATCCAATTTAAGGGCAATTTAGCATGGCCAATCCACCTTACCTGTAAGGACTGTGGGAGGAAGCCGGAGCACCCGAGGAAACCCACACAGACACCGGGAGAATATGCAGATTCCGCACAGACAGAGACTCGAGCCAGGATTCGAACCTGGGGCCCTAAAGCTGTGAAGCAACTGTGCTAACCACTGTGCTACCGTGCCACCCATAAGTGGTGGAAAGATTTCCGAGTTGATTCTCAACCCATTGAACCACATTGAATGCTCCTTCCATTCCAACATGTCTTGGCATTGGACTCGAACCTGGAGCTGCTGATCCAGCGATAGGGATGCTACCACTGTGCCACTCCCTACCCTCTTTATTAATTCTGGAGCTTAGAAGTAAGTAAATATCCCTGAACTTTTCTCACAGCAGCAAATCAGGCTAAGTCCCAAATAATCTGCAATGAATAATAACATGTTCTCTTAGTAGTGTTGTTTTTATCTCCATGCAAAATCCCTCAGGATTTGGTGTCATTGAGCTAATCTTGACTGCACTCTCCTGTGTCTTCATCCTTAATTTTATCATTAATAAAGAACCTATGGACAAATTTAGAGAGACAGGAGGCTGGATTCTCCCAAAATGGGGCGATGTGCTCCGCTGGTGTAAAAATGAAGGGCGAGATTCTCCGGACTCACGACGGGTCGGAGAATAGCGGGCGTCGGAAATTTTTACGGCGACGCTGTTCCGACGCCCTCCCGCTATTCTCCGAACCCCGCAAATTGTCGGAGTCGCGTTTCCCGACAAACGCCTCCTTCCCGCCCCTGACACGACCAGAATCGCCACTGAGAGCCCCCCCGCTATTCACCGGCCCGGATGGGCCGAAGTCCCGACGTCATGGCGCCCTGTTTGGACGTCGTGAAACACACCTGCTTTTTAAATTCGTCAACCAGTCGGCCTGGCTGACGACTGCTTGGAGGAGGTCAGGGCACCACTCTGCGCACCGCTCAGCGCACCGTTCAGCGCACCGCTCGAGTCTGGCTACAACGGGGAAGGCATCCCTGGGAACGGGAGGGGGTCCATAGCGGGGGCAGTGGGGGGGAGACGGGGGAGGCAGTGGGGGAGACGGAGGGGGCAGTGGGGGAGATGGAGGGGGCAGTGGGGGAGACGGAGGGGGCAGTGGGGGAGACGGAGGGGGCAGTGGGGGAGACGGAGGTGGCA